>NC_047065.1:15751596-16118645 GCF_902459465.1 Asterias rubens | reverse complement strand
GGCAGTGTCATTTAGTTAACTGCTGGTATGAAGAAAAAGACAAATCTTAAAACTTAACTAATGACTTTTGTAAAAAGTGTGTTATGGACCCCCCCCCCATATTAAATTAAAATTAAAATTAATGGTAAACTGTTGCAAATTTGGTTATTACCGTACCGCTCGTTGAACGCGCCGTTGTTGACTCAACATCACGATACGAGTTTGAAAGTGTCCTAGAAACACGTGGTTCCTGCGGGTAACGAGCGGTATCTTATAAAATGTGGAAACAAATCACAAATTTCATAAAATGTTTTCTTAATGCTGAATTAGCTAAAACTGAACCTTATTTGCAGTAAATCCTAACCAGTGTTACGGATAGTTTACCCTGCCTGACCTCAGTGATGATAATAAAACCTGAACGGCGTTCAACTTTCAAGTTGTACAACATAATTATTTAATCTAATGGCCATTACCTTAACTTGTTAATGTTGATGCCTTTTACTGACTGATGGAGCATGGAGATTATTCTCTACGATATGTCGTGGGATAAACCACTGGATTATAGCCGTCTGTCTATGATAGGGCTGTAATTCTTAAAGACACTGGACACTATGGGTAATTATTCAAAATAATTGTTAGCGTAAAAACTTACTTGGGTAACGAGCAATGGAGCAATGATGGTATAAAACATTGTGAGAAACGGCTCCCTCTGAGGTAACGCAGTAATTTTTGAGAAAGAGGTAGTTTATCACTTAAATAATACAAACTTCAGCTGAAGTGTTATATTATGCATCTGAAAGCACACAGAATTAATGTGTGCAACATGGGTGTTGATGACCAAAGAGATCAAATATCACAGGTTTGTTATGTTGCATATTGTGGATACACCAAGTGGGAATACTGGTCGTTGACAATTTCCAAACGTGTCTAGTGCCTTTAATAACTATTTCAAGTCAATGTTATTTCTTTTTTTATACGGGGCAGGATAAATAAATAATGCGGCAATCAACTCATTTCGGATTATAGAAGCTGTCACAGCTGCGAAGCTATCATTAATTGCTTCACCTTTAGAGGTCGGGTCGGGGCAGCTTGGCAAGCTACTAAGGAATGACAATGTGTGAAGTGACAATCTGTTTCAATATAAGGAATATGAATATTATATTTTTTTTATGCCGATGCTGGAGCTATTTGAATGCATGCAGTCAGCTTATGGGGCTGTGACCTAATTAAAAGGTATCCATTCATGATAAGTATTGAATTTATGATACTCTATTGTGAACTTAAAACTGTGCCATCTCAGCTCATGCAGCTGTAGGGTCAGAGACCTTGACAGTGCCAGTCTCCTCTCCATTGGGTTTTGACTTGAAACTTCAATGATCAATTGAGTCCAAACTTTCACAATTTTTATTTATTTATGCATATTGTTGGAATACACCAAGTGAGAATACTGGTCTTTGACAATAACCAAAGGTGTCCAGTGCCTTTAAACAAAAAAGGAACACAAGATAATCAATTTCAAGCTTCCATTCATGTTAGCAAGCTAATACTATTCCGTGCTGCAGGCAATGCGTGCCTCCAATCGGATAAAGATATCAGACAAACAAACTCTTCAAAATAGACTTTATTGCGCTCCTCAGTCGGCAGTGTGGGTTACTGCGTAGTGCCCCCAATTATAGAATCGCTCACACCACGGGGCAGCTCGTCCTTCCTTTGGATGTGAAGACACTGTACCAAGACGAAACAATTACACTTTCACTTTCTTGCCCAAAGCAGAACCACCGGCGGGTCATTCAACTTCCCGATTCAAGAGCCCATCCTAATCACAGATTGTTGGCTCCTATGTATAGACATTTATCATGCGGCCTCGTCATGTTCCTCGCATCCAATAACAATAATGAATGCTAATAATCATTTTGCAATTAGGAACCATACTATTTTGTTTGTCCAGCCTCGGTTTGGTAACATTGATATCAATGGGAGAAATTCAAGATGGCTGCACTGTGTATTGGTCTGTATACAAGGAATGGTTATTGGTAGTGATGACAGAACCTGGATTCGGCACACAGATTTTATACGGCCTGTATACATCTGACGTCACACTTCTAGGCTCGTGAAATAGGACAAAGATTTGTCATGAGTCAACGTTAATCCCCCCTTCCGTAATTATCTTTGACCTCGAATTCATTTTACATAGAGATTTGCAGTCAAACCATACGTACATAAAAACAAATGCTCACTACTGCATGGCTACGACCGAAAGTGCAGCTACCAATTATCACCTCGGACAAATAAAAAAAAACTGATAAATAACGCTTGTTTATCGTCACTGCACGTTGTCCATAATAAAATCGTTGTATCCGAAGCAATATTGCTCTGTAAAACCAATACCTGCGTTCGATTAGCTTCCCTGCGTCGACCCGATCTTCTCCTGGTGCGTTCGAAAAGCTTTGACGTAATTCCAGTGGCTCACCCGGGTCGGCTCCCAGTGCCCTGCCTGTGGAGTGGGTCACTTGGGGATGGCCCCAGGTGCATGACGTCACCACGAGAGGGTGAATGATCGTTCAAGTATCTCTTGTCAAGGGCTCACCCAGATGAGCACAGCGGGGTAGGGAAGCTAATCGAACGCACCCATTGTAATGAGAGACTTTGGAACGCTAGGTGGCAGCAGACTTACCAGGTAAGTTTTCATTGTTAGTGGTAGTTGTGAGCATGCGCACACAACCAATAACAACTTTACCTTGCAAAGTCTGGATCTGGATCTGGATCAAGAGTGAAAGCAATCCTCCAATTTGGGATGTGGAGGTTGCTGCCATGTAAAGTTCTCCATGGTTATAGATAAACAAAACGTTTGCAACAGCAAACAAATTAAAGGATTTGGATACTTTTTCAAAATGTCCATAGATTTACATTAAACTTACATTAAACAGGGTTTGATGATAATGATAGTGGAAAGCTTCCCTTCAAATCTTACTTACTGAGGTGCTGTAGTTTTTGAGAAATGAGTAAAACAATGTCATGAAAATACGTTTGTAAATGATTGAAATAATTTTGACATTGTATTACTCATTTCCCCAAAACTACAGCACCTCAGCAAATAGTTTTTTTCAGGGAAGCTTTCTACTATCATTATCTTCAAACTGTGTAAGTTTAGTGTAAATCTGTGGACATTGTGTTTTTTGTCCTACAAAAGTTACATAAACCCTTTAACTCAATATTTTTCATGAAACGAATAATATAACTTTTTATATGTAATTGTTACGCAGGCACAGAGGGAAGAAAGATTCACCGCTGGGGCGCCAAGGTAAGATCTTTCTTTGAGCTTCGTTCGATTGAATTTTAAGATGGAACCACATTGTTTCCAATTTTGCATAGGCCCCTATGAAATTAAAGAAAAACGTACATTATTTTAATTTGAAAGCTCAATATTGTCCGTCTGAAATGTGGCAGAAAGTTGCTTCCAGGACTGAGTTTTTCGATTTTGAGTTTGTATTTATCCAATCAGGTGATATGAAGGTGCACAAAATCCTGTTAAGAAAGTGCTGTTTTCACAAATATTGTGATTGCCCACTTCCATAAAATTAAAATCCTTTTGAAATGAAATGTCCACAGGTAAATGTGGTATCTACAACTTGTATTTACCAAATCAGGTTATATAAATGTGCGCAAAACCCTATTAAGAAAATGCTGTTTTCAAAAATATTGTGACCGCCACCTTCTATAAAATTATCCTTTATTGAAACAAACAGTGGGTTCCATACCAAAACGTATACAGGCCCAAAAGTCCCTTTAAATGGATAAAATCCCTTTATCCCTGCAAGCTTTTGTGGCCCAGACCTTCGTGTAGGTCCATCCTACAGTCTGAATAAATTATCGAAGAAGCCAAAACCCAGGGATTGCGAGAGGATATAAAAGGCGGAGTGGGTTATTACCAAATGGGCAGCCGGCTGGAAAAGGGAAAAGAGAACGGTAGAGCAAGACGTGAGCGAAATAAAAGAGGAGAGACTAAGGAGGGTAACGAGACGTGTAAAACAACGAGGGCATCGGAAGTTGATCTGCCCTTGTGCCGTACATCACGACTTGGTGTCCAAGGGAGAGGAAACAAATCTGGGGAAAAAGCCGAAGAAGCGAAATCCCGGTCTTTCTGATGAGCCAGTCGGCATCTTGGACATGACTTTTTCTAATAATAGTAAATGCTTCGTGACTCAGAGTTAACCGGACGAATTTTATCGATGCTTTCTAAGTGTCCCGAGTAATAAGCTCGCCACATGAGCACGGGTCGCCTCGAACTGCCGTGCATTGTACCCGGCCCCGAATACATCTCTCACACAAAAAAAACATGAGTGGTTTTGATGACATATTTGTATCGATTTGGTTTTAGTAAATTACTCGCAGTCAAAACAAAACAGGGGATGATGCTGGTGACAGTGTAGATAGCAATAGGTCTACTGCAAGTGTCACTCATAGTTATTTTGAGAACCGTGAAGAGCTAATTGTATATATCGTGCCATAACTTGCGAACGGTCGATAGGTATAACTTCCGCTCTGGCTATTAAGTACTGATTGAAGCGTATTGCTGACAAATAAATAAAACAGAATATCTCTCTCTTAACATGTACGTACACGATAAACCAAAACCTGTCGTGTACGCACATGATCATTTATTGAGTGTGTGTGATACACGATTTCTTATCGCATACGAACACGATAACTTATCGCGTACGTACATGATAAATTATCGTGTATATGTACACGACAAACTGCAACTTATCAGGTACGTACACACAGTTACGTACACGATAAGAGCGAGATTTGTTTTCAATTCCTGTGGCACGATAGAACCCCCTTTTATACAGGGGATAAATATTATAGGCTTATATAATATGCTATGGCACACGGTGGCTGATGTAAATGGCTGAAAACACCTCGGGATTCTTTTGAGCAGCATGACTTCAAATCCATTTCTGCCCCGTCTTAGCCTTTGGTCATACGTTTTAACTAAAAATAGAGCTTAAAAGACATAGGGGAGAAAGTCAAAGCTTGTTGTGGTCAGTGGCTCAGTTTGAAAGGGAACGAGTCGAATGAATTAATATCAGAACACTGAAGCTTGTGGTTCCCGAGGAGACAGAGTTTTCCCCGGGGCCGCGTAAGAGGCTCGGGATGGGTCCTGTCCTGTCCGTGGGTGTTTTGGAGCGGAGAGCAGGGTTGTTTCTCGGTTCTTATGTGTTTGTCGACTAATCGTGTCCCACAAACCTATCAATTTTTGTCCCTTATGCATTCAGTCTTATTAGTTAATATAATGGGTCTAGTTGTAAACATGTGTCGTATGACTGAGTGATGGTTATGACTGGAAGCTTAAAAGTGGCTGTGGAGTTCTTCATTTTCATATTGCAAATTCATATACAAACCCACGTCTTCTAACCCTGGCTGAAAGCGGAACCATGCAGCCTCAAGGAAACACCGAGTTGCTTATATCATAATGGAGGTACTGGTGATGTAAAGCGTCAACAAGGATTGCCAGGTATCCAGGATGTATTGAATGCAGGTCCCCGGAACACTGACATACAGTTGTTGAGAAAATGGTGGTTGAAACACCTCCCTCATACAGGAAGACTTTGCGGCCAAGACCAAGATCTATAGAGCTGTCTCTGCGGTTGGTGGTCGTGTAACACTTCACATAATTCAACCCCGCCGCGAATACCAGTGGACACTATTGGTAATGACTCAAAATAGTTATTAGCATAAAACCTTAATTGGTAACAAGTAATGGGGAGAGGTCGATAATATAAAACATTGTGAGAAACGGCTCCCTCTGAAGTAACGTAGTTTTCGAGAAAGAAGTAATTTTGCACAAATTTGATTTCGAGACCTCAGATTTGCACACAACTTCGTCGACAAGTGTTTTTCTTCTTTTCTTTTCCTTTTTTAACTCGTAACTTTTACGACCAATTGAGCTCAAATTTTCAAAGGTTTGTTAACGAAGTGAGAAGACTGGTATTAGACAATTACCAATCGTGTCCAATGTCTTAAAGTTAGAACACATTCACTGTCTCTTTATACTGACGTGGTGATAATGTATGCAACATTTAATATTAAAAGTGGGCGAAACATCAAAGCCAGACGAATATAACCCGTGAATCATTCAACGATCCGTCAACTGTTCTGACGATGAATTACTCACAGTTTTCTGCTTAATTGGACAAAATTGCGCCAAAGACATGAGTCTGATTATTAGCGGCCGCGATGTCACGTAATGACAGTGCACATGCTCAATCTCATCAAGAATGAGCAGACGACAAGGGGATATCACTTTCCCGCCCAAAACAAGAAAACTCACAAGCTTGTTTTTCAGCTCCGAGATTTACGAGGTTGTCAGCGCTTCTTTAGATTGAAACACCCCGTCTTACGGAGGAAAATAATCATCCTCTCGCTCGTAATATCTTCTGGTATTATCAAGCTGAGGTATTTTATGGCCATCTTGGGGAAAAGGGTCACTTGTTGTGAGCCGATTGGCGGGGGGGGGGGTGATATAGACAAGGCAATGACTCACAGCGTATAATGGAGATTTTAATCTGATGAGCGAACAGAAAGATAAAGATAAATACAACTTTTTTTATGTTTACGAAGTGTCGGATTTTTACGACCAGTCATCAATTTTGATCAGACTGGATATTGCACCAAACTGGAGAGACTCCAAACTCAGATTGAATCATTGTGAATGTGAGTGAAGTGAAGTTGCGTGTTGTACTATGTGCATTTATTTCCATACATTTTTTTACGTAAAGCCCCGAAAGTCATTCATGCACAGCAAAAAGATGACATCTGTGAACAACTATTAAATGCACTAGTTATGGGCGCTTTTTTTTGGCATCTTATTTTAAGTGAGCTCATCTATATCAGATTCCCTTATCGTGTTTTACAATTCAGATGTCCGTTTTTTCCCTTCAAACTAAAGCCTTCTTACTCACCATCTTCAAACACAAACAGTGAAGTGAGTCTGAAATCGAAAAATAACAGTGCTCCACCTATTTTTATGTAACCAATTTCTGATCATATTTGTGTGTAATTATAGGAACTAGCGAGACTCTAGAAACCCCCAAATCAGAATTGACCCGGATTTTGGGTCTCTGGGGATTGACATATTTCTCGGTTAGGCTGACTGGAATTGTTTTGAATATTTGGTGTTATTTTTCATTCGAACTTTTGCATTTTGATGACCGGTTTCGGGTTAGTTTGACATAGACTATTGGTCACACTGACCCAGAAATGTGACCCGGAAACCGTTTTTTTTAAGAGTGTAGAAGAAGAAGTTAGGTCTGAATTATTCAAAGGGGAGTGAGAGATAAAAGACGGTCCCGTACTTTTCAGAGGGAGAGGGGAGCTTTTGTCGAGTACGCTACTGTTGGTGGCCTATGTGTTGAACAAACACTGAATGATTCCAAAATTGGCCGCGCACATAATTTGAACTAATTCCAGGCCCATGAAACGTCCTACAGAGATCATGTCTTGAACTTACGGATTTTCTGTTGTTTGAACAAATAAGGCTTACAATGATTCTTTAAGAAAAACGTAAAAACCCTATCCAAAAATGGTTTACTCTCCCGTTTTGAGTATAGGTTGAGGGTTTCAACACTAATGTCGCAAACAGTGGGGAGGGGAGGGGGGCAACTTTGGGGGGGGGGGGGCAGAGGAACCCTTGCTCCTCCTCTATAGGTGCTCCACTAATGAGGTTGGGGGAAAGGGCATACAATAGTGAAGAGGGGGAAGGAATGATTTCTTAGCTTTCCCTACTAACCTGCCCCCCTTCCCCCACACATAGGGGGTAAATGGGAACAAAGGAACGTCACCGACCCTCTACAAACGCACCCCATTCTCGTCGCTACCGTCATTTATAGAGTGAAGCTATACGCTAATCCACCTCCCTCATACAAAGAAGACACAAAATTTACTAGTGGTCACGGATGAAATTCACATGGGATTTGACAAAAAGGAGAGCCCCACATTCGCGATGGGAAGGGTTTGACTTCATTCCCATCTACTCCAATCTATTTTTATTCCATGTAATGGAATGGAATTAGTTTATAGTGAGATTACGGAATGGAACCAGAAGTGAATCAGTTTAATGGTTATATGACGTGCGTAAAAGAGATATTCAAGATTGTTGACTGCATGCCCCATCTCCGCCTTTGTCATGAGAACTCTTCCTTTACGTTATGCCCTGGACACTTTTGGTCATACTCACAGTATTTTGTAGTATAAAAACTTACATGGAACTAGCAATGGAGAGCTAATGATAGTACACAACATTGTGAGGAACGGCTGCCTCTGAAGTAACGTAGTTTTTGAGTTAGAAGTTATTTTTCACTCGGTTATTAAAAGACTTCAGGCTTGGAGCCCTTTTAGGCGTCTGAAAGCAAACAAGTTTGTGCAACAAGTTGTTTTTAAAATTATTATTCTCTTTCAGCTTCGATTACCAATTGGGTCAAAGTTTTCACAGATTTGTTATTTTATGCATTATGTTTGGATACACCAAGTGAGAATACTGGTCTTTGACAAGGTGTCCGGCCGTCGATTTCACAAAGAGTTAGGACTCGTCTTATCTCGAGTTAGGACGAGTAACTCTTCCTAACTTAGGATTGATCTTAAGGTCTGCATGCTACAGTGCAGGGTTGGTACTCGTCCCAAGTCCTAAAACTAGTCTTAAGTTAGGAAGAGTTTTGTGAAATCGACGGCAGTGCCTTTCAAGCAATGTGAAACCATCTTACATCATGGACTGACTTACATTCTGATCAAAGAGAAAGGGCTTTGCCTTCCTTGCCTTGATTACTCAGCTTCAAGCTCACTTCACTTTGTTTGCATTGGTATCTCGCCTTCCTTTCTTTTGGGTGTTTTCTTCTCAACAACCCCCCGAATCACGGCCCAGCAAATATTAGTCCATGGCTGAATAAAGCCCTTTAGTCCTCGGCGACATCATTTTGGGCGATAGACATGACACCTTTGACGTCACAGGAGACATGTTTGGAAGTTTGGTAATTCCTCGTCCAACTCACAAGGGTGGTGTTCCCTTACACCGAGCCTGGGCACCACTCCTCGCGGCCCGTGTTTCACGCTCCGGTCCCCCAGGTGCGCTGGAATCAAACCCGGGGATTGGATCCACATCAAGATGGGTAAACAACGGGTCTCTGTTTGCGGTTTGCGGCTTGCGGCCAGGGCTGTGCCAATTTTCTCTCAACGGAACAGCCTCCCCTCCCATTAATATAGTGCTCGCAATTGTTGTGTTTGCATCTTTCCTTGATGTATCTGTGGCAGTACTTTTGACATTTGTTTTTCATCAGGTTGATGTTGTTATGCAGTGGAGAAAATGGTGTCTCCATCATTTTGCGTATAGATAGCCGACATCTTGTTTTTCCCCGGTATGCACAAACTGGTGAATATGTTTTTAGTTTTGCTTTACTTTTAGAAAAAAAATTTGTTAGCATAAAAACTTACTTGGTATCGAGCAATGGATATCTGTTGATGTAAAACATTGTGAGAAACGGCTCCCTCTGAAGTAGCTATAGTTTTTTGGAAATGTAATTTCTCACTCAAATATTAAAGTACTTATTGCCTGAAGCCTTTTAGTAGGCATCTGGAAGCACTCTTGTTAAAAACAAGAGTGTTTTATTATTTGTTTTATTTTCTTGGAACTTCGATGACCAATTGACTGAATTGAGTCCAAATTTCCACATGTTTTTTTGTATGCATAATATACACCAAGTGTGATCTCCGTTGTGTTGTATATCGTAGCCGCCAGCTTGCTTTGTTTTTCCTACACGCAAACATAGTGAATCTGTTGTTGGCTTTGCTTTACTTCTGGGCATTAAATAAAAGAGTTTGTTATCTCATTTGTGTATATATCGTAGTAATCTTTCTTTAAGTTCTTTTTCCTGTGCGCAAACTGCTGAATCTGTTGTTGATTTTGCTCTACTTCTGAACATCACAGAGTTTGGTATCTCCGGTATTTTGTTTATCGTAGCCGCCATGTTTCTTTCTTCTTCCTGTACGCAAACTGCTGAATCTGTTGTTAGTTGTTGCTTTATTTGTTGGTTGTTGCTTTATCTCTAAACAATGAATCAAGAGTTTCCAGTTCCATATTTTGCTCGTCATGATGTTTTTCCATCCAAATAAACGTTGATGATACTCACTGCTGAATCTGTTGTTGGTGCTTGCTTGATTTGTTGGTTGTTGCTTTATCTTTAAACAATAAATCAAGAGTTTCCAGTTCCATATTTTGCTCGTCATGATGTTTTTCCATCCAAATAAACGTTGATGATACTCACTGCTGAATCTGTTGTTGGTTGTTGCTTTATTTGTTGGTTGTTACTTTAAACAATGAATCAAGAGTTTCCAGTTCCATATTTTGCTCGTCAGGATGTTTTTCCATCCACATAAACGTCGATGATACTCACTGGACAAATCAATCAATATCAATCATATTTATAGGTACGATACATCATTGTATTTGTGAAGAGTTCAATCAATATCGACCATATTTAGAGGCACGATACATCATTGTACTATTGAAGAGTGAGTCGATCATTCTAGTCCCCTGCAGGTTTTCAATAAACAACAAATAAGATGGCTAGACAATTTCCAGTAAATGTTTGTGTTTTATTGGGGATATTTTGCACGTTCATGATATTATTTTGTACAAAAAATGTATGTTTACTAGGGAAAGTGTACGTTTTGACTTTTGGGACATTTAAAGATAATGGCAATAAAAAACTTACTTGTTAGCAGTAAATAAGCTTTCATTGTATAAAGTATTGTGAGAATCATTTCACTGACTTTGAGGTAATGTGGTTATATGAAAAAGGGTAGCAGTGTTTATCCCCCAAATTTGACTTACCTCGAAGAGAAATGTTTCTCAAAATGCTTTATACTACCCGAAGCTGGTGTATGGGCTTCTATAACTAAAAGTTGGTATAATAATTGCCATTTATAATTTTAAAGGCAGTGGACACTATTGGTAATTACTCAAAATAATTGTAGGTATAAAACCTTACTTGGTAATGAGTAATGGGGAGAGGTTGATAGTATAAAACATTGTGAGAAACGGCTCCCTCTGAAGTGACGGAGTTTTTGAGAAAGAAGTAATTATCCACGAATTTGATTTCGAGACCTCAAGTTTAGAAATTGAGGTCTCGAATCAAGCATCTGAAAGCACACAACTTTGTGTGACAAGGGTGTTTTTTTCTTCCATTATTATCTCGCAACTTTGATGACCAATTGAGCTCAAATTTTCACAGGTTTGTTATTTTATGCATATGTTGAGATACACCAAGTGAGAAGACTTGTCTTTGACAATTACCAATAGTGTCCAGTGTCTTTAACAGTGACCTTTTGTAGATCAAGTTTTTGGCAATGACATAAATCCCGCCTCACTGTGAATGGAGATGTATGTAATATGTATATAGAAGTTTCAGCTTAATAAGTCGTCAAGTTTTTTAGAAAAAAGATGAAAATCACAGAGCGATCTTTTCAGGGGAGTCGCGTCAGTACCAGTATGCCCTATCTAATGGTAACTTCGTTGTACATGCACAAATAATGTTCGTCTCCTGTGACGAATAATATTTCGTGACATTTAATTTGAACTCATTTCTCAAAGACTACAGCACCTCAGGGGACGCCTTTTACCATCATTCTTCAAACCGTGTATTGTTTAATGTAAAGCTGTGGACATTGTGTTTGTGTCATCCTACAAAAAAAGCACCCAAACCCTTTAAAGAAAACTCTCAACGAAGTTATCGTCCCATCCTTGGTTTAGTGAGAGTAACAGTCTTAAGTCCGGACATTGAATGAAAATGTCAAGACTGTAGCCAGAGGTAGGAGGAGGAAACCTTACACCCTCGTTCTCAAGCAGTTGTTTTTAGCAGTCCCATGTTCGTAATACTCCTCTGTACGTTATACAGAAGCATCCGCCCAAATCCTCAAGGTACAGCCCTTTACATCACTTCCTTGAGCTTCTCAGCCAGAAAAAAACCCATAAATGTCACGAACTGTGCTCAAAATATCCCCGATTGGGATGTGGTATCCCTCGATCGGGCCTTGTCTTGCTGAGTTGTATCAGCCAAAAACACACAGATGTCACAAACTGTGCTCATATCCCCCGATTAAGATGTCGTATCCCTCGATCGGCCTCAATGCCTTGCTGAGTTGTTTCGGCCAAAAACACACAGATGTCACGAACTTTGCTCATTTACGATTGGGATGTCGTATCCCTTGATAGGTCTCTTTCTTGTATAGACCTGTATCAGCCAAGATAGTCTCGTCAATATATGCATAAAAATGGCTTGATCCTGACAAAATTGCAACATTTTTTTTTTCGGCAATTATTTCTTGAAACCCGCCCAAACATAATATAACGGGAAGTAGGGGATATTATCATCATTTGCATATTCATGTAATATTTAAACTGCAGTTTTTTGTCGCCTCGACCTAATATCATCGAGCTGCTTTAAAGCAGATAACATTGTTCAACGTAAGTTTGTTTTATGGAGTACTTTGCTTAAAGCAGCAGAGCCATGGAGTTGGGTTCTGAAGTCATGAACAGTCTCTTACTTTGTATTTGTTTTGTCGGCTAAAACAATGGGGAGGAAATGAAAACAACAATGACTGTCAACAAGTGGAGACTCACGCGTCGGTTTATCTCTTCGGATAAAATTCTTTGTTTACACATCACTTCTTAAGAGTATACCTCTAAAGCACGAAGTCGAACAGTCTTCAGGGAGACGCGAAAGTGTCTCTTCCGATGTTACAGGGATTTTTGTTTATATCAAAACCTAGTTTTAGACAAAAAGGTAAGCTCTGTTACGTTTTACTGTATCACCCAAAGGGCCCTCTTAGATGTAGTTTAAGAGATGAAACGGCGCTGATAAATAACTCTTGAAACGTGAAAACAAGGTGAAGAGCGAGCCGGCGTGCGACACATGATGATCTCTGTACTTAAGGGGTCTGAGTGTTTTTTGTAGGACACAAAACACAATGTCCAAAGATTTACACTAAACTTACACAGTTTGAAGATAATGATAGTAGAAAGCTTCCATTAAAATATTACTTACCCTGAGGTGCTGTAGCTTTTAAGAAATGAGTAAAACAAGTCACTGAAATTATTTTATCTTCGTGACATTGTTTTACTATTTTCTCAAGAACGCTGGTTGCGTTTTTGAGATAGGCCTACTCCTGAACTAATAATAATGTCAAAACAGAAAGAATAATCTATATTGGAATATCAATCTATAAAAAGCGTTACCTTATCCACATTATGGGGATAACAAGTGATATTTTTTCACATAACCGTAGTACTTCAATGAGAAATGTTTCTCAAAATGCATTGCACTGTCCAAAGCAGATGCATTTTCTACCACTGAAGTTTGCTTGCCCATTAAAGACAGTGGACACTATTGTAATTGTCAAAGACCAGTCATCTCACTTGGTGTATCTCAACATTTGCATAAAATAACAAAACCGTGAAAACTGAGCTCATTTGGTCGTCGAAGTTGCGAGATAATAATGAAAGAAAAAACACCCTGGTCACACGAAGTTGTGTTATTCCAGATGCTTGATTTCGAGACCTCAAATTCTAAATCTGAGAAAATTACTTCTTTCGCGAAAATTACTTCAGAGGGAGCCGTGTCTCACAATGTTTTATAATATCAACCTCTCCCCATTACTAAGAAAGGTGGTATGCTAATAATTATTTTGAGTGATTACCAATAGTGCCCACTGCCTTTAATTTTCAGAGTCATTACCAAACGTATACAGACCCTTTAAAGGGATGCTGCAGTGAATTAAAATAAAACAGTTAATTTTGCTGTCATTTATTTCTGATATATGTATTGAACCTCAATAAAATGTGTTTTGTTTTTTCCCCGACATATCTCACTTGCGTAATTAGCGAATAAGTCATACCCCCCCCCTTTTTGTGGATTATTACCGCCCCCCTACCATCGACGTCACGTCGGGAATTCAAACATATCGTCGGCAAAAGAGTCTGGTCCCTAAGTACACGCGCCTAGGTACCAGGCCACACAGTGCACACGTCTCTATATGCACACAGCCAGGGGGTCCGACGGCTCGGGTTCCCGACATGACGTTACGTTTATGCCCCTTTTAGGGGCGGGGTGGGTTCCCCTAATCTCTTGAAAACCATTTTTAAAATACTTGCGCATTTAATAAAAAATAGATACAAATATTTCAGGTTTAAAAAGTCATGTTTAATCGTTTAAATTATTAAAAAAAACACTTCAGCCACCCTTTAAATATAATATGTTACTTTCAAAATAAACGCATCACACAAAAAAATGAGAGATTCGATACTTTGTATAATGCCGGAACTGGTATTCTGACACCAGCGGATATTACGTATTGCCCAAGGAGCGTCTTACTGACCAATCAGGGTCGGTATAGACTCTTTCCCAATGCTCCATCAGTCCTATAGCTAGCCACTGATTGGATCAAATCGCAGGCCCCTGGGGCATGCGCAATTTCCTTAAGCATTATAGACTTGCCAGTGATCACTCTCTCATCCTTGGTTTGTGTTCAGTTGTTCGTCTCTTTTTCCGTATTGCAGATTAAGCCCCGAGCATGCGAGGGGTTGTACTGCAGCAGGATGGCTCTCGCAGATTTTTAAAGGAAAATTTTCACAAGTGATGAAGACCCTAGCACTTATCAGAATCCTTCCATTTGCAGTTGCCATTGCTTATTTAATCCCAAAGAATACACAAGAAAGTCCATCTGAATGCGCCGAGGCAAATGCGCGCTGAAAGCTCTCTAACAGCACAACGTCAATACCGAACAAAATACAACGTGTGGAGAGTCCGGATATTTTGTCCACCAAGCGCGCCAAATGCCCCAGGTGATAAGGCAAGCCTTTCAGGATAAAAATACCTCCTGTGAAAACACTTCATCTTCTTCCTTTCCTCTTCCCTTATAATTGAGATTGACCGGTTGTGAAGAAGAGAGAAGAAGAAGAAGAAGAAAACCTCACGGATTTCTAAAGATTCTTCTGACGTTGCTTTGAGATCGTTCTACGGTAACCACACACGACTGCTCTTTATTCGATACGGCGCAATTGTTACCCCATCTTTGCAATATTTCCCCTTGATGTGTTTGATACTCGGATACAACGAAGTCAGCTTGCGATTTTCAGAATCGACGTTTTTTTGTTGGTGGCGCTTTCTTTCCGGGGGATTCTTGCACTTTTTGGGGATTGTGATCCGAACAAGCACATGAAGGGGGGTCTGTGAGTCCATAGACTCAACCACGTTCCATCTGTTATTGTGGTGGTAAAGTGATATTTTCCAAAATGTAGGGGGACACAATGCAATCTTGGGTAAACATATCATCGGCTTTGTGTATCGTCTATCGGGTATCGATTCTTTGCAAATGCCACAACAAAAGCTGATCTTTTGTCAGCCGTGTGTCTCATCAATGACCCATTGTCCCTGATGAAAAATTGCACCAGAATTTGATATTTTCCCCTCCTAATAAAATAGACATAGACACGTGTGTGGGGTTCCTTTCGGTCTGATAAATCTTCAGAAATGAACTGCAGACACGCCATCTCTCTAATCAACCGGCACTAACCATAATGATACACCCAATGTGCACGGGCCGAGGGAAAAGTGTGATGAAATTCACGTTTTTATAATTTATTTTATGTGCTCTGCCTAAGTAAAGCCTGATCCTGATGTACTAATGTAGGCTAATAGTATTTACATTAATTTTTAAAGTGCGGTAAAGATTCATTTAGCGTGCACGTACTTCATAATTTAGGATTGTTTTAAAGTGAAGGAACCCTCGTACTTATACTTTTGACATCAACTAGTTTTTAATGGCCAATGGTTCGCCTTTTCTGTTCAGCCACTTTGAACATAGCAAAACGTACACCATTGATGACGATTCAAGTTAAAAATAAAAGATGTTAAATTTGCAAATTTGACATCTATCATTGCTGTACCCGTTGACAAATTATATGATTCGAACTGCCTCTAGCTACCGGGCAATCTAGGTAGTTTAGTTGGTAAGACACTGCTCTAGAATTGCAAGGATCGTGGGTTCGAATCCCATCCGAGTATGCCTGTGACAGTTTTTCACAGGACTCGGGAAAGTACTGAGTATACAGTGCTTAAACACACATCGGTGTATGGGTAAAAACCAAAAATTGATATTCAAGTTACTTTCAAAGGATGTTTTCCCTCTTTAGTTTTGAAGTTTCTCTTTTGCAATCTTCCGCATCAATCCGGAGTGAAACCTATGGTATTAGTTTTCTACAACGAATAAGTGGCGTCTCCAAAACAGCACTTTTAAATCCAGCTGCAGCTTTGCGAATCGTTCTATTCCTACATGCAGATGGTCCAGGTAGGCCTGTATGATTGATAAAAATCAATCAACAATTTTGACTATCAATCGCTGATGATAAGTCCATTCAAGTACCAACCCTACGGAGAAAATCGTGATTTTGAAGTCCACCCAAATCACGATTGTTTTTCCGATCAATTGAAATGATCATAGGGGTTATCATGACCCAAAAGTGGCGAAACAAAACTAATATACGTATACTATACATTGTTTACTTCTAGTGTACGTACACGATAAGTTATCGCTTGTGTACACGATAAGTTCTAATGTTTGTACATTATTGGTTTTGCACTTCTAGTTCGTTATAAACGATAAGTTTAAATTGATCGTGTGCGGACACAATAAGTTATAGTGTACGTCCACGATAAGCTATCGTACGAACATTTTTGACGGTAAGTTTAGATTTAACGTGTTTGTACAGGATCAGTTTTGGACTAGTCTCGTACGTACACAAAATAAGCTATATTATACGTACACGATAAGTTTTCGTGTACGTACAACAAGACAAGAGAGATTATTTTGTTTTCATGTGGCGGCAATAAGCTTCCGTAAGTAATCCCCCCCCTAACAACAACAACAACCGAAACACTTTTTAGGACCCCTTCAAAAAGAAAGGCTCTTCTTGGAATGGTCAGGCAATCAATGATGCGGACCAATGCCGTGTATCTCTTTCAATCCATCTCAGAGAGAGAGAGAGAGAGCCATCGGCCTACCGATAGAGACTATCACATTTCCTCCCTTGAACAAAAAAATGGCTTCCACACCACACGATGAAGGGCCGGACCAGGTGCACCTGACGCTTTGCTTGTGTTAGGTAAAGGAGAATGATTGACTGACGATGAAAATATTTGGGATTGCAGCATCACCTCATTTTGACTAGGGGGTGATCACGGATGTAGTCACTTAGACTGGGGGAGTTTGGTGGGGAGGATGATGATGATGATGCATGGCATCTTGGGAGATGGTTCGGTTGTAGCTCCATGGTTTGGGGAAGGCAGCTTTAGTACAATGAGGGGTGAGGAGGAGGAAATGTGGGTACGGTTTGAGTGTCGGCTGAGTGACGATGGGTACGGGGTGTGTTTGTTGGGGAGTGGGTAGGGGCAATGAAGGTTGTCTTACGTTAACGACGAGAGAATGGTGTGGGCCTCGTGATTAGATGCTGGAGCAAGGTAATGGTGGAAATTGGGGATCTTTTGAAATGTTGGCTGAGTGACGATGGGTACGGGGTGCGTTTGGGGGGGGGGGGGTTGTGGGGTGGGGCGGTCAATGAAGGTTGTTGGGAGATGGTTCGGGGAGGCAGCTTCGTACAATGTATGGTAGAAAATGGGGTACGTTGTGAGATGTTGAGATGTTGGCTGAGTGGCAGTGCCTGTGCATGGGTGTGTTTGGGGGGGGGGGGGGAGGTTGTCGCAGTTCATGCACGAGGGAATGAGGTGGGGAGTAAACGAGGGCCGTGAAAGTGTTTGAGGTTTGAGGTGGGAAGTGGGGGCCTGCTATCGTGAACATAACGGTTCATCATGGGAAACACAGAGGAAGTAAAGGGTCACCATGAGGATGCTTGGCATGAATGATGGGGGAGGAGGCATGGGAGCAGATAGGGGAAGCTTTTATATCATTGGATGAGGGCCGCTTATGGTAATAATTGTGGCGACGATGCTCAACAGAAAGGAATGAATAATTAAATGAGCATGAAGGGAATGTAAGAGATACATAATCAGACTGAATGAGCTTGCATGCGATAAGGGGCTAAAAGGGTGGATTGATCACTAGGTGACGGCTGTCTAGTAACATCCGTGCGCAATAAGCTGATACATAAAGGCACTGGACACTATTGGGAATTTACTCAAAAGTGTTATTAGCATAAAAACTTACTTAGTAACGAGCAACGGAGAGCTGTTGGTAGTTTAAAGTGTTGTGAGAACGACTCCCTTTGAAGTTACATAATTTCTGGGAAAGCTTTAATTTTTCACTCAAATATTATTTGTGTTAAAAGACTTCAGGCCAGAAGCCTTTTAGGCATATGAAAATACACACATTTTGTGCAAAAAGGGTATTTTTTATAAATGATTTCTTGCAACTTCGATGACCAATTTGAGTCCAGAATTGTCACAGAGTTGTCTTTATGCATTTTGGGCACACCAAGTGAGAAGACTGGCCCTTGACAAATTACCAAAGGTGTCCAGGTGCCTTTAAGAGAAAGCTACCCGTGTAATAATTAATATCTGAACTTATACAATAATTAAAGAGAGACTGATAAAGTCGGTCTCGCACGACAGGCCAGATGACCAATCACTCTTCATCTATAATTCAGTCTAGAACGTTGATCACTCCATTATTAACGTTAATGGATAAATAGCAAAATGTACAAACCGAGAATGGCATACATAGCGTGGAACGGTTTTTGATAGTGGCTTGTGTTCGATGATTATGAAATGTTCCTGTAAACTTGCTTGTGGTGTGAATTTTTACTACAAACTTGTCCTGTGGTATCCCCCTATCCTACTTGAGCTTGAATGGTGATTTTGCCAATTTCCTACAAACTTGTCCAGTCATACTGTATCCCCTTTTCGTACATTGTCTGCGCACTGTGCCCTTTCGACAATACCCTGTCCGGTTTCCTATACATTTGCCTTTATCTGATGATTATGCCCTTACAAACTTGTCCAGTGATTATGCCCTTTTCATACGAACTCGTTCTCCTCTTGCCAAAATGGCACAAGTAAAAGGGTGTCAATTGGAATAAACAACAAAATAACATAGTCGAAACATAGCCATGGTATTGTTAGGCCTAACGGTGGCGTGAGTGTGTGTCCGGTGCCGCATGCAATAATGTCATCTGTGCAATACTATACGGAGGACATTATTGCATATGACGGTTTTGCATATGCAATCGTGTCCGTCCGGACGCTGCTGCATAACGCAATTGTGTCCGCCCGGACACATTTGCATATGCAGTTGTGTCCGCCCCCGTGCAAAGCCGTCCTTGCAGTAAATTAAACGCCCTTGGTCGACGGAACACGTTCGCCATTTTTTTTTTACAAGCTATATTAAAGTGCATGTCATGAATGACATGTGAAATGTTCGGCCGTTGGGTATTCGCTGCAATCATAAAATACGTGAACATTCATGCTGCATATTATACGTTATATTATACGTTATATCTGCCGGACGATTTTGCATAGCCCGGACACGATTGCATATGCAAAAGTGTCCAGGGCGGACAGTATTGCATGGCAGACATAATTGCATCTGACACCGGCATATACACTTTCTGCATTGCGGTCCCGTGGCTGTATTCAAGCTCTTTTATTACGAACACCCTACAGCCAGAATCAAAGGGTACGGAAACCCCATAAATACTAATATTATTTTAAATGTTTCTTATAGATACGTAGCCTTACTGGCGATTCAGATTGGTCGCAACTGGTTTGATTGATCGCGACATGTTTGATTCAAACCTATACTACATTTTTGACTGAACCAAGCCCTGCCCACTGGTTGTTCACATGAAGGTAAACCCGGCGCGAGTATTATAAAGTCAAGTTTGTTGAACCGCCGCCTGGTCCGTGGTGCATAAAAAAACACGATTTATGTAAACTTGGGACCTGGGAGTTCCAAGCAAATCCTCAAATGTGTGCATCCCGAGCGTGCGTCATTCGAGGGAAAAACTTCCGCGTAGAAAATCGAGCAAAACAAAATTGGAATCAAAATATTCGCTGATAGCCTATATGAGATGAGGGTGGATTAAAGGATCGAATAATTGGGAGCAATTAAAACTTGGGGGATGTGAACATAATTATAAGTAGTTGTTTTCTTTTAAGCAATAATTAGTAACCAAAAAGCCATTTGGTCAATCTGGGAGAAAAACAAAGTTGGAAAGAAACTGATTTCAAATGCGGGTAGGTATGGGTATAATCAGTGACAAGCCCCCAGAAGTAAGGACAGATAGGGGTGGGAGCGTTTATTTACCGGAGGTCCTTGAAGATTGACATAGCTTATGCTCTTAGTATGGCATTGCTGCTACTGTACAACTTCCAGTAGTCACCCATGACAGAAGTACCAATATAAGACTGTTCAAAGTCGTACATTCACAACCACAGAAAATAGCGCCCTCATGCGGTAGTTACTTGTCACTAGTGGGAGGGGCAGCGACGGGAGGGGGAAATCGCTGGCGTACATTGTTGTTTTCTTTAAACCTAACCTAAAACTCACTCGAGGATCCAGTAAAACAACATTAATTGGTGGCAAATAAAATGAAACTAAACGGAGAGGTACAGCGATGGGGTGGGGTGGGAGGGGGGGGGGGGGCGTAGCAAACGGGGGTTGAAGTTAAAGAAACAAAAGCAATAAACTGTCACCCTTGTGCATTAGATTTTTCCCCTCTTATGTCATCGGCGACTGCTCTTTGTACCCCAGTCTGAGTTAAATTGTGGATGAAACTTCATTTCAATTTATTATTTGTTCCCTCATCTTATTCCAAACATTTTCATTAAATTGCAGATGCGACAATAAACAGCAATAACCAACCAGACAATAAACAGCAAATCAAACTATTTGGCTACCTAAATTGCAGAGTGGTTCACTCCTTTATTTTTTACGTCATAAAATATACTTTATATCCATTAAAAAACGTCCCGTCAATTCCTGTTCTCATTATAACATTTTGGCACACCCAGAGGGTGAAATGAACATTCAAATAATAATAATAAAAATTGCACATTTCCAACATTTCCAGAGGGTTTTGCCTTTATCTCCCGCAAAAGCGAAATTGAAAATTCAGAAACGGCAATCCAGACAAGTTTACTTGATGTTAAACCGCCACTAAAATATCCCTAGCCGCGAAATCTGATTTCATTGTTTACAGTGTCTGCTGCGTTCTGGTTAATTCGGTTATAGTTCTTTGCGACACGTGTTTTATGTTCCAATTTTTGTTTCGCCGTCTGCCGAAGTACAGTTATTAAGAGGGGCCGTTATGTGTGCTTATACTCGGGGGAAACACCATTGTCATAACACAATTTGTACCCGTTCTCTGTGTGTGCCGCATTATGACCGCCAGAAACAACGAGACTACCCCACAAGCGAGAATCAGCTGTTCCAGTCGGCGGCTAGTCTCTTCCTCCAGCATAAAGGAAACAATGTCACAAGAGGGCGCTGTTTAGATTATGCAAAGGTGCAACAGGAATTTCTTGGGGTTTTTTTTGCATCTGAATGCCCAATTTCATAGACGGTATTCGAACCGGGACCAGGTGGTCTGAGTTACTGAGACAGTCCCTTAGACCACTGCGCCACGATGTTGGTGATTAAGGACGGGTCTTTACATGGTCTTAACCATGGATTCCAACGGGGCGGGGCAAGCCCAACTAAATGGGGTGAAACGTTCAAACATCAATAATTTGTAGTCCCTACCAATTTTCTAGGTAGATTGATACAAGATTTATTTTAAACAAAATAATGTGAAAGTTAAGTGATATGTTATGCTCAATTTTTAATATGGGGAGTTACAGTTATTCGCCCCTTATTAAAATACCCCTATACCAGTGTAAGTTTCCGAGCAGCAATCTTAAAAAAAAAAAGTCCCTACACCTCCCCCAGGGGACCATTTTTGTTGTACGGCCTATGCCATCCACAATACCTCAAGTCACTATTCAACATTACTATCATTTTTTTTTTTTTTGGGGGGGGGGGGGGTGGAGATATTTTTGTAACTCCACGGGCCTTGTCAAATTGCCCCCCCCCCCCACCCCTCCCCTCAGTTCTGGCACATGGACAATGTGTATCGTGCTATGCTATTTTAATAATGTATTATCTTTATTCATAATATCATGATTATTAATAAATAACCATTATTTTTCATAGCCGGTATTTATAGACATCCAAATGGAATGCCCCGAGCAATAAAAGTGACAAGGAAAAGTTGCAATGCAAAAAAAGAAAGATAAAGAATGACAAGTAAAAATTGGACTGGGGGATGCAATTGGGGAAGTGAAGGTTCAACACAATCAAATCAACAAGGTTTACAGATACAAAACAAATACCTGAACACAAATCGCTAGTTTTTTATGTAGTTTATTAAATGAATAGACAAGCATGCATGAACATTATTTATAAAAGTTACTATATTTACACTGTACATCGTTCATTAAACTGTTAATTATAAAAGGCACTTTGCATCTTTAATCGTGTCACATGATACTATCACCTCAAGAGATAATAAGACTTAAAAGCAGTGGACACTATTGGTAATTACTCAAAATAATTATCATCATAAAACCTTTCTTGATTACGAGTAATGGCGAGAGGTTGTTAGTATAAAACATTGTGAGAAACAGCTCCCTCTGAAGTGACAAGAAGTAATTTTCAACAAATTTGATTTTGAGACCTCAAGTTTAGAACTTGAGGTCTCGAAATTAAGCATCAGAAAGCACACAACTTCGTATGACAAGGGTGTTTTTTCTTTCATTATTATCTCTCAACTTCGACGACCGATTAAGCTCAAACTTTCACAGGTTTCTTATTTTATGCATATGTTGAGAAACACCAACTGTGAAGACTAGTCTTTGACAATTAACAATAGTGTTGTCCACTGTCTTTAAAGGAACATTACAAAATTGGTAAGGAATAAAACTTGTCCAAGATCACAGATTTGACATAAAACTTACTCAGTCTATTGATGATGATAATAGAAAACATTCCTTGAAATATTTCTGTCTGAAATCTCACATTTGACGAGAAATAAATAAACCGACATCCCATTCAGAGTTTATCGCTCAGTGAGTGTTTAACTTTTTTATTTTGTTTAATCAGTGTCATGCAAAAATGTGTTACTAGTTTTTCACAATTTTCTCCTGACCCAGATGGTCGATCAATCTGAAACTTCTACAGGTTGGTCAGTTTATGTATTCGGTGGATTACTAGAAAAACCAATTCTGTAATGTCTCTTTAATTTGCTTCAGTCTTGAGATTCTTCAAAACACCAAGTTGTTTATTTTTAAACTTAACTACCCCAATTTGGAAACATAATCTACCTCAATTGTTAGAATCCTCCGAGGATGTCAGTGGTTTCAGCAGCACATGTAGGGTAAAAATCATCTGCTTTCCTATTTACGCCCATGGGTCACTTAAAAAACTTTTTTTTTTTTTTATGAGAGCCTAACATCACAAGGCCAGACGGCCACTTTAAGGTGAGGGCTACACTTAACTGATTTTGGCTATTGACCCAAATAAATGCAACTTCCTAACTGCCCAAAAAAAAAGGAAATGGCCGATCACACTTAACTTTTGTACACTGTTTTCAAGTTTTCTATGGCACTGTTTTGAAAAGAAAAAGAGGAAATCAGCTGATCAGCGGTAAAAATGTTTATGTGAGAGATCAAAACATCACAAGACAAGATGGCCACTTCAAGGTGAGGTTACACTTATTCTTTTAGCCCTGAGCAACTTTTTAAAATAATTTTCATTAATGTAATTGGGGGGCTTATCATCCTTACTCGCAGCTAGAGCTGAATTGCGAAGGACGCGGCTAAAACGTGTTTGAGAAGCAGGCATGCAAGAGCCCATTCAGATGCCAGCCACATCAACCCATTATGACCACGGAGCACGATCAAGATCGAAAGTATTTGATGTTTTCCTGAGGGAGGAAATCTGGACAGTCTGGAAAACCCTCGTGGCACAGCAGAGAACCAACGCACAACTCAACTCACATATGGCCCTGGCCGGGGATCGAACCGGGGTCACCTTGGTGAGAGGCGAGCGCTTTACGCACCAGCCAACCGTGCCGGCCAGGATTACATTTATGAGTTATTGCCTGACAAACAAGGCTACTTTAAGGGTGTGGTCTACACTTAACAACTGATGCTGTACACTTGAGTATAGACCCAAATCAACTGTCACCAGGGGCAAGCTGCCACCTACTCATGGGGCTGAAACACGGTTACCCCCTTCACAGTCTGAATGGATGTAGGCATGGGTATCATCAACTAGGAGCCTGGCTGTCAGAGCAGAAAGCAATCTTTCCCAACTTTTTGCAAAGCAAATATGGTTAAGTGCATAAGTGTCATTACTGGGATTCAGCCAACACTCTTCTGCTCTGTATGTAAAAGAACCTGGTACACTTTGTTAAGATGAGGTGTTTGCCGTGGAGATTCTGGCATGGTTGGCTGCAGATTTCTACACTGTATATGTATACCTTCTAATCTAAATGCCCTGAAAAAGGTTTCATAGCCTGAATTCTGCGCTTTTAATATGATCTCTTCCAGCCCAGGGCCCACTTTCATGGCTCTCCTTACCGACAAATTCTGCCTATTTGATTTGGACAAGATGTTCCTTTATTAAACACAAATGTAACTTTCTCACTTCAACTTTTGTAGATTTTGCAATCTGTCACTGACTGCTATCACACAGTCTTTTAAGTCTCTCAACAAGCAAAAATAACGTAACATCCACTCTCCGATATATTTATCTATGTGTCACCTTCCCTGAAGACATACTGTGTATCTTCCACCATGGCGTTCTTGGTGTCTGCTGGTCCATTCCATTGACTCTGAAGCTTACGGTTGATCTCACTTAAGACGACGCAGTAATTAAAGGAGTTCTCCGTGGACAGGTTGGAGTACATGTCCTCCTCTTTGTGGTCCTTGGCATCTGAGGTGAATGCACAGAAGGAAAAGAAACAGTCAGTAAAATACAATCCTACTATTTCAAAATGAAAGAACCTAGTGAGGATACAACTATGCCAACCCACCCCTTATTTTTTTCGTGTGCAATTTGATTTCCAAAATGGCAAGCATGGAAGACAACAGACTGCATGCAATTCAGGATTGATACTTCACAGAGGCAACAAAGGCAACTGTCTCCATGCCTCTGGAGGCCCTTCAAATGCTCTAATAGAAATATAACAGTTTCCTCATAGGTGCCCATTACCATAAAGAAAATGCCTCGGTGCCCTTGCCATTTCAAAAGCAAAGCAAAGCAAACAGGACTTACTTAGTTGAACTATGGGCAACGATAACCCTTACATGAACTTAAAGGCAGTGGACACTATTGGTAATTACTCAAAATAATTATCAGCATAAAACTTCACTTGGTATCAAGTAATGGGAAGAGGTTGATAGTATAAATCATTGTGAGAAATGGCTCCTTCTAAAGTGACGTAGTTTTCGAGAAAGAAGTAATTTTTCAACGAATTTGATTTCGAGAGACCTCAACTTTAGAATTTGAGGTCTCAAAATCAAGCATCTGAAAGCACACAACTTCGTGTGACAAGGGTGTTTTTTTAATTTCATTCATATCTCGCAACTTTGACGATCCATTGAGAATAAATTTCAACAGGTTTGTTATTTTGTGCATAAATTTTGAGATACACAAAGTGAAAAGACTGGTCTTTGACAATTACCAAAAGTGTCCAGTGTCTTTAAGCCAATGCTTCAGTGGAGCCGGAATCAGTGACCTTGGTATAGCACCAATACATCAAATCATGAGCACATGCATGACCTTCTTTACAGTCTACAGCCCTTTTCAAAACCACAGCTTCGGCTTTGAATTCAGCTTAAAGCTGTCCTCGCGCCTGAAGCCCTGAGCCCATACTCAAAGCCCCACAATTGTCAAACAACTGCGGGCACCAAGCTAGCCTTAGCCGAATCTGGAGCGGAAGCCATTGATTAGAAAAGGGCCATTGTTTATACTGAGCTGACCTGCATTTGAACTCTCCCCTTTGACCTTTGTCTTGGAGCTTTTATTCAGTGTTCCTTTCTTTCTTGGACGTCCTCTGTGTCTCTTCTTGGGACTTTTAGGGACGGAGCTAGTGCTCCCACATCGTTCAGCCTTATTGGACAACTGTAAGGAGCACAATAAGAAGTTAATATTATTTCCAAAAAATGTTACCACAGTAACTGAACCAAAGAGTAAATTAAGTCATGTTCAATACTTTTTGTAATAGCACAAAGTAATATATTTTCTGAGTTTCTGAAACACATACAAAAGAGGTTACCAGTGGATGTTGGAAGACAGTCGATTTTTACCTTCTGAGCAAACAAATGATCTACTAATTCTTTTTGAATAATAGCATTATTTTGTAATCACTTTTTTTTTCTGAAGGTGTCGTGGTGCAATATGCTACCAAAACCAGCAACACCCGGGCGAACCCCATCTCTTTTCGGAAAGTGCACTGGGTCCAACGGCTTTACATCCCATCCGAAGGACAAACATCATGGTTAAGTGCCTTGCTTAAAGGACACCGGTGTCACAACCGGGACTACAACCCACAATCTGCTGATCAGAAACACCAGAGTTTTAGTCTGGTACTCTTAACCGCTAGGCCCCGACCGACCAAAAAAGATTGTAAAATGACTGAGTGACTTACCCGACGTAGCTGAGTTTCAAACTCACTGGCGCTGTAATAATCTGGCCTCTCCCTCTTCACTCTACCTGTCCTTCTGTTCTTGTTTATTTCTATGGAAACAAACGTCAAAACAAATTATTAAGATGCAAAGCTAAGCAAAGAGCGTCTGTATCCTCTTTACCTCGTGTGACTGGGAAGAGAAGCCCCCACCTGTCTCTCTAGTCTCTACAACACCTACAATTTGAAAACTTGCGGTTTGGATATAAAAGGGGTGTGGTTTTTTTTCCAAAATGGTTAGTTCATGTCTTTCAGTGTAAGATCAATGAAAACATGAAATCAGGAAAAATGGGCAACTGAAAAACTTTCATTGGCCCAAAAGGAAACATGAGGTTATGAGGTTGCTGATTTGAGTAATTTACATTTTGCCGTATTAAAACGACATCATTCTCTAGCAATTTCCATTTCTTAAGTTGAGTTGCTCCCTTTTGCTAGTCGTTTGTTGATTGTAAATCAGGGAGACTACCAAATGTATTGTATTTGCCTGCACGAGACTGGACTTGGATATTACCTGATGATGGTGGGTCTGGTTTGGCTTGGTAGACCCTTCTCTGGAAGAACTCATAGCCACAATAACAAGCCTTACACGCCACTGGTACCTGCAATCATAGATGAAGGAAATTAAAAGATTTTTAAAAATTAATTAGGTGAAGTTTCGGATTTCACCATCCATCTCGACAACTTTCTTTTGTATAGTGTTTGTTCTGAAAAGAACCGGTGGTTAACGACTCAACCTTCTCAAGTATGCTCTGATCGCATTCAAGAGAATGCTGGACTCTGTTGCTTGATTTTGCCCCGAGTACGTTGCACATGCACACTGCACACTTGAACAACCTTTCATTGGTTAACTTTTGATCCACTTCCATTCACAAAAGGAGGATCAATGCGCGATCATACTCAAGTGGGAACACGACCACGATTCACATGAGCAGCTAATCGTTTTGCGGGGTCAGGATCTCGTAATTGTCGATCCCTTGAGCTGGTAGCTGGGACTGACAACACTGGAGCTGGGACTGACAACACTGAACTGGCACTGGCTGCTTTAGGTTTTTTTTTTTTTCCCCATGAAGCATGTGATATTTTTATGATTTCTTTTTACAACAACCATCTAAACAAATTGTCTTAAAACTTTAAGAAAGGGTTAGCCACACAGTGTGTGTCCCTTTCATTTTTTAAGCCTGGTTCATCTCCTGTTGAGTTTGCATGATCTAAATTTGCTTGGCTTTCATTTCATAGTTTGAATCTTCACACCTTCCTCAGGCTTTCTAAATTTGATTTAGTACTGTTAAGTTATTTGTATACTTTTTTAGGTGTTCAGGCAACTCGGTTCGCTAGACAACTAATAGTTCGGACCACTCGACGGTTGAGACAGCTCGACCATTCGGCAACTCGACAGACGTTTTTTTTCAACTGTCAGACAACTCGTCTTAGGACCAAGACATGTCGACGGGAGGATGGCTGTGACGGGGGCCTCAGCATGGGGCTCTGGAAGGGTGCAGGCGGGTTAGGGTTAGGGTTGGGGTAAGGGTTCGTGTTATAGGGTGAGGGTTACTCTGGTTAGGGTTAGGGTTAGGGTTAGTTGCGATAACGTAACCCTCCTCTTCACTGTCGAAGAAGGGTTACGTTGTTGCAACTAGTTTAGGGTTAGGATTTACACTTTTATATCAGGAAATTTGTGTTTACAAGTCAGTAACTGAGCCTTGAGGTCAAACGTTCAACCATCCACTTGTCTTGGCTATCTGTCGAGGTGTCTTAAAGTCGAGTTGTCTGAACCGTCGAGTTGTCTCAAGTCAAAGTCTAGTCTAGGCTGTCTGAACCGTCGAGTTGTCTGAACCGTTGAATTGTCCGAACCATTGAATTGTCCAAACTGTTGAAGTGCCGGACAGTTGAGCTACAACAGTCTCAATATGGAGCTAAATCATGGTCTCAACCATCGGTTTGTCCAAACGGTCGAGTTGTACGACGGACGAGTTGTCTGACTCTAACAACATCCCTCTTTCTTTTTTATGTACCAACCTGTTGGTCACAATCTGGACACTGTTTCATCACCATCGTGCAGCAAGAATTGATCCCCAAACTGCACCACACTCCTCAGGCACCCGTCCGGGGTCACACCTCTGCTGTGTTCGGAATCACAAACTAGCATTGATCAATCTTGTCCATTTCCCCTGATTGTTTAACCAATGAATTAGACTTAGAGTAAACAGTACATTTTTAAAGGACACTGTCAGATGATGATGCAGAGCTGCTAAAGTGTTTTAATCCGCGGTGTGTGTGTGTGTTTTCCGGTTTGATGATTTACGTCTGACCATGGCACGTTTCATTTTTTATAAGGGTAGGTTTTTCGACCTCCATGGTTTTATATACTTCTCCTTTGAAAGTAAAAGCCTATTTGGAGCGTATGCTTTGAATTATATTTCTATTTGAACCTTATGCTGATTGAATTGCTTTATTATAGTTTGCCACATTTTAAAGAAATTATAGGATTCTCAATCATTGATGTGTAATTAATTAACAAAGTTTATAGCAACCCTATTTGTGTATTGGTATGGTCCAAACGTAGCCGCTTATCTAGCATAGCGCCCCCCCTTCCTCTCGCGTCCGCGCACTGCCTGCAGTTTGCTGATTGTTTTGGTTCGTCCCATTTTTGAGCATCCACCAAACGGTAGAAATTGTGTTGTTTTGTCATGTTATGACCACTAAACTACCTCAACAAGCTAGTTCATCAGAAGTGTAGTCATCCTAGATCATATACGCTTCATTTTGGACGTGTACTCTGGCTAACTACCCACTTAAATAGCGTGTAAGAGTTGGAACTGAGCGAGAACTTTCCACGGAGTTTTATTAATTTGTCTACCAAAAGGAGCTAGTATCACGTGCGCAGTGACCCCTACCGACCCGACGGCCATTATATTCACGCGTGTCAGTTCGGTGAATTTCAACGTCATTCGATCCTGCATCCTAAAGAATAAATCGCGCCACCACGAAAAAAAAAAAAAATGCAGCGCGCCATTCATGCCAACCGGCTTGTGAGTGTTATATCACCACCGTACGGCGGCCAAGCAGCATCCTGGACTCGAACCAAACTACCGGCATGCTGTAGACCATTTCTTGTCGGTGCAAACATGATGGCAGGCGGTATAAATGGAAGCCAGCCGCCGAGGCGAAAAGTGCTTACGTTAGCCACTATGAATCCCCACATCAAGGTGATGGAATACGCCGTGAGAGGACCGATTGTGGCCAGGGCGACGGAGTTGGAAAAGGAACTCGAACAGGCATGTGTGCTTAATTTTGTTACATTTTTCACCCCATCGCGTGTGTGTGTGCATACTTCATTTTAACACCGATAAGTGATACCCATCACCATGTTTTATTATTGCATACCCATGCAACTACATTCAGTAATAAACTAAATAAGCTGGTGTGATGTGCGTTTAGACATTTTTTTGCCGGCTCATTAAAACAGATACAGAAATAAATGATAATTAATAATATCTATTTCGTGATAAGCTGTCACTGTTGTGTGTATGTAGACAGTGTACACTGTAATTTAATTACTGAGTGTAAATAATTTAATTATCACAAGTTAAACAACCAAGTCCTAGCTAGAGCATGAAGAGTGTGCAAACTAACTACGATAACATTGTTTCTTGCTCATAATTTTTAAACTGTTGTGGGACACACCTGTTTACAAAAAAGTTAGTAACCAATAATACAATAGGCTACCATAAATACGTAATAATAGTATAGTACTGCACATTTTTTTTTCACGAAGGCCCTTGCCTAGTGGTACCTTACCTGTCCTACCCAACCAAGCAAAGCCAAAGGCACTTAAAAACAAAAATATACTAAAACAAAGTCTTAAGTTGTATTTAGTTACCATATGGAGAAAAACCAAACTAGTTGACACAAATGAATTAATAAAGTGAGATCAGAATTCAAAACAACACTACAAATTAAGCCTTGCAATAAACAAAGCTTCATTTTTTAAACTTGGAAAAATTGTTTTGACATTTTTTTTTCAATATTGGTACACCCGGGTACATTCATTTCAAAATGTTTAATGAGAAAGTTAACAGGGTTGCCTGTACTTTTTCGTGACTAGCCAGCAGAAGTCCAGCAGCTTTTTCACTGTAGAGTAGTATTGACCCCCTTGCACGCGCGTCACACGCCGCGACTGGTGGCACGCTCACCATGTTGGTGGTCAATAGGTTTACGTGTAAACGCCGCGTCGCCTAAAATGGGCACTTCACTGAATAACCATGGAATAACACACGTTGACATTGACCACCAAAATGGCGCATCCAAGATTATTCTGATGATGACGTCAGGTGAAATGGGTCAATACAAATTGCTTCGAGTGCTATGGTAAAAACTATCACGGATCCCGAGGTGATGTCCGTAGCGTTCTTTTTTCCCGAGGCGCAGCTAATGAAAAATGGAACGGTCCGGTCCGGGGATCACAGAGGGAGTCAGCGTTTTAACCGTAGATTGAGTACAAGCAGTCAATGTTTCTAACACACCAACAGAATAACACACCCAACAGACTATTTACCATCCTCGAAATTGTAACGTTTGTAATGTTTCAGATACACAGATGCACAACTGGTTGGGTTGAACTTTTAGCATGTTTACATGATTGATGTATCAAATCCCTGACAACAATTGACAAACAATCATCCAAAGACAATCAAAAATAACAAACAGTTTTTATAAAGCGCCTTATATACAGTAACATGTCAACGAGCACTACAAGAGTGCCCTGATCATTTTGGCCAATAACATTCCTGTAATCTTTATCAGTTCCCTGGAGAGTATACAGCCCAGGTTAAGGGGTAGGGTTGCCATGGCACTCCAAAGGCTTTTTGAAACACAATATATCAACCTTAAGCTTTACCCTCACAGTCACCCATTTATACCCCTGGGTGAAGAGAAGCAACCAGCTATGATATTTGTCCTACTCTTAGTATGTTTTCCGATATATAATTTTTTTCCTTTGGACAAAATCTGAAAAGTTGTGATTTAATAGCCCGAAATGTACATTACCCTTGAGTGAAGTCCTTGCACTCAATAAAATATTCATACTTTTTGCCGAGGACCATGGTCCCAATATCATGCCTGAAGCAATTAAAGTGAAGTGTCTTTCTCAAGGACACTTAGTGTCGTGACCGGGATTTGAACCCACTCCCCAAGTAACTAAACCACCAGATGTTGAATTCATTCTCTGAACTGATGCAAGCATTAATTCTCGAATCTAGAGTAGAACAAATTAGCAGTGGAACTTTCCATTATTTTTTGTATGAACATACTATGAAGTGGCCTTAAATTAATGCAACAACATTCATTATTGTGTGTTATCTATTCTTTTGTTTCTTTCAAAAGTTTTCTTAACAATTTTTTGTTTTGTTTTTCGATGAACCAGGAAGTCTAGCCTGTTGATTGAAAAGTTCTTCAGTTTAAGATTCTATGAATTGTAGCAGTCATAATTATGGAGTTTAATCTCTTGGGGATCAACTTGAAACTGAAAGCTTCTGCCAGTTTGACCAATGATGTTCTTTGATTTATGAAACAGCTATCTTGATAAACCAGGGTTAATCACAAACACAACCTACTCCTTTATTTGGCCCAGACTTGTAAACTAATTAAATGTTTGACATAATGATCAGGCATATTATCACAATCAAGAGTCAGTTTAATATTTTGAGTTACATTACATGCTATATAGTATTAGATGCACAAATAACAACAGATTGCTTTGGTGCCCTTGGAATGGACAATAGAAAATTTTCAATTTCCTCGTAGTCATAGGGTGTCCTTTTCCAAGGAGAAAATGCCTTGGTGCCCTTGTCCTTTCAAAAACGACTCATATACGTACAACTTGACTGCCGGATTTGTTTGGTCTTGAATTTACTGGTCTGATGCTAAAATCACTGGCCTTGGGCCTGCGCTCTTAGTGTTAAAGTTGAGCACTGTGACCCATTGATGCACAGCACGGAACACACCCTCCAAACAATACACGTCTAGTCTACTATCATAATTATTATAGAAATATGTCACGGTATTCAGTCAAAAGAGACTATCATTGAATTGAACTGGTAACTGCTCCCCTTGAGGTGGTCACTATAATTTGGTTGATGATTAGTAGATCAATTCCGTGAACTAGGGCAAAAAACCTTGACCCAAAGTGGTTTATGAAAAAATGATTAATTATAAATGTCCCAGCCAGACATACTGCCCACTCACTACTGGGAATTAGAGTGACGTACTGACTGTGGTGAGTGTACTTGGTTTTGTGTTTGTTCCTAGTGACCCACCCAGCAGACTCAAAACAACCTGACAACGACATAAACGGCACCTACATAAATTATAAAATATGGCACCCAAATGGCACTTTATAAGGTTCTGTCTTTTGGAAAGGTGTCTATCAGACTGACTGACTCAAAGTCATCTCTTGTTTTTCCTAAAAATATTACACTGAGTGTTGTTTTATTATTCAATTGAAAAACACAAAGATTACCGGCTGGACTTGTCCAGTCATGAGTTTACTGGCCCCACACTAAAACCACCAACCCTCGGGCAGCCTGAAAAATGTTAAGCCCTACAGCCTGCTCTCAACTGTTTAAAGACACTGGACATTATTATTGGTAATTGTCAAAGACCAGTCTTCTCACTTGGTGTATCTCAACATATGTATAAAATAACAAACCAACCGGTGAAAATTTGAGCTTGATTGGTCGTCGGAGTTGCGAGATAATTATGAAAGAAAAAACACCCTTGTCACACGAAGTTGTATGCTTTCAGATGCTTGATTTGGAGACCTCAAAAAAATTACAAACTTGAGGTCTCGAAATCAAATTCGTGGAAAATTACTTCTTTCTCGAAAACTACACTGTACGTCACTTCAGAGGGAGCCGTTTCTCACAATGTTTTATACTATCAACCTCTCCCCATTACTCGTTACCAAGTGAGGTTTTATGCTGATAATTATTTTGAGTAATTAGCAAAAGGCAGTGGACACTATTGGTAATTGTCAAAGACTAGTCTTCACAGTTGGTGTAGCTCAACATATGCATAAAATAACAAACCTGTGAAAATTTGAGCTCAATCGGTCATCGAACTTGCGAGATAATAATGAAAGAAAAAATAGCCTTGTCACACAAAGTTGTGTGCGTTTAGATAGTTGATTTCGAGACCTCAAGTTCTAAACTTGAGGTCTCGAAATCAAAGTCGTGGAAAATTACTTCTTTTTCAACAACTATGGCACTTCAGAGGGAGCCATTTCTCACAATGTTTTATACCATCAACTTCTCCCCATTACTCGTCACCAAGAAAGGTTTTACGCTAATAATTATTTTGAGTAATTACCAATAGTGTCCACTGCCTTTAAGTCCAGTGGCCTGCTCTAGACTGTTTAAAAAAAAACATTCAATAAATTATAATCCAAACCGTGGTACACGCATGCATGTAATTGCATAGTTTAGTAGATAATATATCAGTTCTTGTATAACTGTAGTTACGATGCACATTTGTGCCACTATCACAACCCATGCGATTAAATGGTTTCAAATGGTTGGTCAACTTGTAGGAAAATGTTTACCAAGCATGCAAAAGAATGTTAATTGAGAAAAGATGCTCAATAAATTTGTTGAAAAGGAAAATGTTTTTGCGTTGATAACTAAAGTGTTGACATTTTAGTTTTGCTCTGTGGTCGTATTAGCCAGCGTCTAGCAGTAGAGTTCATGTCTGACTCCGATATTAGAACGGTAGTCGTCCAAATTAGTGTGTGCTTTAAATATTGTTTTCAACAATATTGTTTTCCTAGTAGGAGAACAATATATTGTTTTATCAGTCCAGACTAAAATTATAATCATGGAATTAGCATTATATGGAAGCCATGGCAATATGGAGACAAATCATAATAAAGCACACACTAATTTGGACGACTACCGTTCTAAAATCGGAGTCAGACATGAGCTCTACTGCTAGACGCTGGCTAATACGGCCACAGAGCAAAACTAAAATGTCAACACTTTAACAACACGCAAAATCATTTTACCTAGCTGAATTTTTGTGCACAGTGAGCGTATTTGTTATAGTGGTTATGGTACTCTACAAACAGTGTACAGTAAAGTGATTGCTCTCGTGCATCCATCATTTATTATGTCCCGAGTGAACAGTGGATTTAAATGATCATGGGACACATGGATGGGATTGGGACAGACTGTGTGTACATATTGCTGAATTATACATTTACCTTGTCAGATGCAAGACATTAGCAGACACTATCGTATAAATGTAATTTCCAATTCAATACAAAGTTGTGTATTGGTGCAAAAAGGTACGCAAACCGAAAATGTAAAGTTTAAATGGAAGCGTGCGTTTGCTATTCAGCTCTAAAAAGTACAGTGCTCAGACCAACTTGTTCCGTTTTGTGTTTACTGGCCCCACTCATAGGCCTACATGATATGCACCTAGCCTGTGGTCTTGTGTTCATTTTTACCCCTTTAAGATCTTGTGTTCATTCTGGAAAGTGCACAGTGGATCAAAGTTTATTTTATAACTAATTTAACAGTGATAAAAAATTACTGAACTGGTTATATTCAAAATCTGCCTCACCCTAGTTCTTGTGCGTTTGATCCATGACCCCTTAGTTTTAAAAAGCCAAATATTTCTCTTTTAACTTTCAAAGTGAAAATAATCCTATAAAGTATGTGTTTGTAAAACATTTGGCTACAGAACTTTTTCAATTGTGATTTTATCCTCCTAATATATTTACTGGACGCATGTCAGTGTTTCAGTGGGTATATTCAGCTCTGCTTTAATGCATTTTGTACCCAGGTTGAATATTTGAGCCAGATTGAAACCAAATAACTTTCTGATGTTGAACAGGTGACAACTTTTGCCAGCTTATCAGCTGATTTTCTCTTTTTCTTTTCAAAACAGTGCCATAGAAAACTGAAACACACTGTACAAAAGTTAAGTGTGATCGGCCATTTCCTCTTTTATTAGAAAGTTGCATATATCTGATTTAATAAGTAGGCTCCAATACTCCTAGATTATTCAATCCTTTATTAATGTAGATTCTGTTGACGTTTTATTTTGCATTCAAAGAGGTTGTCAGGTTTATTTTGAGCTCTGCATACTTTTTACCCTGAAAATTTGAGTCATAGTCTAGTGAAACAAAATAACTTTCAGATTTTGAATTGGTAGGCTTCAATACTCCTCTTTTTCAATCCTTTACTAATGTAGATTCTTATGACATTTTTTGTTTGCATACAGGGTGCTATCAAACCATTTAAAGACATCGTCAAGTGTAACATCGGAGATGCACATGCCATGGGCCAGAAACCTTTGACCTTCCTCAGACAGGTAAATAAATGATGTAGTTCATCATACATGTAGTTGTCGGTGACGCACAAAGAATTCTATGAGCCTAATAAGAATATGCACAGTATACATACGATAGGGGCTCGGGATTATAGCTCAGAATATTTACTAACTTAATAATCTTTACTGATCCTGGATTTTATTTACAAGACCATAATCAAAAGTGTGAAAAAGGACTAAAATCACAATGAGAACACAGTTTTATCATCTTGTTTCGTTCGAAGAAAACACTAAGATAAGAATTATCTCTTTCTTTTCCTTCCTTTTTAAATTTTTTTTTTTTTTATGCAAGTCACCATACACACAAGGCCTGAAGGCCAACTTCAAGGTGTGGGTACAAATTGTTTTCTGTTTCCAGAGGCCCTTGTCACATACTCAAACAGGGTTACCCCTTTTACAGTCCATACGAATGTAGGCTTGGGTATTATCAGTCCGAATCCTTGCCTGTAGTGCAGAAAGCACTACCCCCCTAATTTTACGTAGCAAGTGTCACCACCTGGACTCGTACCCACACTCTGCTGATCAAACACCAGAGCCTGAATCCGGTGGTCTTAACCGCTCGGCCACGACACGACCTTTTTATGGATGATACTAGGCAGGATTCAACTATATGTGCGAGACTCAAAATCAACATTTCAACATCATTATTTTGAGACAAGGATGTTCAGTTGAGCTTACTGGCCTGACACTGAACTCTTTGGGACCAGTAGTCCGGTGGACCGCGTTCCCACTTGAACCACAAATGCGATGATCGGGATCCCGTAACAAGATAAGTTACAGGCGTGAAATCGCTTTGTATATTTTCGTTAATGGTTGAACGGTTGCTGTTTAACCTTTCGAGAAGTCAGATCCTTGTTGCCGTGCGTTGCTATGAACTGTTTCAGTACGTGATGGGGTGTGACGTCTGCGCAAAACAATGTCAACAAAACGATGCATTCTCCAATGTACCATTCGATATCTTGTGTTGAACGCTTAATTGTTTACTCTGCAAAATGTATCAAAGGGAAAAGTCAGTGATAGCAGTCTATGTCTTCTACTGTAGACACAAATAAACAAAAGCCAAACAGCAGACCTACCTGAGTGATACTTTGTTCCTTCAAGTGAGCTAAGCAATTTGTCCTAACATGATAGTAAAGGGCACCTCTACGTGTAGATATATGTAGAAAAGTGTACTGGAATTGGGGCACCAAGGCAGTGACCCAAATGTCCTTATACTTGGTAGTGACTAGCCAGCCGGACCAGTTTGCTTGTCATTTTCACTAGCACAGCCTTTATCTAGCCCACATGTGGTTGAAATTGAAGGATCATGCTTTTCAACACCGAACTGGCCAGTGGGACCAGGAAAGTGTGACTGGTCCTCAGGTCTTGTTTTTGCCGCCATGATGTATCAGGGCCGAAATTGTTGTGGGGACGTTTTTAGGGTCGCATGAAAACAAAGCAATTTTATTTCACTATCATTAGTCTGTAAGTGACCACAGCAAAAGCACAGGGCACCACAGCAAACGCACAGGGCACCACAGCAAAAGCACAGGGCACCACGGCAAATGCACAGGGCACCACAGCAAAAGCACAGGGCACCATGGCAAATGCACAGGGCACCACAGCAAATGCACAGGGCACCACGGCAAATGCACAGGGCACCATAGCAAAAGCACAGGGCACCACGACAAATGCACAGGGCACCACGGCAAATGCACAGGACACCATAGCAAATGCACAGGGCACCACAGCAAATGCACAGGGCACCACAGCAAAAGCACAGGGCACCACAGCAAATGCACAGGGCACCACGGCAAATGCACAGGGCACCATGGCAAATGCACAGGGCAATACACAGGGCACCACAGCAAATGCACAGGGCACCATGGCAAATGCACAGGGCAATACACAGGGCACTGCAGCAAATGCACAGGGCACCACAGCAAATGCACAGGGCAATACACAGGGCACTGCAGCAATTGCACAGGGCACCATGGCAATTGGTGTGGCTGCTGTGGGTTACTTTGAGGCCTGATCAAGGTTGTCGCTTAAAATCAATTCAATTCAACTAAAGTGGCACGATTCCAAGGAGTGCCACACTTCAGAATTCTGCCAAGGGGACAAATATCCAAATCTCAGTGTGAGAGATACCTATTTACACAATACACTGTCTATGCTCTTATTTATTGTAGGTGACACACATTTAAAGTGTTTGTGTAAGTACTGGTAAAAAAAATATATAAAAAGACATTTGGCACTTTGAACCTTAGACCCTTGTTGTTCATCCATACTACCCTGGAAGGTCCTCAAGTAGGTTTAAACAGTTTTTTTCTTTTTTTCTGGGTGCTAATATATTTAAGTTAACCCCCCTGACAAACTTTTGTTGAAAGTCAAAGTCAAAATAAATACAACAAAATGTAGCATTTGAAAACCCCATTGATAAATCTCTTTTGGTTATTTTGATTGCTGAAATCTTAATAAGCCTACAGTACTATGAACGTGCTCTGTTACATTATTACTTGAAACCTATATTGGATTTTTATGTGGATATCACTTAAAAGGTAATCCCCTGGCTGTCGCTTGCTCCCCAGGTTGTATCTTTAACTTGGGTGTGATCCCCAGCTATATGGCAGCAGTAAACCTTTGTGACTGGCTCCCCAATAGGAGACTTTCCAACGCTAGGCGGCAGCAGACATACCGGGTAAATTTCCATTGTTTACGTAGTTCTGAACATGCTCATAATTCTGAGAACAATGGATTTACCCGGTAAGTCTGCTGCCCTCTATCGTCCCAGAAAGTCTCCCATTGGGGAGCCATGCAGTCAAAACAGTATTTACAAATTTGTTGACAATAATAGGGAGAACGCCAACTAGGGCCACATGTAGATAGCTCAAATAGTTGGGTGCCTGCACGTTAACTTAGAGGTTGTTGGTTTAAATCACTTTAAAAAAAATACTGTTGAATGCTGTGTTCTGATTAAAATAGTAGAAGATTGCCTTTTTTTGGCGACTGTGGATAGGCCTAAATTGACTTAGAAAAATTCCAAAAATTTATACATTTAAGGTAACAACCTATTTTTATTTAGTCCAAAATATTTTTTGTAAGTAATTTGTGTATTTGTTTCTGCATTCTACAATGTTGAACTAGTGTAGTAAACATTTGCACAGCTATGCAGATTCTATCAGTAATTTTCCCACGTACTTGTAGTTGTACAGTAGGTGTATGCAGACCGTTGTAGGATTGCATCAGTGATTCGGTGCTATGCAGGATGATGTTTACCAATTATTGATCGCAGTAACGGTTAACTACACAGCTGCTGACGTGGGTACCGTTGATTATTCATCAGATGATGTCATTGCATCCTTATTAAGTAAAATAAATACAGAAACGGTTCATGTATGCACATGCTTGATACTTCACAGAGGCACAGGTTCAAAGGTGATTGCCTCCATCTGGCAGGCATGAAACTTTTCCTCAGATCAGCTGATTTTCTCCTTTTTTTTATTCTCACTTTTGTCATTCAGAGTTGAAAAACACTATACAAAATCATTGACATTTTGTAATTTCCTTTTTTTGTTGGTAAAGTGCATGCCTGGTATGGTCATTGCCTTGGTGCACTTGAAGTTCTCTCCCAGTATAATTTCATAATTTCCTCATACACTAGGGTGCCCTTTACCAAGAACAAAATGCCCTGGTGCCCTTGCCCTGTCAAAAACGAAGCATACAGGCATGTATTCATACTCAGCACATGCATGTACATGTACATGGATCTTATATGAAGCAACTGTTAGTTTGATTTCCAATTGGTTTAGGCCTTAAAAAATCTGGGGGTTTTTTAAAATTAAATTTCCTAAAATATTTATTAGCTTCTACACTATGTGTGCATGTATTCCAGCCAAATACAATATTCCTACCCCCCCCCCAAGGACCAAATACAGGGCTGTATGCTTCATTTTTGAAAGGGCAAGGGCACCAAGGCATTTTCTTCTTGGTAAAGGGCACCCTTGGTGAAATTGCAAATTTGTACAGCTCCTGAGCGTTTCAAGGGCACCAAGGCAATGACCAGGGGACACAGAGGCAATCGCCTTCGTTGCCTCCGTGAAGTATCAGGCCTGCAAATATCATACCAGTGCAAGACTTGTAAACAAAAAGCAAACGATTTTGCTCGCGCTGTTTTCCCTGGCAGCAGTTGCTTTATATATTTCATGGTTTCCGGTTGTACTACCAGCACAAATTTATACAGTGACTGTTTTAGCTTCTTCCGATGTTTGTTACATGTACGTGCAGGTCTTATACTACAAGTTTGCTTTCAGTCAAGCTTTTTCCAGTTTACCTGAATGGATTAACATCTGCCAAATTTAAAAAAGTATTTTTTCTTTATTTTTTTTTTTATTTTATAGAGTGAATGAATGTTTTGTAAGGATTTTGTTTCTTGTGTCAACCAAGGTTTTAGCCAAGATTTGATAAAGGGGTATCCAAATTTGCCGAAAGTTTTAAAACTGGGCGTCCAAAGTGTTTACTTGTGTACATAATTTACATGTAAATGACAGATAAAACAGGGTGTCAAAAAGACACCCAGACAAATCCTCAGGCTAACACAGACATGACAGATGTTGTCAACTGAACCATTTACTTGATCATTATTTATGCACTGCCACAAACAATTATGTGCAGCAACTGTTGAAAATTGTTTAGGCATCATGATAGTCTTCCTACTTTAACCTGATATCTGATTTGTTTACCCTTGGGGAAAATCAGAAAAATTTATGAAATGTGAATGAAAGCCTGAAATGTCTATTAAAGCCTACACTGTGTGCAAATGTAGGTCAACCCTTGTAGGCCGAGAAAAAAAAAAAACATGTTTCACGTCCGGGTTTTTCAAAAAAGGAGGAAGAGGGGCTTTTTATTTTTTATTTTTTATTTCAAGATGGCCGCCATTCTTTGTTAAAATGTCAAATATCCATTGTTTTTTCTACTGCTGAAATACACAAAACATAAATGAAACAATTTAGTCGAGGCATTCAGACAAGACATTCAGATTGTTTTTGCTGAGATCATTTAAAATAACCCTATTTAAAAAAAATAATAATATGCATGTGCATAAAAAAATTAAATAAAAAATTAAATAAAAAAGGAGGCGGCCTGTAAAAAGGAAGCGGGCGGGGACGCGAAACATGTTTTTTTTTTACTTGGCCTAATGTACTTTATAAAATACTCCTACTATTTTCCAAGGACACAATATCATGCCTGTATTGTGCATTCTGAGCAAGCTATCTGTGTCTTTCAGAGTTGAAACCAACGGTTCTTTTCAGAATCACCCCAACTCATCAGGGCCCAATTTCATAGAGCTGCTAAGCACAAAAATTTGCTTAGCATGAGATTTCTTCCTTGATAAAAACAGGATTACCAACCAAATTTTAACGTGATTTTCAGGATGAGCAAACAACAGCTGAATACCAGTGGTTGGTATTCCTGTTTTTATCAAGGAAGAAATTTCATGCTTAGCAAATTTTTGTGCTCAGCAGCTCTATGAAATTGGGCCCAGATATAGTCATTACATGGTGTTACCGCAAACCATTCTATATCGTATAATTTCCACCAAGCAAAGTTTCAAATCCTACTTATCTGTGTCTCATTAAAAAACAGCGAATCAAACTGAAACATGAAAACAATGTTGGCATGTTTTGCAAAGCAAGATTTGTGATTTCTGTTGTAACTGTCCGTTATACTTGAATCAATTTGTTCTTGATGATCTGTGAACATTTGTTTACAGCTTGCTGTCTTTTGTGGTTTGGGGATTTAAGGCAAGCTTTCAGTAAGTACTTGGCCAGCCAAGCAGAGAGATGTCTACAATGAGCTGAATGCCATTGTGTTGATGTTCCCTTCCATAGATTGCATGTCCGGGATGCCTCAATTGGAATGGTTTTGTGGGGCGGGAAGTCAATGGTATTCCTGGAAATACCATCAACCAATGTTAAAAGGGAAATACCAAGGGAAGGGAAGATCCTTTTGCTCTGCATTGTTATCATTTCTTGTAGCCATATAATGGGTTTAAGGAATTGTAAACCCCACAACACAGGTAGCTAAAAACATTCATCTTGAATATTAAGAGTTATTCATAAATACCCCAGACAGTTTCGCTATTCCTATTGGTTGAGAGCGTGTCACGTGGGGGCTATTAAAGGGCTGATAAAGACACAGCTAAGAGCTGTTTGAGACCGGCTGGGTTTGCGTGTTGGGCACGCAAGCTCATGTACGCCTACTTAACTTGCGGGAACACAATTGATAGCTATTAGTATACGTCGCGTAATGTGTGTGTACACGCGCCTATTCACACCATCCTATGCACATAAAACATTTTCGCAAAAGATTTCTTCGCAAACTTTTTTTTTAAATTTGCAAAGTTCGCCAAATAGCAAAGGAAACAAGTGGCAGATTGTCTGAAATTGTGAAGCTGTTTCACCTTTTAACAAAAGGGCATTTATGAATGGGAGTAAAAGAGTTTAAAACATTGCAGGGTCTTAAAGGCCCTCGCCTTCGGCTCAGCAGCCGATTTCAAGAAACTTAACGCAACTTCGTAAGTCCATTTGCGCAACGTTTATGTCAGAAGTTGCGCCATAAACGTTGCGCAAGTGGACTTATGCAGTTGCGTAAAGTTTCGTTAAATCGGCTGCTGGCCTTTATCACCGACCACGACCCTGTTTGAGAACTTGCCGTTACCCTTTTATTCCCTTATTTGTATTTGGAAACAACTGTAACAAAAGTTGCATGGCAGGCATTTCATCTGGCAATAAGCAATTTTTAGTTGAAAATACTTTTTGTTCATCATTGACACAGCGATTCTCAAACATACACAAATAACTTTTAGATAACTGCTACATCAGTGGTTTTCAAGCTTTTTGTTCTTAAAGCCATTATACACTTTCGGAAAAAAAAAAAAAAAAAATAAGTTCACAGATTTACAAATTACTTACAGGGTTTACAGAAGGTAAATGAAATATTATTCCATGAAATGCTTTAGGCCTACTTTTTGAGAAAACATTGAAACAATTATCAATTCTCGACATCGAGTATTACAGATTCATATTAAACACATGTCATGACACGGCGAAACGTGCAAAAACAAGAGTGGGTTTTCCCGTTATTTTCTTCAGACTCCGATGACCGATTGAGCCTAAATTTTCACAGGTTTGTTATTTTATCTAGAGAGAATAGTGAAAAACCGATTACAAATTTTGCATTGCATCGATGCTAAAAAAAAAAATGAATAAAACGCTCACTGAGCGATAAACAGACAGAAATATTTCAAGGGTTGTTTTAAACTATCATCATTAGACCGTGTAAGTTTTATGTAAATCTGTGATCTTCACGATTTTTGTTTCTTACCAATTCTGTAACGTTCCTTTAACAAAAAAAGTTTGTTGACAATTTTTGTTTCATTTCCCTTTTTGCTCAGGTGGTTGCCCTTTGTACGTACCCCAAACTACTTGAAGATAAGAACTTCCCTGAAGATGCCAAAGAGAGAGCCAGACGAATCCTTCATTCTTGCAAAGGAGGAAGTATAGGTATGCTGTGTGTAAGAAGTCTAATATGCCTTCCCTAGTTGGTTTAGTGGTTTCTTCCTCTGCCTTTCACCTCTGTGGACCCCAGTTCAAATCCCACCTTAGACCGGACCCTTGCAAAAGTTATTTGGATGTTCAGTCCCAAGGACTAGTGATTTTAGTGTTGGGCCAGTAAACTCAAGACGGGACAAGTCTGCAGCCGATTTCACGAAACGCTAGGATTAATCCTATCTCGAGTTAGATCGACTAACCCGTCCTAACTTAGGATGGGTTAAATGCGTCCTAACGTCTTCGGATACGGAACTGAACTCGGCCTAAGTTCTTCAGATTAATCCTAAGTTAGGAAGAGTTTGGTGAAATCGACGGCATGTGGTCTAATTCTCGACACAGAAATTCAATTTTGTCAAATTCTTGGTTTGTCATGTTTGTAGCTTTGTCATAGAGCTGATTTAAAAGTAGAAAATATTGCTTTCAAGACACAATTCTGCTAAAAGCAGATATGAGCAGGATACCAGTCACAAATTGTTCTATGTAACATGGTCACGGTGTTTTGGCTGGTACATGCAACCTTAGGGCCTTGTCACACGAGGCAATTTTTACAGGCAACGTGGAGGCAACCATTTGCAGTGCATGATAGCGCTACAGGACCACTTTGGTGGGGCACAAGTCTCTTTTCAAATATTGTCTTACGATCAACGAGAAAAATACGTGAATGCCTTTCCTTCTTGGAGATTGCCTGGAACTGGTTGCTTGTAAATTGCCTCGTGTGACGTGGCCCTTACTCTAGTAAGTAAGCATAATTTTGTTGTGCTTAGTTGCTTTTTGTGATAAGCATAATTTTGTTGTGCGTAGTTGCTTTTTGTGATAAGCATAATTTTGTTGTGCTTAGTTGCTTTTTGTGATAAGCATAATTTTGTTGTGCGTAGTTGCTTTTTGTGATAAGCATAATTTTGTTGTGCTTAGTTGCTTTTTGTGATAAGCATAATTTTGTTGTGCTTAATTGCTTTTTGTGATAAGCATAATTTTGTTGTGCTTAATTGCTTTTTGTGATAAGCATAATTTTGTTGTGCGTAGTTGCTTTTTGTGATAAGCATAATTTTGTTGTGCTTAGTTGCTTTTTGTGATAAGCATAATTTTGTTGTGCTTAATTGCTTTTTGTGATAAGCATAATTTTGTTGTGCTTAATTGCTTTTTGTGAAAAGCATAATTTTGTTGTGCGTAGTTGCTTTTTGTGATAAGCATAATTTTGTTGTGCTTAATTGCTTTTTGTGATAAGCATAATTTTGTTGTGCGTAGTTGCTTTTTGTGATAAGCATAATTTTGTTGTGCGTAGTTGCTTTTTGTGATAAGCATAATTTTTTTGTGCTTAATTGCTTTTTGTGATAAGCATAATTTTGTTGTGCTTAATTGCTTTTTGTGATAAGCATAATTTTGTTGTGCGTAGTTGCTTTTTGTGATAAGCATAATTTTGTTGTGCTTAGTTGCTTTTTGTGATAAGCATAATTTTGTTGTGCTTAATTGCTTTTTGTGATAAGCATAATTTTGTTGTGCTTGCTTGGCTGCTTTTTGTGATTTTAGAAGCAGGTTGAGAAATTTGTCAGAAACTTAGCAAGCAGCAATGCTGATGGTAGGCCCTTTACCTGGCGTTCCACGCGCTAGGAAAAAATCCAGACAGGGACCCTATCAAAAGCTCTTGTTCTTTGGACCCGCTGTCAGTAATATTGGCTGTTTGAACTAGGCTCGGCATTATCCTGAGTGTCTAATAGGTCGTCTGGGTAATTGCATTGTGTGTTACGACATAGAGTTTGTTAACAGGTGAAGCAATTACAATAAGGGTCATGACATCCGTATCTTAGATAAACAGATAGATTGGAATCTGTGGTGGTTTAAACCAACCAGTACAAGTTTTAACCTTTATATTACAAATTGTTATAAAATGTTTACCTGCGAAGAGGGGAGTTTTTGTATTTATTTTATTAGATTTTTTTTTTTTAATACTTCTTCACTGGAACATCGTTCCAAGAGAAAAATAAAGGGAAATAATAAGATACCAATCTTCAAAATAATATAGGCATCGAAGTTGCATGATATTATTGGGAAAAAAAACACCCTTGTCTCGCAACTTTCAGGTGTGCTTGCAGGTTTGAAGACTTTTATTATTTGAGTGAGAATTCTTTTCTTTCTCAAGACTATGCTACTTCAGAGGGAGCTGTTTCTCACAATAATTTATACTTCATCAACAGCTCTCGATTGCTCGATTCAATTAAAAAAACAATTACAACAGTAGACCAGCTCCATATAAAGTTATTAAGAGAAATATACAATACACAATAATTTAAAAATATAAAGATTACTTGACAAAGTGAAAAGGCAGATATTTACAAGTAAGTTTCTATGCTAACAATTATTTTGAGTTCAGGTAATTACCAATAGACCCTATGCACCTCGGACAGCGCACATACTCGGCATCTCCTGTCTGCCATTTTGGGTGTCAAAAACACGCATAAAAGGATAGTACACGTGTTTTTACGCATCTACAAACAATGCGCGTCTACCATTTCTGTCTTGTTGGGGGAAATTTGTTACCACAAAATGGCCGACAGGAGACGCGCGTGTATGTGTGCTGCGCGTTGTGCATAGGGTCTATACATTTAAAGGGATGCTGCGGTGAATTAAAATAAAACAGTTAATTTTGGTGTCATTTATTTCTGATATATGTATTGAACATCAATAAAATGTGTTTTGTTTATTCCCGACATATCTGACTTGCGTAATGACCCTTTTGTGGATTGTTACTGCCCCTACCATCGACGTCACGTCGGGAATTCAAACATATCGTCTGCAAAAAGAGTCTGGTCCCTAACTACACGTGCCTAGGTACCAGGCCACACAGTGCACACGTCTCTATATGCACACAGCCAGGGTGCCCAACAGCTCAGGTTACCGACATGACGTCACGTTTATGCAAGCATTTAATCTCTTGAAAACCAATTTTTAAAATACTTGCGCATTTAATAAAAAATAAATAAAACAAATTCAGGTTTAAAAAGTCATGTTTAATCGTTTAAATGAATAAAAAAAACACTGCAGCCACCCTTTAGTGTCCAGTGCCTTTGAAGGATGGAAATCTCTTTTAATAATATAATACGCACTGAACTAGATGTGTTTTTTGTTGTATGTCGTCAGGTTCTTATAGTGACAGTACCGGTCTGGATGTGATCAGACACGATGCTGCAGATTATATCCAGAGGAGAGACGGAGGTATCCCTAGCAACCCTGATAACATTATGCTGTCAGCCGGAGCTAGCGAAGCAATTAGGGTAAGAGCCGTAACACAAACCTAGTATTAGAATTGGAACAATATATCTTGTGCTTATCGTTTAATTCTTTGGCCCAGTTTGATTTGCCCTGTTTTACTCGTGTTTGTGACTGCAAGTGAAGAAGTTGGAAGCTTCGAAAAAGCAGCAGAGTTATAATGGAAGACTTTTTTATTTGAGTTTGGGTGATAGTTTTAGACCTTTGTAATCCTTTACATATTTAAAATCATTTAATTGGAAATGATAATTTCATAAATGATAAAGTACATGTACATATTGGAAAATTGAAATCAGTGTGACAAACTGAATTGTCAAGACCGAAGGGGGGAAGACTGAGTATACAGTGCTCTTAACACACATCGATGTATGGGTAAAACACAAATATTCTCTGTCCCAAATGCAAATTAAAAGTTCTATAAAAATAAAAACAGATGGAAACATGAGTTAGCAGCATGGAGGTTAAACATGCCCTAATTTTATATAGCTTTTTTAGGCAGAAACAAATCTGCAGGATACCATGGTAGTTTGGCTGGTAACCAGTGTGCTTAATTACTTTTTGTTCTAAAGGCCGAGTCACACTGCAGTGAAAACGAAAACTATAATGATCCTGACGTAAAGACAACGCATTCTATTGATTAAATTGCTCATCGCAGAGTACGCACATGCTCATTAAACCAATATAATGCGTTCTCTGTGCGTCGTGATCATTATCTTTTTCGTTTTCGCTGCACTGTGACTCGGCCTTTTAGCAGCTCTATGAAATTTTGCCCAGGCAGTTTGCAAAAATGTATGCTTTGATCATTTCTTGTTTTGTATGCTGTTTTGGGTTTGTTTTTTTCTGGCAGTGTGTGCTAAAGATGCTGGTCTCGGGAGAGGGTAAAGAGAAGAGTGGAGTGATGATACCAATCCCTCAATATCCACTCTACTCTGCAACGTTAGCTGAAATAAATGCCGTCCAGGTAAGTGGGGTGTGTCTAGGATGGGGGGGGGGGGCGGGGTGGGGGAGTTGGTAGAGAAGGGTTTGGATTGACAGTCTACATGTACCTGTAGATGTACAGATGGTGTATTTTTAATTTCAAAATACAAGAAAGACATCAGAAGATTGCATTTAATTTACATTAATTCAATTAAAATTTCAATTAAAATGTACACAAACTTTAACAATACAAAGCAATGGAGGAAATGGACCGTTAGAAGGCACTAGACAGAGTACACTTGTCAAAAGAATAGTCAATCTTAAATCTGTTTTTGAAATTATTGTGATGTTATTAACGAAAGACTTTCTTCCATGTATAATAATATACACCAACAGACAAGATAGTAAAGATATAGTCTGTAGGCACAACAGCTGCTTCTAGTAGTTCGAGATACGCATGTCACTGTACAAAGCCATCAAGTCAAACTAGGCCAGATTATGTTGTGATAATTATTAAGTGTTGTACTACAGAGCAATTTAACATTCAACTGTACACACGGTGTGTTGATTCAATTTTCCATTATTAAAGATATGATTTCAATCTTACTTTTGGGAAGCTAACATCATTCAACATCATTTAAAACAGTACAAAGATATAAAATTGAAAAACACAAAACCGCTGGACTTGTCAAGTCGTGCGTTATAATAAACTGGCTTGACGGTATACTCAGTAGTTTCCCTAGATCTGTGGGAATTCCACAGTCGAGTCACTCGGGTTGGATTGGAACTCCTGACCTTTACATTGCTACATGTAGATGTAAAGCAGTCGCTCACCTCTGTAGTGTTTTGCCCATTTTTTTTTCACTGAACTGAGGAAAGTACTTAATATACATTGCTTAAAGGCAGTGGACACGATTGGTAATTGTCAAAGACTAGCCTTCACAGTTGGTGTATCTCAACATATGCATAAAATAACAAACATGTGAAAATTTGAGCTCAATCGGTCAACGCAGTTGCGAGATAATAATGAAAGAAAACACCACCTTTGTCCCACAAAGTTGTGTGCGTTTAGATGGTTGATTTCGAGATGTCAAGTTCTAATTCGTGGAAAATTACTTCTTTCTCAGAAATTATGTCACTTCAGAGGGAGCCGTTTCGCACGATGTTTTATTCCATCAACCTCTCCCCATTACTCTTCACCAAGAAAGGTTTTATGCTAATAATTATTTTGAGTAATTACCAATAGTGTCCACAGCCTTTAATAATGTATCTATGTAAGGGTAAAAACAAACTTTACTCTTTATCCCCCAATGCAAAAATTAACATCTAATTCTGGAATCGATTCTGAATTGGTTTGCAGATCAACTACTATTTAGACGAGGCCAAAAATTGGTCGCTGGATGTATCTGAACTTCAGAGGTCGATAGATGAGGCAAGGAAACACTGTACACCTCGATGTATTGTCATCATTAACCCTGGAAACCCAACAGGTAAAGTAGTACGGAAGACTCTCTATAAAAATGGCTTGAAGTGTATGAACTTGTTTCTTAAATGGACACGTTGCCTTGGATAGAGCGAGTTGGTCTATGAAAAGTGTTTGTAACCGTTTGTTGTAAAATGCATATGTTTAGAAAGATGATTCATAAATACCCCAGACCGTTTTGCTATTCCTATTGGTGGAGAGTGCGTCATGAGGGATTGTTTAGTCAGCTGATAATGACCAGCTGGGGCTGTTTATTATGGGGTGTTCTCGGAAACCTTTGTGCGGGTTTGCTCACAACTTCGTTCCCAGGGTTGATTGATCTCCCCGTGCCATTTTAGCCCATGGATACGAGGATGCATTACGTGCACTAATGCATATATCCATAACTTAATCTGAGATCTGTGAGAAAAAAAAATCCTCAACGCACAGATTCTCTTGATTTAAGTTTAGTGTGAAAGGGGCTCATGTTAATAACTCTTAATTATTGTAACCCTTTCAGGTCAAGTTGTTAGTAGGAGCAACATTGAAGATGTCATCAAGTTTGCTCACAAAGAGAATCTCTTCATCTTAGCTGATGAGGTATGTATACGAGGAGAACAGCAGTGTTTGATTTTCTCGGGAGGGAGGACAACAGTAGTGCCCAGAGAAAACCCTTGTGGCATTGGAAAGAACCAATGCGCAACTCTATTCTATGGACTTGGCTTATAATCAAACCAAGGCCACATTGTTGAGAGGCGAGCGCACTTAACGCACTTCGCAATTTATGCCACCCAAAACAGGTGCTCCTAGACTTACATGTAGCAAGTAGGCTGCTTACATATGGTTCCATAACGGCCCTTGTCAAGCTTCAATACTGTGTTTCATTATTAATAGGAGACTTTCCAACGCTAGGCGGCAGCAGACATACCGGGTAAATTTCCATTGTTTACGTAGTTCTGAACATGCGCATAATTCTGAGAACAATGGATTTACCCGGTAAGTCTGCTGCCCTCTATCGTCCCAGAAAGTCTCCCATTAGATGTAGATAGAATTTGATTGAAGTAACGCTATTGATATTGTTGTGGCTTGATTCAGGTGTACCAGGACAATGTGTATGCCAAGGGCAGCCAATTCCACTCCTTCAAGAAGGTCTTAACGGAGCTTGGAGACAAGTATTCCAGTCAAGAGCTAGCATCCTTCCATTCAACGTCCAAGGGATACATGGGAGAGTAAGTCCAAGTCTGTTATGTACTTGTTTTTGTTGCACAGGGCTTGAATTTGGGGGGGGGGGGGGGGGAGTCTACAAGACCGAAAGGGATTTTTGCTCAAAACGTTTACTGAGCAAGAATGGTTCTCACCCGAGTAATATGCCTGTGATTGTTTTTTTCACAGAACTCGGATAAGTACTAACACACATTGTATATGGGTAAAAACCAAAATGAATACAGAATTGTTATAATCGGCAATTTCATAGAGCTGCTTTAAACACAAAAAGTAGCCAAGCACAGCAACATTATGCTTACTAGATTACGGTTACCTGCCCAGATACAATGTCACATACAATTTGTTACTGGGACCCTGCTCATTTCAGCTTAGCAGGAAGTTGTTTTTAAAAGCAACATTTTCTGCGCAAGCAGCTCTGTGAAGATGCATATTATTGAGTGCCTTGAGCATCAATGGGTGGCGTATTGTTTACTATATAAGACAGGCCTGGAATTTCATCTTTGAAAGGCCATTGCCCTTTTCGCAGGACCAGGGCATTGGAGGTAAGGGGCACCAAGGCCAAGACCAGGACCTTGGCCTCCTTGAAATTCCAGGCCTTAAAAGAAGCAACAAATCTTAATGTTATTATTATCAAAGCTGTTAAAATACTCAAGGTTTTATTTCTCCCCCTCCCCCTCCTGAAGGTGTGGTCTCCGAGGAGGTTACTGTGAGATCCATAACCTGGATCCTGACGTCAAATCTCAACTCTTTAAACTCATCTCGGCAAAGCTCTGTCCCACAGTCTCTGGTCAGGTAAGAATGAGACATTTGACTTGGAATTTGTAGTACCCTGTTTGTAGGTCATCATGTCACATATTTGCGGCATGTAAAAGGTTTTCATTACTCATAGAGGGTGCGTTCAATTAGCTTTCCTGTGTCGACCCGCGGTGCTCACACGGGTGAGCCCCTGACAAGAGCTAATGGAATGATCACTCACCCTCTAGTGGTGACGTCATGCACCTCGGGCAGCCCTTAAGCGACCCAGTGACCCTTTCCACAAGCAGGGCACTGGGGGCTGACCCTTGTGAGCCCCTGGAATGAGGTCAAAGCTATTTGAACATACTGGGGGCAGACCTGGGTCAACCCGGGGAGGCTAATCAAACACACCCATACATGTACATACATATAAGGCTTTTCTTATTTAAAAGTTATTCTTAAAGCCCTGGAGTCTTTACCAACAAATCTGAAAGGCAAGTCCAAAGTGAACATATACCATAGTGAGTGGTAAAGAGCACTGTACTCTAGCTCTAGCGGAACAATTTTGTTTGGGATTCGCAAACATTGAAACAACTATCTTTGTTCGGATACTGGCTGAGGGAACAATTTTATTTGGGATTCAAAAACACTGTAAAGTAGAAGGAATCTTTTTTATTCTACTTCATGATGCATTTACTATTCCTCTTGACCTAATAGTGAATTTTTGTGTTGATAAGCAGGCCGTGATGGATGTAGTAGTCAACCCACCGAGGGAAGGAGAAGTCTCATATGAATTATTCGCTAAGGTAAAACTACCACTAAGTAATCCTGTATTATTGTATGCAGGGCTGAAAATTGATTTTAACGACCAGTTTTCCCGGGCATGACTTCAGCCACTTATAAAAAAAAACTATTCTGCTTGATTTACAGTGTATTGTTGAAATATTTTAGATTATATGTTGTAAAATTTACCCAAGAATATTTTAAGCTAGTCGAAGAACTCACTTCGAGGTAGTGAAGTTAATAACGAGATATCCCCTCGATCCACTGAGCAAAAGCAGTAGTCCTGGCCATCTGCGGTAGTAGAATATAAAGCACGACAAGTTCTCAACAGAACTAAAAATCTACACATGGTTTAACGGCAAACTAATCACCATGCAACGCCTCAAATCCCATACACTTTCCTTTTTTCCCCATTTATTAATAAACTGCAATTGCATGCCAGCAGTGCATGATTATTTGGGTTCAATCAAATATTATTGTGGTTTTGATTCCTGCAGGAGAGAGCTCACGTGTTATCGACGTTAGCGGAGAAGGCAAAGATTGTTGCCGAGGCGTTCAACTCCGTGGAGGGAGTGACCTGCAATCCGGTCATGGGTGCTATGTATTCCTTCCCGAATATCAAGCTTCCTCAGAATGCCATCAATAAGGCCAAGGTACGTATGAGTGAAACACTATGTGGACTTAAAGACACTGGATACTATTGGTAATTGTCAAAGACCAGTCTTCTCACTTGGTGTATCTCAACAAATGCATAAAATAACAAACCTGTGAAAATTTGAGCTTGATTGGTCAATGGAGTTGCGAGATAACTATGAAAGGAATAAACACCCTTGCCACACGAAGTTGTGTGCTTTCAGATGCTTGGTTTCGAGACCTCAAATTCTCGAAATCAAATTCATGGAAAATTACTTCTTTCTCAAAAACTTTGTTACTTCAGAGGGAGCCGTTTCCCACAATGTTTTATACTATCAACCTCTCCCCATTACTCACAATCAAGAAAGGTTTTATGCTGATAATTATTTTGAGTAGTTACCAATAGTGTCCACTGCCTTAAAGCACGTCCACACAGTTGAGGAATAGCATTTTCCCTAAGTGTACAGAACAAAGGAATGCCCACAGAGTGAATGCAATAGTATGTGCTATGAATGTCCGTTAGTGTAAATTTGGATGCGAGGGCAGGTGGGAGGCGGGCAAGGCGTGTATCTAGGGGTTATAGATGGGTTGTAATATGAGTCAGCAACTGCCATCTTTGATGTAAAACAATGGAAAAGTGTACGTGCTGCGCGTGACTCTCAGCCAATGGTACATGAAGCTCTTCACGCTTGCATAATTCATCAAATATGGCGATTGATGACGCCTATTGCAATCCCTCTACTGCAATCCCCTCTATTCACGAGCCTTGAAGTTTAAGATCACTGCAACAAGCACCTCTGGCTCCCTAGCAAAAGCCACCTACTTTTGCTTCTACTTGGCTGCTTAGGACAATGTGTCCCTTGGCTTCCTTGGATAACCATACCCATTCCAGTCTGCTTGTCGCTAGTTGCTCTGCCTCATGAAGTGGAATTTGGACATCTTCCTGGACTTAATCCTTGCAGTGCAATAATGGGCGTCCTCGTTGGCGTTGTGTATGAAATCATTCAAGTAGACCTGATTAAGTAGCCTGTAGGCGGGCATTATGATGCCATTACAATTTTTGTATTATTTTTTTTGCTTTTGTGAATGCAAAATATTTATTGGTTTTGTTGTTGTGTATTATTAGGAGATGAATAAAGCACCCGATGTGTTCTACGCTGAGCATCTTTTGGAGGAGGCCGGTATTTGCGTGGTGCCAGGATCTGGCTTCGGACAGAGACCAGGCACCTATCATTTCAGGTAAATCACAAAAAAGTGTTGTGCCATATACATTTCTTGTGACTGGTATTTAGCTGTTTTTTTTCTTAGCATAACAAGTGAGTGGAGTATTGTCCGGGAATCTAATTTTACTAAGCAAGGAATTTTTTAACTGAAGCAAATTTTGTGCTTAAAGGATTTGGGTTTTGGAAAAGCGTTTGTAACCGTTTGTTATAAAATGCATATGGGTAGAAAGATGTTGTAAAAGTAGAATACAATGATCCACACAAACTTGCCTCTAAATTGCGCGGTTTTTCTTTTACCTTGTCGTCTAACACGGTTTATGGGATTGAAATTTTTGAATCCCATAAAAAGCCGACTGTGTTAGTTCGCAAAGCAAAGGAAAACCACCCTATTTTGTGGCAGATTTGTGTGGATCATTGTATTCTACTTTTAATTTTTTGTTTCCAACCGTATGCATTGTATAACAAACGGTTACAAAAGGCTTTTTACAGAGCAACTTGTCTGATCCGAGGCAACATGTCCCCTTTCAGGAGCTCTATGTAATTGGGCCCTGATGTTACTAAAAGGTGGAAATGCAATCAATTCAACATACCTGATAAACTTGGATCCTAGTTTTAGACATGTTTTGTTACTAGTGACCCTCAGCCCCGTGCAAATTTATGTCAGTTTTTCTCAGCCAGCTCAAATCCATTTTATTCACTTCGTGATTCTCTTCATAACCATTAACTTATGAACCAAGCTTTATTGAAAAAAAAAAAACGCATTCTTTCAACAACAAATGTTCACCTGGTTCTCTCTCTCTCTCTTGACAGGATGACAATCTTGCCGTCTGTGGAGAAGTTCAAGGACGTGATGGAAAGATTCAAGAAGTTCCATTCCAGTTTCATGGCGAGATACACGGACGAAGACTGAGAAGGCCATAGTAGTCAATCTGATTAAACCACTCTAATGTAAAAACAAAAAACAAAAACAAAACAGACAATTCCAACCAACGAAGGTACCTGTTTAATCTGAACCTCGATTTCGTATAGACGGTAAGCACAAATGCTCAGCATAAAAATAGTGTTAAGCATTTAAGGAAGTTCCACTCCAGTTTCATGGCAAGATGCATGGGTGAGGACTGAGATCTCCATAGTAGTAAATCTTAAAGACACTGTCAGGACACTATTGGTAATACTAAAAACTTATTTTTGCCATAAAAACTCACTTGGTACAGCAATGGAGAGCTTTTGATGGTATAAAACATTGGGAGAACTGGCTCTCTCTGAAGTAATGTAGTTTTTGAGAAAGAGGCAATTTCTCACTAAAATATTAAAAGACGTCACCTGAAGGCACCTGAAACCACACAAACATGTGCAACGAGGGCGGTTTTTCTTTCAATATTCCTTGACAATGTTATGATTTTTTGGTTGGTGACTTAGTTTGTGCTCAGCAAGATTCTTCCATGCTTTGGTTAATAGTTTTGCTTACCAGCTGTATGATTTCTTATCCAAATTGGTAAAAAAAGAGTACTTGAAATGTTCTGAAATGTAGTAATGTGTGTTAAAACAATTTTCCTGAGATAACTGAAGGGGTGTCTTCTCAATATATGTGGAATTGAGTCTGTTAGGGCAAACAGTTTTCTAATCCTGGTGCTTCTTCCATACCATCCACTTGAGGTAATTTTCACAAAATATTTGTTTGGGATCAAAAAGGTCTGCAACTTTTCCAACTTAAGACTTATCTTAGGACTTTGGACGAGTCCCAACCCTGCACTGTAGCAGCCCTTAAGATTAATCCTAAGTTCGGACGAGATACTCAAGATAAGACGAGTCCTAACTCTTTGTGAAATCGACCCCAGTATGTTTTATTGTATATAATGTATTATTTTTATTTTGTTTATTTTTATTGAGTGAAGTAACTGAAATGAAATACACGCTGCACACATTCTGTTATTGTTTTAAAAAACAATAGATCAGTAGTGGTTTTTAAACTTCTATAGCCCTCTCGGGAAGTATGAGGGTTAAATTTACAGATAGGGGCTCAATGGGAGACTTTCTGGGACGATAGAGGGCAGCAGACTTACCGGGTAAATCCATTGTTCTCAGAATTATGCGCATGTTCAGAACTACGTAAACAATGGAAATTTACCCGGTATGTCTGCTGCCGCCTAGCGTTGTAAAGTCTCCTATTTCATGGCTTTGCTTACCGCCAAATTCTGGGTCTATTACGAACTTCACAACTTTTATTAGACCCACAATTTGGGGGTGGTGGCTACTAGGCCTATTGGCTAAAGTCATGCAGAGTGCTGTGTTTCTTCTAATTTCTTTTAATTTTTATTCTTATTATTTTATTTTAAAGTGACTTTGCCCTCTTTTGAGGTCGCATGGTTTGTATTTGTAAACATGGACTTGGATTAGAACAGATAAACTGGAATAGGATTTTGTTGAAAGCAATACTGAATAGTTAATAATTCTGGGTGCTTAAGAGTCTAATGAGTGATGCTACCCCAAAGCCAGGTTCATACTTCCTGCAAATGCACAACGAATTTTGACGTCACAAATTCGGAAGGAATAATTTGCATCAGTTCACTTGTGCTAAACTCCTGCGATACATTCGCTGCGAAAACAGCCCTGTGACCTCAAGATTCGTTTTGCATACCCAGGAAGTATGAAGCGGGCTCTACAGTGTATGTAACTGCAGCATATTTAATATTTCAGTAAACACTGATAAATATTTATTATATGTTTAAACAAATTGCTAATAATTGATAAGTTATGACAAATGATCTCGTGAATGTGCTATCAATTTATTGTGTCAATTGTAAACAAAATGAGCCAAACATTCAATTGTAAATAAGAAGTTTGAAAAGCTCATTTTAACTAAATATTTAAGATGAATTAAGTACTGACAGTATTCATTGAGTTGGTGACCATCAGATTTTAATTCATAGAATTTCATTAGCAATATACATAAGAGGAAAACGTTGCCTTGGATCTGTCGAGATAAAAAGCGTTTGAAACCGTTTGTTATGAAATGCAAATGGATAGATAGACAATTTAAAAGTAGAATATAAAAGTCCACACAAACATGCCTCGTAATTGCACGGTTTTCCTTTTACGTCGCGAAGAAACACTATCAGCCATTTTATGTAGTCAAAACTTTGACTCCACAAAATTGTCTACCGTGTTAGTGCGCAAAGGAAAACCATGCAATTTCGAGTGATATTTGTGTGGATCATTATATTCTACTTTTAACCTATCTTTCTAACCATATACATTTCATAACAAACGGTTCAATTGCTTTTCAAAGACTAACTCGTACGATCCAAGGCAACGTGTTCCTTTAATTTGCATTTAATTTACATTGTCTGTTGCCAGTTTATTTTAATTCTTGTGGTTTATCTCTGTGTCTCCTACTGAGTAAGTTACATGGGATACAGATTAGCATCGCACAAACATATTACATTTTAACTTAATTCTAACAGTGATTTTTAAGAATGGAGTATTTTTAAAACTAAATGCACTGAGAACATTTTATTTAAAGATACATTTAGTTTATTATCAGGTTAATTTGAATGTAATATAATGTACAACATGAAGGGTTTATTTTATTTACTGATCATTTAAGTGATGTATAAATAAAACAGCTCATGATCTTCTGAATAATACATACTTTTTTCTCTTTGATTATTGAGTATCTATGTGGTCTAGTGGTTTGGGCCCAATGTCATACATTAAAAATACAGGGCAAAACTAACAGGTGCAAGACAGAAAATAAAGCCGTTACTGTTTCCATGCTATTTCTACATACAAAAATAGAGTAATTGTTTTTTCAACTGTGTTTTTTGTTGATTTTTGCGGGTTAGACGCTCCATATTTGTGATTGTCTAGCTCCCAAATGCATAGTATGTATTTTCAACCACAGCACGAATAAGAGAACAGACTACGTGTGTCATAGTATAACCTCGTGTGCAGTTGCATTAAAATGATCGATCTCACCTTCATATGTCACCCAACTGTACAGGATCTGGGAACGACGAAAAACTACGTGGAAATTTAGTCGTGTATTTCCCCGTCCCATATGGATAGTGTGTACACTGTTCATTTCATCAACAAAAAGTTACTAAAAAGTGTTGTTGTTGTGTAAGTTTGCTGTTGTGTAAATCACTGAAAAGATTATTTCGTTCGTTGGTTGGTAGGACGTGGAACGATACCTAAAGGTTTGTATACTCATCTCATATTTCTTTTTATTATTAGTAAGTAGAGAGTACTGAATAGGGCGGAACAACGAAGCGAATGCAAAGTTGCATTTTCTTTTTCTTTGCTTAAATTAAAGGAAAAGTTTCCGTATGACGCCACCACTTTTTTATTCGATATGAAATAATACTGTATTTAATTAACCTCAATGAGATATCCCTTTTTGTAAAAATGAGTGAAAAATTGGTGGCGCCATACGGAAAGTTACCCAAATTGAAACTTAATTTATTTATTGACTTGCTTGTTAATTGTTGTATGTTGTGTCAATTTTAAAAAACAAATGTGTGAATTGAAAACATTTGATTGGCCAGGAGTCTGGGAAAAGTTTCCCTATGGCACCACCACTTTTTAATTTGAATCGACGATATGAAAAAATGTGTCTACCTCCTACGGTCGCACTAAATACCGACAACTCACGACCCCTCACGACGACAACTCACGACAACAATTTTTAAATCATATGCACTTCAACAGAATATTTGAACGTAATTCAACCGTTAAATATGTGCACAAGAGTCATGTATGCATCTAAATCACTTTCAAACTGTTGAAAAATTGTATTTTTAACTGTAAAAAAGGTGTTTTTTACCCTGAATTTAGTAACGAACGGAAATATTCGCAACGAACGGAAATATTCGCCATTTTGTCTTTCAACGTACTTGGACGATTCTATTACACCGCAGGGGGCGAGGTAATTTATTCGTTTTGGTTTTAGCTGCTGATTTTTTCTTTCATGTTAGTAACTAAACCGCTATCTGGAATTCAAAGTTAAAAGGGGAAACTTAAATATATTATTTTAAGCTCCATGAAATACATTTTTTAAAAAGGTAAATAATCTTGCATATTGTATCACCCCTGCGGTACAATAGAATCGTCCAAGTGTTTGAAAGACAACATGGCGGATATTACCGTTCGTTACTAAATTCGGGGTAAAAAACACCTTTTTTACAGTTAAAAATACAATTTTTTCAACAGTTTTAAAGTGATTTGGGTGCATATGACTCTTGTGCATATATTTAACGGTTGACTTATGTTCAAATGTTCTGTAAAAGTGCATTTAAAAATTGTTGTCATGAGTTGTCGTGAGTTGTCAGTATTTAGTGCGACCCACCTCCTATATCATGTATGTAGCCCACCTTGTTGAGCTGTAAATGGCTTCGCTTTTAACATCGGTCTCATCACTGTCACCATTACAGCCCACCTTCATACATGTCTAAAACGCTAAGTTTTCAAAGGTCGCAAAATGCGTGGTAGTTTGATTGCAAATTTCACCCATTTAAAAAATTCCTATAAGATACTATTCCAACATACCTCATTTTATTCCTTACATTTGTGGAATTACTATGACACATACCAGGGCTTACTAAATGATGACTTTGTCCAGATGTGATGGATTGAAAATTAGTTTAAAAAAACGTGTAAAAAAATTACATTTCACGTGACTCGTTCTTGGGCGACATGTATCGAAGGTGGGCTGTAATGGCGACAGTGATGAGACCGATGTTAAAAGCGGAGCCATTAACAGCTCAACAAGGTGGGCTACCTCCTATGGTCATGTGATTGTTTTCACTTTCATAGTTTTGGTACAGCAGGAAAATTGTTCACATTCAAAAACTATGATTTTTTAAAATCATCTATGGATAAACTTTCTGTATGGCGCCACCACCTTTTCACTCATTTTTACAAAAAGGGATATTCATTGAGGTAAATTAGATACTATATTATTTCATATCGAATGAAAAAAATGGTGGCGCCATACGGAAACTTTTCCTCATCTATCCAGCCATTGGACACTTTCGGAACAGAAAAAAAAAAAAATCACAGATTTACAAATAACTTAAAGGGTTTACAGAAGGTGGATGGTGAAAGACTTCTCTTGAAATGTTATTCCATGAAATGCTTTACTTTTTGATAAAAAAATTAAAGCAATATCAATTCTCGACATCTAGATTTACGGATTTATTTTAAACACATGTAATGACTCGGCGAAACATGCGGAAACAAGGGTAGGTTTTCCCGTTATTTTCTCCAGACACCGATGACTGATTTAGCCTAAATTTTCACAGGTTTGTTATTTTATATATAAAGTTGTGATACACGAAGTGTGGGCTTTGACAATATTGTTTACCGAAAGTGTCCAATGGCTTTAATGGAGTCAAAGTTTGAGTTCGAAAAAATATGAGGGTCAATAACCAATGACCCCTACGATATCTAATTTACCTTCAAGCTCAATGAGATATCCCTTTTTGTAAAAAAAATTAGTGAAAAACAAAAAGTGGTGGTGCCATACTGAAAGTTATCCATTGTAAATACCAACAAAAGTAAAGAATGTTGAGTACACTTGTAAAAATGTTATCTTTTTTTGTAGAAACTTATCCATATCAAATAACTAACTAATTACTACGGCTCCCCTGTGTCCGCCCGGGTACACCGCCGGTTACTTCTAGAAACTATCAAGGCTCCCTTGAGCCTTTATAGGGGTCTAACATTTTGGCCCTCTACCTTAGGTTGAAGGGCCAAACCTCTTTCCCACTATATCATGTATGTTTTTTAAAAGGTTGTTGATAGGTAAACATTATGCGATCGATTGCCATAAATAATAACTTAAGTTTTCTCCCTTTGTAACTACACAAACAAAACTTTCCCCACATTCTTGATATATACAAACTCTGGTTTTTCTGATCAACAGAGTGTGGGTTCGAATCCCCAGCCGTGACACTTGTCCTTATGCAAGACACTTTTGCTTCGTCCTTCGGATGAGACATAAAGCTGTTGGTCCCATGAGTTGTGTAACGCATGTAAAAGAACCCAGTGCACTTATCAAAAAGAGAATGGGTTCGCCCCGGTGTTCTTGGCTGTGGCTGCTGAATGCGCCGTACCACCTTTTAAACCCTTAGGCCTATAAAGTGCTACATAATTGCATCTCAGAATTCACACTGTTTGGTAGATACGTGCGCTGTATATAAGACTTTGATATTATTATTATACATTGTAATTATTATTATTATTTTTCTGACACATCGCACATTTTTTTGTGCAACGCTTTATTTTTATGGTCACCAATGCTTACTTTTAGAAACTATAAGGCTCACAGGAATCCAAGTCAATTGTATATAAGCCTTATTTTTTAGTATTTTGGCTTTAAATGCTTCAACAGAAAGATGACATCCAAACCAAGTAATGGCTGGCAATAGACCTTATTGCGATTCCCGCCTGGCTGATTTTTCTCAATTGTCGGAAGGCATCGTGGGAAAGAAAAAGGGGCTTAAAAGTCTCTATTTAAGTCAATAATTATTATCAATAACTGATCTTGTACATCAAAATATGATGGGTGTTAAGCTACCCCCCCCCTTTCCAACCTTACATTGGAAACCAGTCAACTCGCCCCCCTCCCCAGCAAAGTCGCCCACTACAATGTCGCCCCTAGCAAATTCGCCCTGTCACTTACAAAGTTGCCCCATCTCAAAGTGGCCCCTGTCAAAGTCGCTCCTTGACAGAGTGGCCCAAGGGCCAAATTTGAGCCCTGTTGTGATTGCATCTTGCCAGGTTACACTCGATGATAGATTTGTACTGAATCTGTGGCAGCCAAAACCAGTTCTCCATTGGGTGTGAATGTGATATTAAGCGGGGGTCTGCAATCCTTGATGATGCACTCCATGTACTTGCCACAAGGAGTGAACCGATGTACGCTTCCCGATGCCCAGTGATTCACAGCAACGTAAATGCTGCCATCTGTATCACAAGAGACACCCGTTGGGGAAAATCGAGAAGGGACGTCAACCGAGAACACCAACTTACCGTTGTAGTTCACCGAAACTAACTTCTTCTGTTCGTTTGTATAGATGAAGTGCTGCCTGCAGACTGTCGCAAAGTCGCCCAGCATCGGAGCCGGAAGTTTTCGGATGAGGTTTCCGTTTGCGCTGTGCAGGGAGATCTCGCCCTTGTTCTTGTATCCCACTGCTATGGTATCTCTGTCGTCCACAGCAAGGCATGATGGTACACCGTCGGTCCCTTTGCATGGTGTGAACTGACGTAGGAGTTGGTAGTCCCTGGTGAAAATCTTCACATCTGGACTGTCTAGAACGACGAGATTGTTATTCCCACTTGTGGTGATCCTAGAGGGATTTGTCAGACCATTGATGTGCAGCCGTCGCGGGAAGTCGATGGTTTGGTCCGATGAGTTGAGAGAGATCAGAATTTTAAACTGAGCTTCTGATATGACTATTTCGTTGTCGGAGAAGGCTGCAACATTGCATGCGTGGCGGAATTTTGTCTTTTCAAATCCGAACGTCTTCACATCAGTTTTGAGGGCCCACTGTTTGCTCAGACACACAAACCCAGGGCTAGGGGGCAGGGCCCCGGGCTTCTTCCCAACAACCAGTACTTTTTTAATAGATGTTGCCAGTCGTTGTATTTCTGGTTTAATAACGGGAGACTTCTCTTCCAGAACCAACTTCCCGAGTGAATCTTCATCTTCTTCAAAGTCCATAAAGAAAAGCATATCTGACACGCCCTCCGCCTTAATATTAGACATTTCTTCAAGGTATTGTAACAGTTTGTTCTTAACGTATTCAAGCATATTGTCGTTAAGATGAGGCATGACTAGTTTCACTTCATCTAGCTTGCTCGTTGTCTGGGTCGTCGTGTTGACGTTTTGAGTAAGGGCCTGTTTAATTGTCTTGACTCTGTGTTTATAACTCTCCTCTGCTGTTTGTTTCAGTTTTTGTTCCTCCTCTCTGATCCTTCCAACTGCCTTGGCAATCTCCTTCTCAGCCTTTCTTGAGATTTTTTCATTGGTGTCGGCGAACATAACGTCCATTTTCTTGCAGGTTTTTTCCAGCTCATCACAAGCGTCATTCAACTCCGAGTTGTTGTTTTCTACCTTGACAACTAATTCAGCGGCCTCTTGCTTACATGTTTGGAGAGCTTCTTTTAGATTGACCAGAGAGTGCAAGGGTTTGACGTGATCTGTACTGCTGCATTTAAAACATGCCAACATCTGACATGTCTCACAGAAGTAGGTGACGTCTTGGTTGGAGTGTGTCTTGCATTTCATTGAGGGTTTCCTCTTGATGCCTGTAGGTTCCCCTGATTGCAAAGGAATGAGTGTGTGGTCCTTCATCAGTTTCATGCGCTGATGCGCACGTTGGCATGCTGGACACAGATAATCATCGCAGTCTACACACTTTGAAACTGCCACGATTTTCTCAGTACACGCTTGACACTTGATACTTGACCCTTGACCCTGTGTTTTCCCCTGCATTCTAATCTGCTCTGCCAGTTCGCTAAGTTAGTCTCCGCCACCATCCAGACTGGACGTCTTCGCACAGTTAGGACAATGAAACTCAACGCTCCTTGGGTCTTGCTTATCTTGCAGCCTTTGAAGACATTTGGAGCAGAAACTGTGATGGCAGTCCATCTTCTGTGGATTTCTGCAAGGTTGTTGGCACGCTGTACACCCAAGACAGTCTTGGTCTAGGGGTGCGTATACTTTTTTATGTGAAGCCATCCTATTGTTGTGGTTGAATGTTGTGTCTGGCTGTAGATGTAACTGTAAAGGGAAAAAGGGTTTTAAAAAGGTCAATCTTTTTGAAAATTTTTTTCACACACTTTTAAAAACTGTTGACTGACGAACTGAAAGTGTAGGCTATAGTTAAGCTGGCATAATCGTTGTACAAAGTTTAAACATGAACTAATCTTTTTTATCTTAAATTTATAACACAAGGCTAAATTTTAGCTCTTTGAAATTTGAACTGAGACGTGTCTTACTTGGGCTGTTCAACATAAACGTCTAAATTCTCGACTGTTTTCTACAAAGGTTGTTTGCACTTTGTACCCCCCAAATAGTCTTGAGCTTGTAAGTGAAATTTTTAACATGAAGCCATCCTATAATTTCAGAGTGGTTGAATTTTTTTGTCATGCTTTAGATGGAACTGAAAAGTGGTTTTGAAGGTGAATTGCTTAAAAAAATTGTTTCACACACTCCATAAAAAAACTGTACTCGGCGAACTGAAAGTGTGCATCAGATTAGTTTATGTTTAAACTTAGTACAACAAGTATGCCAGCTTAACTATAGCCTACACTTTCAGTTCGTCAGGTAACAGTTAGCCATCATGGCTATAGGAAAGCTGGCATAATTTTGTAAAAAGTTGTAAATTTAACATGAGCCAATATTTTATAAAGTTTAAAACATGAGACTAATTTTTAGCTCTTTGAAATTTGAACTGAGGTGTGTCTAACTTGGTCTGCCTTTAACATAAGTTTAAACAAATCTTGACTCTTGACTGTTTTACTGTTAAATTGTTCTTTTAGGGTCTATGTATGTACTTTTTCCTAACACAAAACACAATGTCCACAGATTTACATTAAACTTACACAGTTTTAAGATTGTGATAGTAGAAAGCTTCCCTTGAAATTTTACTTGCTGAGGTGCAGCCTAGTTTTTAAGAAATGAGTAAAACAAATAAAAATGTTATGTCTCCGTTTTAGCAATATAAAAACGCTTTAAAGGCAGTGGACACTATTGCGATTACTGAAAACAATTATTATCATAAAACCTTTCTTGATTACGAGTAATGGGGAGAGGTTGATAGTATAAAACATTTTGAGAAACAGCTCCCTCTGAAGTGACACAGTTTACGAGAAAGAAGTAATTTTCCACGAATTTGATTTTGAGACCTCAAGTTAAGAATTTTAGGTCTCGAAATCAACTATCTAAAAGTACACAACTTCATGTGACAAGGGTGTGTTTTTCTTTCATAGTTATCTCGCAACTCCGATGACCAATCAAGCTAAAATCAGGTTTGTTATGTTATAATGCATGTTGATATACACCAAGTGAGAAGACTGGTCTTTGACAATTACCAATAGTGTCCACTGTCTTTAACCAGTTATGCTATGATTATGGTATTATGTAATATCATAACAGTTAACTGGTTAATGAGATTTTACACGCTAAAATAATTGTTGTCCCACTGAGACGAAAATTATTTTGTGACTTGTTTTACTCATTTTTCAAAAACTACAAAACCTCAGTAAGTAATATTTGAAGGCAAGCTTTCTACTATCATTATCTTCAAACCCTGTAAGTTTAATGTAAATCTGTGGACACTTTGAAAAAGTACCTGAATCCTGTACATAAAGTTTGCAACTCACCTGAATCAAGTTGTACTTGCTGTTCTGTAGAAGCTGTGTAGATGTTATGACTGCTTGCAGGAAGTACATAAAGTACCCCAAATAATACAGGCATGAAAACTGGTTTTTCCCAAATTTTCATTTAGATCCTTGAGGCATTTACAAGCACAATACATTTAACGAGACACAATACAACGTCTATTGTACAGACACTTGGTATACATGTAGTGTGACTTTTTTTGGAATACCTGTTATTGTGTTGATATGAAGGTCATAGTTAAGGGTTAGTGCTTTTTTATTCAATTTCAACAGAACACAGAACATGTAAACGTGCAGATTTCTGCATCGTTGACTTTGAATGAATTAAAGAAAGCATTGAAAATTTGTATGTCTGTAGCAAACAAATTGACAAGCGAATGTATTTAACATCAAGAGAAATGTTTACCTTCCAGGTTCAATTTCATATACATGTAGCCGCTTGAAAACAGAAAATATTGCTTGAAAAGTTTCTGTTTAGTGAAATGGATACAGGATACCAGTCACAGATTGTAAATGAGAAATGGCATTTTGGCTGGTAACCATATTCTGTTAAGCATATAGGTATGTAATTGTTTTTATAGAGCCTACTTGTTGTGCCCTGGCTTGTGATTACATGTAGGATTGGCAGATTGTGAAAAAAAAGCCTGAATGTTGGTGTATACAAAATCTCTGACTTAAAGACAGTGGACACTATTGGTAATTGTCAAAGACCAGTCTTCTCACTTGGTGTATCTTAACATATGCATTTAATATAACAAACCTGGGAAAATTTGAGCTTAATTGGTAGTCAAAGTTGCGAGATAATGAAAGAAAAAACACCCACTGTCACACGAAGTTGTGTGCTTTCAGATGCTTGATTTCGAGACCTCAAAATCTAAATAACTGCTTTCTCGAAAACTACATTACTTCAGAGGGAGCCGTTTCTCGCTGTGTCTTATACTATCAACCTCTTATTTATAATGCTATGATTATTTTGAGTATACAAGAATACAATAATACTATAAATCTATTTGTATATTTTTATGGCAGTGTAAAGCATAATTCATTTAAAACTAAAACAAGAAAGGAAATGCATATAAGAAGATTGTTTCAATGAGAAAGAAGTGTCTGGGAAAAGGAGCCCCTTTGTCATTAATCATTCATTTTTCAATGGTTTCATATTCTGATTACCTGTCTTTCTTTACAGACGTCAACGTCACTTCTGGAGCAATTAGCATCAACTCCACTTCTTGATGGTCAGTCCTCACGATGGACACATGTATCCATGTCTAACTTCAAGGAATAAAGGATGGATCCTACACTCAAGACGTTATTGAATCAAAGTTCACTCAAAGTCCTGTGTTGAAAACTTTTAGTGCTGTAGTGTACTTACGATAGCTGTGTGTAGACTGCGTCTCGTACGGGTATTCCTTGATATACCTGATTTGAAATCCAAGACGCTAGTGGTTTAGAAAGAACAGTCACCATGGTTGGGACATTTCGGAGCCATGTGTGGGACCCTCTTCTACTGATCTCTCAGATCCTCTTCATGCAGTGCACATTCTACATCTGCTATGGCTTCTGGCTGGTCTTTGTGGACTTAATCCTAGATAATCCAAAACTCCTGGATCAAGTATTTAAGTATGAGGTAGGTTTGCCTTCGTATAAGTAATTTTCTAATTTACTTATTTGCCGGATGTTTGCACTACATGTACCTGAACTTTAGTTATAAAACAAGTAACAAAACATAACATCCTAACATAACAATTTGATGAAAATGAAAATTTTGTTCCAGCAATAAGCCATTTGAATTAACAACTTGCTTCAAGTCACAAGTCACGACTAAAGTATGAATTCCTCAAACTGTAGAGACAGTTGCCACATGTACATGTTTGTCAAATGATTCAGGGTAAGCTTTTATTATAGCAACCTCAAGACTTGGGCCCAATTTCTTAGAGCTGCTTAAGCACAAAATTCTACAAAATAATCCATGCTTAGTAAAATCAGAATACCGGCCAAGACTCCATCCATTGGCTATGGGAGTGCCGTGGCCGAGCGGTTAAGAGCACCGAATTCAAACTCTGGTGTTTCTGATCAGCAGAGTGTGGGTTCGAATCCCCAGCCGTGACACTTGTGTCCTTTTAAAAGCAAGACACATAACCATTGCTTCGTCCTTCGGATGGGACGTAAAGCCGTTGGTCCCATGTGTTGTGTAAACGCATGTAAAAGAACCCAGTGCACTTATCGAAAAGAGAAGGGGTTTGCCCCGGTGTTCCTGGCTGGATTGGCAACATATTGCGCCACAGCACCTTGTAAACCATTACATGGTGCTTAAGGATTAGGTCTTTTATCTCAAAAAATTCGCCCCACTCCTGCAATATAATACCTGGCGCTTTGTATCCTTTGGCAAAAGGCGCGTTATAAATACGGTTATTATTATTATTATTATTTTTGCTAAGTAAACAATAGCTAAATACCAGTCACAAGCAATGTATATGGCATGAAGTTTTGGCCAGTAATATATATGTGTAAAATTAGCAAGCTATTTTTGTTGCTTTTAAAAGGACAATTTTTTGTTTAAGCTCCTCTATGAAATTGGCCCCTGGTGAGCAAACCTTGGTACCGTTGTGCCATACAATTCATTCAGAATTGTGTACAAGTATTCATACATGGGTGTAACTACATGTAGGCAAAAGATTTCTTGAATCATGTGACAGAGCAAGTGTCTCCAAGTCTGAGGAATTTAAAGTTGAAATCTTGTGATCAAGCACGAGAAATGGCTAATTAGTTAGACAAATGACTATTTAGTTTTTTTTTTAAATCATCTCTTCATGTAAGGAGTTTCACTAATGTTAGAGTGTGACAATTGATTTACATGCACTGTGTTCATATTGATGACAATTGTTTCATTCCTGCAGTGTCTGGAGTTTGGCAGCTCAAAAGGGAGAACAATTGTCGCAGTTTATGTCTTGAATTCTTTAACATGGTAAGTTTACAAGCAGCAGAAACATGTACATGTATGCTTTATAATCTGTTGGTGCCCTTCTCCACATGAAATTGGGCCGCGTCTTGGCCGAGCGATCTACATAGTTTACCGGACTTGAGCACTTGGTGTTAGCAGCAGAGTGTGGGGTTCGAATTTCAGTCATGACACTTGTGCCTTTGAGCAAGGCACAATTATGTAACAGGTTTGGAAGGTAATGCATTTCGCTCTACCAACCAGGCTCCTTATGGATAATACCCATGCCTACATGTACACATCCTTACATGTTGTAAAGGGGGTAACCCTGTTTCAGCCCCAAGAGTAGGTGACAACGTGCCCTTTGTGGCAGTGAATTTTGGGCCATAGCCTAAATCAGTTAAGTGTATCCCTAACCTTGAAGTGGCCGTCCGATACCTTACCATGCAATGCCTCAAAAATCACATAATCTTAGTGTATCTTAGTGTACTTCCTACTTTTGCGGAATTGGAAGACAAGTCGGATTACTATACCTCATACATATTCATGACAGAGAGTCGAGTTCTCATTGGTCCAATCATCATCACGTGCCAGGTGTTAATTCTGCTAACTACCAAGCGCCCACGTGAGTATTCACGCAAGTGGTAAATGCACATGACAAGTAATAGTTCCGCGGTAGCTATTCTACTTGTCATGCGCACTACCATTGCGCGACGTCATCCCCGGGCGCTATTGATCGTGGCACCGTTTTGTATACACGCACGAACAGCGCTCTCTTAGCGACATATAACACATGAACAAACTTATCATGTGCATTTTGTTTCACAGTAATAATTTTCTGTTGCTCAAAACTCATGTTCTGGTAACTGAATATGTATGAAGTATAGTAAAACAAATATTACATGGTTTATTTCGGGTGACTAGTCGATCTCCCCTCGGTATTGGAAGTTGGCAAACTAGTTCCCTCGGCTCCTCGGCTTCGCCTCGGGAACTATAGTTTGTCAACTTCCAATACTTCGGGGAGCTAATTTCGACTAGTCACCCTCAAACCATGTTATATTTGTATAATATCCACTGATCAAATATTGAGAGAAAACACCCTTCTCCAGCTCTATTCAAGCCTACACTTTGTATACATGTGTATTATGTAAAAGTGGCGTTTCGCATACAATATAGGTTACCAAACATGCCAAATATGCCTAAGTTTACTCTGCACCCAAGTACATGTATGCTAAGCTTCAAGTCTCCGTGTTAACTGTTGCTAAAACTAAAGTAAACTCATACATGTATATTTCTCAAACCTTCTTTCTGCAGTGCCTTAGGATTGTGGGTTGCCGTCCAGAGGGCAAAGCAGTGCACAGATTTCGCCGTGACCGTCCATGTGATCCACCTGGTAGCCTGCTGGGTGTACAACAGACAATTTCCCCACACGTTATCGTGGTGGCTCATCAACATCATCTGTGTGGCGCTGATGACAGTACTCGGAGAATTCCTGTGCATGAGGAGCGAGATGAAGGCCATCCCGCTGTCAGTTGCCGCCAGGTCGGACTTATGACCTAACCTATGACCTTTGACCCCTGCCTTCCACATGAAAAATCCACAAGCCAATGAACCCGCTTCAATTTCATAGAGCTGTGTGTAAGCAGAAAGCACATTGCTTAACAGTTTTTGGCTTAGCAGAAATGAGCAGGATACCAGTCACAAATTGTACACACGTGGTAGTTTGGTTGGTAACGTTATTCTGTTAAGTATAATTTTGTTGTACTTAGCCACTTCTTGTGCTCATCAAGCAGCTCTAGATGAAATGGTGCAGGACACCATCTTATAGGTACAACAATGGTGAATGCACGACACAAAGGATGAGCAACCTTCCTGGGACCTCTAGCCGAGGGCGCCCTACTCATGTAACCTCAAGGATAAACGTGTCTGTGAGAAGTTGCGGTTGCTTTTACTATGTGTTGTAAATACTGAGGGTAGATTTTTCTTAAAACAAAGTCCATTATTGCTATAGCAATTGATGGTGCAAAGGAGTGAAATACACAATTCTTTACCAGTGTTAAAAGCTGACTGTGCAGACCACAAGTTGTGAACATCATGTACATGATGGTTATTATTACATGTATTGTACATCACTTCCGAATAAAACTTCCACTTATAGCACTCCGCACTAATGATGCACTTTTGCTCAAATCTGGCGGTCAGACAAACATTTACCAAGGGTGTCCAGTGCCTTTAAGGACACAAGGGTCACGACCAGTAGTCGAACCCACACTACTGATCAGAAACACCAGGGCCCAATTGCATGGCTCTGTTTATGGCCAAATTCTGCGCTTAGGATCACCATCCTCGGCTTGCACAGCAAGAATCAAATTTCTGCGCTAGTATAGCGTTGGTAGCATAGAATGCCTAGTAAAAATCCCCGCTAACCCATGAAATATGCTTGATGTAAGCGGTGATTCTTTGCTTACGGTAAGCAGAGCCATGAAATTGGGCCCTTAGCTTGTGTACTTGCTTCATGAATTCCCTCAATTTGTTAACATTAAACCTCTGCAAGCATATTTGTTATTAGCACACACCAGTGCCCATAATTATCTGTATTAAAGTGAGTTGACTAAGACTTCATTAGTGGGTGGGGGTTATGGGGTCCATGTTTTTTCCCCTTGAGCCCGCAGAATGAGTACAGGTTTGTACTTTAAAGCCTTAACATTAAGAATTTTAAAACACTATTTTTGTTTTACATGTAAGTAAATGAAACTTGCATACAATGTCAGTGTAATTTATGTTGTGTAATTATGCTTAATTATGCTTAAGCATAATGTACACGCGTCAATGTTCATATTTACTGCTGATCACAGTACAAACATATGCCTTGCGTTGTACTCGAGTTGTACTCTAATTTATCTTGCATGCTTAGTTCCATAAAAGTGGTATATATACGATATGTCACGTAATTTTTATTTTACTTAAAAGTTATGACTTGGGGGAGGGAAAGGCATTATCATCTCCAAGCTTAAATTTCCACGCACTGAATGTGGATATATTCACAGACATATTGTATGGGTACATAATTTGCTGTGGCAATCTGCTCACAAACCATAAGGACCTGGTAAAAATGTTTAAAATAGTCAAAGGCACTGGACAATTTTTGTAATTAATACTCATAACATATTAACATTTATCAAATTACTTGGGCAATGAGCAAAGGAGATACTACAACAAATATTGAGATAGGACGAGTCTCTGAAGTTACATCGTTTTTTGAGAAAGAGGTAATTTCTTACTAAAATATTTGAATCTGAAAAAAGGCTTCAGGCCTGATGCCTTTTTCAATCATCTAAAAATCGCACACAATTGTGTAACAAGGCCCGGGTGTTTTTTCTTTCATTGTTCATTGTTTCATTGTTTTCTTGCAACTTCTTTACCAATTCATTATTGTATGCTTATACTGAGATACACCAAGTGAGAATACTAGTCTTTGACAATTACCAAATTTGTCAAGCACCTTTATTGGTCAACGTGACAAAGTAAAAACTTGCTATGATAAACTTAATTATCTGAACTTTTTATTTTGCATAAAAGCATGCAGTACAATATAAGTTTGTTGAAAAGAAAATAAAACTGCCTTTATATAAACCTCTTATAATTCAAGAGCTGCACAAGTTGGAATAAATAATGAACTATTTTGATAAATGAATGCACATCTTTACTTCTACAAACTGCTGTTTAAAAAAAACCCCATTATTAATGCAACAGTGTCACAGCTGCAATACCAAACATGTTAATGCAAAGATGCAGTATTTAAAGGAACACGTTACCTTGGATCGGTTGAGTTGGGTCTTTGAAAAACGTTCTGTAACAGTATGTTATAAAATGCATATGGTTAGAAAGATATTATTAAAATAGAAGACGATGATCTACACATACATCTCGAAATTGCGTGGTTTTCTTTTTACCTCGGCGACTAACACGGTCGGCCATTTATGGGAGTCAAAATTGTAACTCCCATAAATGGCCGATGGTGATATTAATAGACCAACTCGTGAAAGGAAAACCGTGCAGTTTTGAGTGATACTTGTGTGGATCATTATATTCTACTTTTAAAACATCTTTCTAACCATATGCATTTCATAACGAACGGTTTCAAATGGTTTTAATAGACCAATTTGTCCTTTACAAGGCAACATGTTCCTTTAAACCATTGTTTAATGAATCATCCAAAATGTACAATACTGTTGAGTTCTGGGATCATTATACAATAATATATATAAAAAAAACAGGTTGATTGGATTAAAAAGTGTGTAAGTGTGAAATATTAAACTTTATGTATAATTTGATGTTCCCAAATTACCACCAATCAGCGATATTCTACTTTAACTACTTACCCCCAAACAACCTGGCAAGAGGTTATTCCTCATTTCATGTAATAAAAATGGACTTTGACGGACGCAAGGAAAAAAGGAATACACTGTCCGAGTACAAGGTTTGATTTACATACATGGTGTTTGTCATCCAATTTGGTTTAAAATTCATAAGGCAGCCTTGTGCATTTTGAGACAAAATTTGACAAATTCACAAGGCTTTGTGCATTTTGAGACAAAAGTTGCTAAATTCATAATATAAACCTTGTGCATTTTAGGGCAAAATTTATAAATTCACAAGGCCTTGTGTATTTTGAGACAAAATTTGATAAATTCACAATGCCTTGTGCATCTTAAGACAAAATTTGATAAATTCACAAGGCCTTGTGCATTTTAAGACAAAATTGGATAAATTCACAAAGGCTATACATTGTATATATATAGCCTTGTGCATAGCCTTGTGCATTTTAGGGCAAAATGTTATAATTCACAAATTAAAACATTCAAACGGTTAAAAACAAATCAAAGGTATACCTTTCCTTTAATAACAAATTTGCAGATTTGTATATTAAGGCCCCCCCCCCCATAGAAAAAATAAAACATTAACAAAATAAATATTTTAAACCAGAATCAAATGGGAGGAATATCATGACTAACCAATACCAAATCTCCAGCGAAATGTTTACGTCTGAAATACTATCAAAGTTCAGACCCAACACTTAATACTGTTTCGTTGTATGAAACCAATTCAGAAAATAATTCCACCATTAGAGTATTGCTATTTTAATAGTGAAAGATGAAAATTACCCAAAATATTTCACAAAGATTTAAAACATATTTACATATTATATTTAGCACAACTACAAAAAAGGTGTACCAACAAAATATCAATAAATAATACACCAAGAATACAATAGTGCTGAAAAATAACAACATAAAATAACGTTGGTCTTTATAGTTGTCTTTGTTTAAAAAAAAAAAAAACAGAATTTTTTTTAGTTTCAAGGAACAGAGTAAGTTATGAAGAATACAAAATATTCAAATGTACCCTGCAATATACAACAGTGAAAGTTATATAAAATAAAAACATAAAGTAAAGGGTTTCATAAAATATAATATAAACTAGCCTCGAGCGTCAATACAGAGATAATACTAAAAAAATAACGTTATTCAAATGAAGAAAAGAAAAAAGGCTCAATAAAAAATGAATATAATTTGGTTTTTACCCTTATACACCGATGTGTATGAAGCATTAAATACTCAGTGGTTTCTGAAGAAGGAAAAAAATCCGCAGGCAAATCACTCGGGTGGGAAATATTGAAACTGACGAAGTAAACGTTGTCAGCGAATGAAAAACTTGTGCCAAATAACAGGATAGTATACTATTGACCCCTTGCACGCGCGTCACACGCGGCGACTGATGCCACGCTCACCATGTTGGTGGGAAATTTGGTTTGCGTATATTAACGCTGCGTCGCATAAAATGTGCACTTCCCTGCATAACACACAGCATAGAGTTATATATATAAAAACGTACAGTGAAATTGCCCACCAGTTTGGCGAATTCCAAATTTTTCTGATGATGACGTCAGGTGAAATGGGTCAATAACAAGAACTTTGCATGAACAAAAACCGACAGAAAGGCAACGGTGCAATTTGCTGTTGATAAGTTTCTAATGAACAAAGGAGCAAATCACCAACTCGGTGAGATGGTGAATACAAATCAAAGGCACTCAATGAGTTACTTCATCAAATGTAAACTCAAATTACAAGTTAAAAGGCACTCCCACAATAAGGCACTTCTGTTTTATATCTACATGTATATGCGGCACTGATATGTGAAAAAAAAACATTGCAAAAAAAATTACTTCATAGTTACAATTAGTTCAAAAGTCTGTCAGTCTTGAATTTGTCAATTGAATAACAATACCTCACTGTGTTACCAAGCAAAATGAGTCATTTGTTGACCCAGGTCATTTAGGTTCTAAAAAGAGCATAATCTATGCTTTAATAGTGTTAAAATCCCATAATGATACCATCTTGGCTTAAATGTCGAAACACAGAGAATTGCCAGGCAATAAAACAACTGTTTCTAACAATTACAGTTCAGTCACGCCTTCACGGACAGATTGCATAACAAAGATATCCTTTTTAACTGCATTAACATGAATCTGCATTAACATTAAACTGACTATACAATACATTACCCTTACAGCCCATTTTCACACAAACCCTTGTTTTGGACATCTGGGCCCACTCTCATGGCGCATGCTTACTGCAGACTTCTGTGCTGTCAGCACCCTTTAAAGTATGTAATTCTACGAGCTGTAAGCCTAGGTCAGAAATAATAATAATGGACATTTGTAGTGCGCTATATCCGTCAGAAAGACACTCCCGGCGCATAGAAAAGGAACTCTGCTGATGACTGTTCACTTAGAAGGCAGTGGACACTATTGGTAATTACTCAAAATAATTATTGTCATACAAAACAATGTGAGAAACGGCTCCCTCTGAAGTGACGTAGTTTTCAAACAAAGAAGTAATTTTCCACGAATTTGAGTTTGAGACCTCAGATTTAGAATTTGAGGTCTCGAAATAAAGCATCTGAAAGCAAACTACTTCGTGTGACTATATGGAGTGACAAGGGTGTTTTTTTCTTTCATTATTATCTCGCAACTTCGAAGACCGACTGAGCTCAAATTTACACAGGTTTGTTATTGCATGCATATGTTGAGATACAACAAGTGAGAAGACTGGTCTTTGACAATTACCAATAGTGTCCAGTGTCTTTAAGCCCAGACTGAACAAGTGAGATTTTAAGTTAGTTTTGTAGCTGGAAAGAGTGTCTACTTTGGAAGAGCATTCCAAATAGATGGTCCAGCGTGTGAAAAAGAACGGTCTCCCAAAGTGTGTTTAGTGTGTGGGTATTATTTTTAGGGGACATTCTTTGTGGCAGGACGGCTTTGTAGAGGTGCTGGTCCCCTGTTCCTCCTCGCCACTCACTGGCTTGGTATTTTTTAGCTATTTTGCTTCTTTGTTTCTTATCTTTATGTATCGGCTTGTTTATTTATATTTTTTTTGCCAGTGTAAAGTCTAATAAAACTAAAATTATAACAAGGGATGTTGAGGAACATGGTGTTTGTAAAACGAAGCTGCCTAGTAGAAACGCTTAGCTGTGATTGATCCCCAATATCAGCTGTAATTCTGCAGTAAGTAGCACCATGAAATTAGGCCCAGGCTTCTTTTGCTCTCAGTAAACAGATTTTTAATCAGCAATTAATACCAGGGTTTGTGTATGTCAAAAATACCACAGTAATGAATAAACTAAGCAATTACTAGAGGGCTTAACTTTCTGAAACATCTCTACAGGACCAACAATCTTCCACTTTAAAACTTTTCACTGGACTGAAAAATTAAACCATCTTTTGTGTATTATTGCCATTTGATAATTTTTTTGAAAGCTGCATGGACATGAAAACTTAATATATAAATAAATGATCCTTAAAAGGTACTCGCTTATGGAAGGAAAACACTTCATGATAAAATTTGTTGGGCCATGAGGTAACTGTCATTCCATTTTAACACTATTTGTTGATGTACATGTTGCACCCCCAAAACAAGTGTATTTGTCCAGGCCTGATACTTCATATAGGCAATGGAAGCAACAGCCTCCATTCTCCATTACCTTGGTGCCCATTGAAATGAATAGAAATCCAATACTGCCCCTGCACAAACAAGATAGAAGTATGCCCTGCACAGGAACAAACTTTTTATAGGCAATGATGGCAACGGCCTCCATTCTCCTGCTCATTGCCTTGGTGCCCATTGAAAAGTTCAAATAGAAATACAATCTTACCTCATACAGATGTCCTTATATAAGATAGAAATATCAGGCCAGAAAATGTCTACAACATGCCACCGTTACTGGCAGCTTGATGTACACTGTTGCTGTCTTGGTCTTTGAGAAGGCCCTTCAACTGACTTGAGGAGTTCTCTGGCAAGAAGTCTTTGGCACACATTCCCTCCTGGTTAGCGAGGTGCAGAGTTGCTGAATTCTGGAGAAGGAGCTGGGCCATCCTGTGGTTGTTGTCCATCACAGCAAGCATCAACGGCGTGTTCTAAGTGTGTTGTAGATAAAAAGATAAGTTCCAATGAAAAAACGTTCGATGAAAATGTCTAGCGATATTCCATGAGTTGAACGCAGTCTGAATTCTTTCCTTCTCTATCGTTCCTTTTCAAGTTGTTTTCAGTCTACCAACTTCCTTCAGCCTTTGGGCTGCTAGGTTAAGATGGTTGCACACTGGTGATTTGTTGGTTTCCTGAGGACATTGCCGAACCAGTATCTTGTTTTATTTTCACTTCTTGTCGTATGTTACAAGTTTGAGTTCAGTTATAGCTGATACAATAATATGCCAACATCAGATTTGCATTATTTGTTTAAAGCATCTAGTCCAATCAATATTTTGAGCAAAACTCCTTGCGGATTTTCCCTCTTAAATTTGTAATAAATAACCAACCTGTGATATCTCATCTCTGATATCTGGATCAATCTTAGCCTCTTGTAATAAATATTCTGCCACGCTCATTGCGTCATGATGCACAGCTTCATGTAATGCTGACGTCTGCCTATACATGAAACCCAAGCTGACACACTGGTCAATGTGTAGACGTTTCACCTATTGACAAAAATATCCAACAAAATACTTAGAATTTCTCTTTTGAGGAGCTGTGGTGGTATGTTCTAACAACTCAACATTTCCATTCGCTCATCTTCACTATGCTCTGATTGATGATAGAGTCAAATGAAGATGATCAGAGCATCACTGGTTCTGTTCAGAATCTTTAATGGCTCAAATAAGACATGGGGCCAATTTCATAGAGCTGTTTTATAAGCAAAAAAATTGCTTAAGCACGAAAATAGCTCGTTTATTTTACACATGTTACTGGCCAAAATTTCATGCCATATACATTGCTTATGACTAGTATTTAGCTGTTGTTTACTTAGCATAACAATTGAGTCTTGGCCGGTAATCTGTTTTTATTAAGCAATGAATTTTTTGCTTAAGCAGCTCTATAAAATTGGGCCATGGTGTCACCATCATTGGTCTTCAAGATTGTTCTACCCACTATGCACAGTCCAAAAATCTACTTTAATAAATAATAAATAAAAGCTAGTGCTTATGAAGCACATTATGTTCAGTAAGGTCTCGTTGCGCTTTCATTGGGCCAACAACATTCCTGTAATCTTTCTCATATCCGTGGGGAGTATACAGCCCGAGCTGCCGTGCGCTCAGAAGGCTTTTGCAAACAAAATATCAACTTTTTACGCTTAAGCGTTCTTTGAAATTGGGCCCAGAACTGAACCGCTCACCCATAAACTTTAGAAATAGCCTAGTACCTGAGCTAAATCATCTTTCTGTACAGCTCCCCACAAACATCTCATGTCCTCATCATCAAATATAGAAACAAACGAGGAGGAAGGTGACGCTATCTCATCGTCATCGTCACCATCGTCATCGTCACCATCGTCATCTGGACTTGGAGATGAAAACGTTGCATCAGAAACTATTACCTCCGGGATCCGGTTCGACAGGGTTTGGGGGTAGGAGTCTTCGGCTGGTTAAAAAATTAAAGAAGAAAACAAAATGTGGAGTAAGTTATCATGAGATGAATTGTACAAGATTTTATACAATTGATTCGGGGTTGAACAACAACAAATCGACCAGAGCGGGAACTGGACCATTGACCTTCAGATTCCATATTGGCGTTCTACCAACTTTTAGCCTTCTAACCTTCTAACCCTATGTTGGTGGTCTCCCTAGTTTGTCAATATCTTTTTTTTTCAGGTGTGCCAGTCAGAAGCCATATAACTCTCGGCTGCCGTGTAGCAATGGTAGGGAGGGATCACACCCAAGTTACAATACAACTTGTGAAGCGGCAGCTGGGGGACCACCAACATAGGGCTAGACAGCTCAGTTGGTTGAGCGCTGGTTCATTAATCCCGAGGTTCTGGTTCAAAACTCACTCTAGTCAATTTATCTTTGTTCAACCCCCAAAAATGCCTATATTATGAGAGACTTCTGACCTACCAGTTTGACACATTTGAGAGTTATTGTTGTTGGCGAGTTGCATTTCCACTTCTTCCTTGTACGCTTGTAGGAACTGCGACTGACGTTCTTTTACCAGAGGGCGCTGTTCGTCTGGGAGATGGAAGATACGTCCTTCCACTACGGGATCCACAGTGCACTGAGCTCTCTCTGCCAGGTCTAAGTTTGCCTGCCGTAGTAGACTGTGACGCCTGCCAGAGATACATAATGTGACATGGTTATTTACAATTATCATAACAATTAAAAGTTACAAGGTGCTATTCCATCAAGATCATAGTGCACTTGAAAGCAATTAACATGGAAAAAGGTGAGACAGTAGGAAGATTGTTCCAAATCATTGGACCAGCTACACTGGAAGCTTTTTGACCTAGAACTTTGTTTGCTCGGGGCGAATGATGTCAAGTGTGGACCGAAGAACTAGTGGAGGAGTGTAACGTGACAGTAAACTGGGGTCGAGTTCACAAAGAGTTAGGACTAGTCCTAACTTAGGACTAGTCCTAGGAGATATACAAATTGCATGGATAGTCCTAAGTTAGGACGAGTAACTGGTCCTAACTCGAGATAAGACTAGTCCTAACTCTTTGTGAAATCCACCCCAGGAAACATATCAAGGAGCATTTTAAAAAAGCAATCTTGAAATGGTAGCAAAAGTTCCCTATTAGGGATGGGATAATATGTTCTCTCACAGCTGTGGAACATATTAAATGGCCTGCACTATGGTTGATGTCCATGGGGAAGAGGTATGTTTAGTTTCACATGACCCTGGTATTTTGTCCGTGATGGTTGTTGTTGACCGATAGACTGACTCTTCTACTCTAACATACCTGCTGAGACTAATAAGGCTCTGTCTATGTCCCGAGTGACACGGCTTGAGCCCCTTGACTATGTTGATGGAGAGGAAATGATTCTGGACGACGGTGGAGAGGACGGGACCTTCCTCTGCTGATGAGAGCTGTCTACAAACCCTAAGGGTGTCGTAGCCATCTTTACCCTGGGCTATGTAGTCCTTTGTACAGAGTCTGTACACCTGTGATGAAAGACAAGGTTGTGACAATCAATCAATCAATCAATCAAAGGTCATTTTGTAGAGCGCCAAAATCAAGAGTTTGTTCTAAGGCACTGGGGCACATTTGAATGGTTAGTTAAGCCTGCTGGAACGTGAGCTTTAAGGAGTGTCTTGAATGAGGTGAGTGAGCTGGCATATCTGATCTGGGTAAGAAGCTTATTCCACATTTTGGGGCTATTAACCCATTTCACCTGACGTCATCATCAGAAAAATCTTCAATGCGCCATATTGGTGGGCAATTTCACTGTGCGTTTTCATATATAACTGCGTCATGCAGTGAAGTGCGCGTTTTAGGCGACGCGGCGTTAATACACGTAAACCTAACTGCCCACCAACATGGTGAGCGTGGCATCAGTCGCCGCGTGTGACGTGCGTGCAAATGTATATGAAGATCTGGTCTGTCATGGTTTCTTTGGGCCCTGGTTCGAATCCAGCTTATTACACAATGAAACACAATGTTACATGTATTATTGAACAGAACTGGAAAACACGTGATCAACGAGCTTGTCCGGTAAAGCCGATCATACTTCCTGTGAATGCGAATAGGAAGCGAATGTTGACGTCACAAATTCGCAATGAACAATTCGCAGCAGTTGAGCTCTGTTCGACTCAATTACGAATATCGCTGCGAAAGGGGGGTTGTGACGTCAAATTCATGTCAAATTTGCTTCGCATTCGCAGGAAGTATGAACCGGGCTTACTGAGCCCAAAGCTAAAACCACTGGCCTTGAGTCTGTGGTCCGGTTTTATTTGGAGCACTGCCATGTGAGTAACGCTCATTTTGTCTGTAAGCAATTACAACCTCAGGTCAGAATTTTCTGTCAGCCCAGAGTCGTCTTCAGTCAATTTAACAAGGATCCTACCTTACTCGGTGAGATTGGTTGATCCCCAATACTGATTGAGTAAGGATCGATTCTACAGCCAGGTTCTGCATCAGGATCGAATCCGAACTTCATCCCGCTGACTTGAGGGAAGCGGCCCTCTTTCTTTGGATGCTGGGAGACGCCATTCTCCAAAGTTTGCCACAACTGCACACCTGTAAAAAAAATAATAACAACACGCAAAAAGTCAGAAATCAGTTTTAAAAGGGAAGAATATCATGGCAGAGATTCTCATTGATTTAAAGCTCCATTCAAGAAAGAGGCCAGAATAATACATGTTTTTCATCTTTACCAACTCACACCTGTTATCTAAATGCAATTCCTTATCCAAATAGTGGACCCCAATCTTTTAATTGGATCATTTACAAACCAGCAGTGCTGCTGACTGCCCCAAATAATTTCTGAGTTTTGGCAGCCAAAGTCTGAATTTCTTTATTGGAGCTTTCCTGTGATGCTGACTTACAATTAGTTTGGAGCAAGTCACATGACGTACACGCTATAAAGTTTAAAATTGTGCAAATCAGAGAAAGAATCTCTCTTGACATTAATATGTCTGCGTGATTGCATAGGAAAATATAAATATATATTTTTTTTAACACCATATGATATCTACTTTGCTGTGTGTTCTTTTGAGAACTTGTCTTGCTATTTTAGTTTACTGCCGCGGAGTAGATTTTGGGAACTCAGTAGACCTCTCAGTACTGCTTATAAATTCTGATTGATACCTGTTATTTGAAGGACGACTAAGACGTCTATCATTGGAAGCAGACACATTAAATCTCTCTTCTTGAAGTCCCCAGCCTGGTGGATGGTGTCTGATCGAAACGTTCCCGAGTTCAGTAACGCTATGTCTGCATTGCTGGTCGCCAGCATAATGTCAGTCACAAAGTTACCTGCAAAACACAATTTGTTGTGTATATAAATATATATTTTATGACAGAAGACGCCTTACTCAAAAGGCCACAGACGGTCACTTCAAGGCGAGGGATGCACTTAACTGTCACCCAGGCACCACAATCCACAAGCAAATCACGCGGGCGGGAATCGAACCCGTGGACCTTTACACTGCTAGAGCAGACGTCTTACCACCAGACCACCAGTTTTTATGCACAAAAATTTGAATCTAGAACAACGCTTCTCAGATGGTGTGTTTCTATCTGGGATTATTCTTCCTGCATGAACATATTTGCTCTGGATTGTTGGCTTTGTATCAAAAAACGTGACCGCCTTTTGAAATGTATACGTGTACATTTGCATAGGATTAAAGCAATCAAATGGTCCAAAAAACCAAAGGTACAGTTTGCTTTTAAGATACTCTTTGAAAAAACAATTATTGCTTAAAAGAGATGAGGGATACAACTGTACGTGTATGTTCAGCCTTTACACTGATGTAAAAGCAAACTAACAACTACTAAATATGCCCCCAAATAATTGTTGTTTTTTTAAGCTTTTTTTTCAAAAGTGTTGAAAATATGCCCATAACCCCCCCCCCCCCCCCCCCAAAAAAGAAAAAAACCCCAATAATATTAACTATTTTTTTATTGGTTTTTAATTTTTCAGAAGTGTCACTGCAAGACATAAGTTGTACCTACCAATGTTTGTTTCCTGAGTTCTGATCAAGGCGAACCTTGCATCCAAGTCCACTTCAAGGGTCCCTAGTTTGTCCTCTAATTCCTTGTTGATAATCTCTGTGTTGGTATACGCAAAGTACCGTAAGAAACATGAAACAACCAAAGTATACAGTGTAAGTTTTATTTTTAACTAAACCCAAACCCTTCACTGACTAAAATAGACATAACTCAACTCCTCTTAGGAATGATCAATTTCTTTCATTTTTTCCCCATTTTTTTTTTAATAAGCAGGAGAGAGTGATTGTTGAATATAAACTTCACTGAACTTTTGAGTGTCACTTGTTTGTTTTGAAAAACATCACCAATCCCTGTCAACTTCTTTTTGACTTGCCCTGTATTTCTGATAAACTGCTCTTTAGACTGCCAAGTGGCATGCTGTGGCTGAGTGGTTTAGAGCACTGGATTCAAGCATTTCTAATCACCAGAGTGTGGGTTCGAGTCCCAGTCATGACAATTGTATTTTTGAGCAATATGCTTTAACCCTCTAGTCACTGCACCGCCCGAGTTTCTGAAAACCAATTTTTCAAGATTCTTGCAGTAAACAACTGGAATCGTAGTTCAATTTTTAAAAGATAGCTTAATATTTATGCACAATTTTTTACCCTTTCGGTAATGTTTGTATAAAAGTACAAGCTCCCATTGGGAACAATAATCGGCTCTCGAATATTTTTTTGTAAAGATAAAATGGACACAATAGCTTTTCAAGGCTTTTATCTGGCTCAATGCTCATACTAATTAAATGCGAAGGCGTTTTCGACAATATCATCATTAATGATGAATAAATACAGTTTCCGTTGTGTTTACTAATTGGTATGAGCTAAATTATTTCATCGAAGCTAATGACGATGAAATAATTTAGCTCATACCAATTAGTAAACACAAAGGAAAATGTATTTATTCATCATTAATATTGATATTGTCGAAAACTAACGCCTTCGCATTTAATTAGTTAGATAAAAGCCTTGAAAAGCTATTGTGTCCATTTTATCCTTACAAAAAAATATTCGAGAGCCGATTATTGTTCCCAATGGGAGCTTGTACTTTTATACAAACATTACCGAAAGGGTAAAAATTTGTGCATAAATATTAAGCTATCTTTTAAACATTGAACTACGATTCCAGTTGTTTACTGCAAGAATCTTGAAAAATTGGTTTTCAGAAACTCGGGCGGTGCAGGGACTAGAGGGTTAATACCATAATTGCTTTGTCCTTTGGATGAGATGGGGCATAAAGCTGTAGGTTCTGTGTACTAGGGTTGGTAGTATACAAATATTGACTGCTTCGAGTGATATGGTTAAAACTACGACTCCCGAGGTGATCCCCGGAGCGTTCTATTTTCCCGAAGCACAGCTGAGGGAAAATGGAACGGTCTGGGGATCACCAAGGGAGTCATAGTTTTAACCATAGCCCGAGTTAAAGCAGTCAACATTTGTTTTATTACTCCCCAACAGACTATTTATCATCTTCATACACGTAACATTCGTACGCGCATATCAGATACACAGATGCACAACTAATTGGGTTCGAGGAGGGTGAAAAGACGTCTGGGTACTGCACGCCGTGTGATAGTCGTCGGACTATCACACGGCAAACGATGCACTACCTTACGGCCGCCGGCTAGTAAAACTAAGACATATGATGTGACGCGCTTTAAACCAATGAAAAGGCAGAATATTTGTAAGGGGTGTTAAAATACACATTAGCTGCACACTAAAACTTCCTTCATTGTCTTCTCTACATTGTTATTGGCTTGTACAGTGATTCAGTTCGCTTTTCTTTGAGTACTTGGCTTCATAACCATAATATGAAATGAAATGACTACACCCCACCCCAAACAGAAAGAGGACTTACTCTGGTATTCACTGACAATCTCTTTCACCTCGGAGTCTTCTTCAATCTCTGATGTGATATCAATTTTCTCCACCTTGACACTGGTCCTGTCAAAGTCAGTAAAGGTCACTTCCAGCCTTGATAGAGTCCTAAAGTCGGATCCGCTCTTGATGATATATGTACCATTCTTCTGCACAAATGAGATATGTTGAATTAAGTGTCACTTTAAAACCCTTGTCCTTATTTGCAATGGGCCCTTCCCATGAAATATATAAACTGCACATAGCGCCTGCGCACTAGTATTTTGGTTGGCAAAATGAGGAAACATCGGGCTGTTTTTAACACGGGTAATGGCTGCGTGACGCAGACGCAATTGTGCAACATATGGCGTTTGCCAATTGTAGATTTACAGGCCTTAGGACATGTAGGACATTGACCACAGGGCAAGTGCCACTCTTCACAATATATTTACCGTTCTTCTGCACAAATGCTACATTATAAAGAGTCCTTTCAAGTCCTTGCCCCTATATACAATAGACCTAAATTGCACATGGCTTCATTTTAGTATGGCGCCCTCGCATAAGCGTCAAAAGGAGATTGTTCATAGGCCATCCTGTGCACCTTTAATAAACATCAGTGCGTATTTTTATTGTTTCATCGTTGGTTTACCTCTAAGATGGCGGCTGGATGGATTCAATGCATTTAAGGTTCATTTTACTGTGTCCAATAAATCTGAATTCTGTATCCTGTGGCCAATGTCCTTAGGCAGGGCTGAAATTCATAGATCTGGGTGGATTTCACACAGAGTTAAGACTTGTTTTGTCTCGAGAGGAAGAGTTACTTGTCCTAACGTTGGACTAGCCTTAAGTTTTTGATATCTCCTAGGACAAGTCCTAAGTTAGGACTAGTCCTAACTCTTTGTGAATTCGACCCCTGCTCTTTAATAGAGATATTTCTCTGTATGACATAGAGCATTAAAATCGATACCAATAAATTTGTGTTTTTAATAACTCCCAGTATAACAAAGTACATTTAGATTAATATCATAACGGGATGAATATTTCATTACTAACCAGCATGAGATAATGATTTTTGTGCATGTGAAATTAATTTATTAACGAATATCCTGCTGGTACAGTTAATTACAGGATTTGAGCTGGCCTCAATCGTCACCGACTGAACAATCAATGATCTAAGGGTCCAGACATATGGGCCAAATTTCATGGTTCGCTTATAGGTAAGCAAAGAATTTGCGGTTCTGGAAGCAGGAAATAGCGTGAAGCATATTTCAGGAGTAAGCATGGAATGTTTGCTTGTGCGTACTCTAGGTTAGTAAGCTTACACAGGTAGCGCAGAAATTTGGCACTTGAACATCAGTAAACAGAGAATGGTGATCGTTAACACAGTATTCGGTGGTAAGCAGAGCCATGAAATTTGGGTTCATGGAATGCATGGCGCTATTGGCTTTCCCTGCCAGGGTTCTTGTCTTTTGTTTTGTCTCCAGTGTTTTGTGTTCCACCCCCACTGGAGGTGTTTCCTACACAATCCTTGTATCTGCCCACGGCCAGGCCTGGTTTCTCAGTAATTTGCTAGTGTTTTTACATATTTGTATTCTTATTATAACCATTGCTTGTTCTTGTAAATCTTTGATGTGCAATTTTTTAATACATGTGTTTGTTTTTTTTGCTGGCAAATAATATTAAATAATAATGAAATGAAAATGCAGGTTTCAAACCTTCCCAAACTTGCCAATGGTTGTTACTTTGTGTCTGCACTATAGATTGTACCACATATTAATGTCAGGATAAAAGCAAAATACTAGAAATCTGTTACTTACCTCAATGGCTTCATAATCGTGGTCGTGTCCTCCGAGTATCAAGTCAATATCCTCTACATTCTCTGCTAGTCGTATATCATTAGGCATCCTCATGTGTGTTAGAGCTATCACATAATCAGCCCCCTATCAAGAATACAATCAATTCCAGTCCAATTTACAAATGGGCAAGATCAGATGAGGTTTGTATATAGTAGGTTTCATATAGCTCATTTTAAAATAACGTATTCAACGCACTAAAGTGTGCCATTTGTGCCCTGGTCATTGGGCCAATAACATTCCTGTAATCTTTATCAGCTCCCTGGAGAGTATACAGCCCTGAGCTGCCTTGGCATCCTAAGACTTTTCAAACACGATATCAACCGCTACTCATGCAGGTACCCATTTATACCCCTTGGTGACAGGAAGAAATTGTAGTAAAGCATCTTCCCCAAGGACACCAAGACATCAGAGCTTAAAGGCAATGGACACTATTGGTAATTATCTCAAAATAATTATCATCATAAAACCTTTCTTGATTACGAGTAATGGGGAGAGGTTGATAGTATAAAACATTGTGAGAAACAGCTCCCTCTGAAGTGACGTAGTTTTCGAGAAAGAAGTAACTTTCAACGAATTTGATTTCGAGACCTCAAGGTTAGAATTTGAGGTCTCGAAATCAAGCATCAGAAAGCACACAACTTGGTGTGACAAGGGTGTTTTTTCTTTCATTATTATCTCGCAACTTCGACGACCGATTGAGCTCAAATTTTCACAGGTTTGATATTTTATGCATATGTTGAGATACACCAACTGTGAAAACTAGTCTTAGACAATTACCAATAGTGTCCACTGTCTTTAAACTGGAAGCTCTAAACCACTCAAACATGATACTCTTTCTGCACTGCAATTTCCACTAAATATTGTTCAACGGCTGCAGCCCTTGAGTTTCATTAACATGTGAGAGGTCAATGCCTTTTTCATTTGGATCAAAGCACACTTCAAGTTGAAAACCTCAAAGTCTATGGCAATATCTGAACGGGAAGGGCAGGGAAAGACCGGGGCATCAAAAACCATGGCTTTGTGTGATGCCAGACCTGCTGCTAAACATCATAAGAGTAAATATACCACCATAGCCAAGTTGTTTTTGTACGTCAGCAGCCTCATTAAAGTCATTTCTAATTGATTCAATTTTTATTGGTTGCAGAATTCCTTGTAAATGTCAAGGACAAGATTTCATCTTGGATTATTGGTGTTTCTTCCTTTACACTCGCTTTTACAGGCAACTTAGAGGCAACTTAGAGGCAACCAACTGCATACTGCATACACAGACTGCATACACAGAGAACACTTTGGGAGAAAATGATATATTTTTCTAATCATCATTCAGCATAGACTTGCGTCCGTGGCCGCCTAATCCTCAGGTTGTAATGGTGGCACACTCATGGAGTTGCCGCCATCACCTGGTGTCTTTCAATCGCTGCACGTCTCAGTTCTTTGACACATCTTCCACTCCACTTTGTGACGTTGTCTATCCAGCGCAGCTTAGGGTGGCCTCTGCCTCGAATTGTGCCTGTAGGCAGACCATCTATAGCTGCGCCGGGTAGGCCTCCCTGTCTCATCACATATTTTTCTAGCACTGCCTTACTAATCCCAACAAAAATTACATCCAGAAGAAAGTAGGTATGGTTTCTATTTCTAGACTGCATGGGACGGGTTGCCTGTAAGCAAAGACTGACAATCATTTAAACTTGTACGCTAGTTCCTGCAAAAAATTTTCACTTACCTGTTGCTTGAGGACTTGTGCAAGTTTATTGCCTTGTGTGACATAATCAATGTATGTAAGATTCTCTCTGTCAATGGTTGCTAAGGTTACGAGCCACTCCTCTTCCACTAGACCAATTAATCCAATCTAATAAAGAAAAACAATTTTCATACACTTAACACAATTATGGGAACAAAGAAAAACTGACTAGGACAGTGGCTTGAACCTGTGACCTCTCAATTAACGTACCAGAGGTACCCTCTGCTAAGATATAGGATTCAAACTGCCTCTAGCTACCGGGCAATCTTGGTGGTCTAGTTGGTAAGACATCTGCGCTAGAATGGCAAAAAGTCAGGGGTTTGAATCTCACCGGAGCTGTATGCATGCGATTTTTTTTTGCACAGAACTCGGGAAAGTACAGAGGATAAAGTTATGCGCCTTGAACACCCAGCAGGGTGGATGTGTGCGCATTACAAGTCTTATTATTATTATTGTTATTACAATAACCAGGGCTTTTCACACCCAAAGGGCATATCAAAGCGCTTCCACTATTATTACCCCTGGTCACTGGGTCATGTAATTTATTCCTGAAACCATCTAGGGTTCCTGGAGAGTATACAGTCTGTGCAACATGCACTTCTAAGCAATTATCAATCACAAGAACCATCTCTGCCCTCACAGGTACCCATTTACCCCTGGGTGGAGAGAAACAATTATAGTTAAGTGTCTTGCTCAGGGACAAAAGTGTCACGACCTAGAGTTGAACAGACACTCTGCTGAACAGAATCACCAGACTAAAGCACTAAAGACTAAAGTACTAGAGTACACACATTGGTGTAAGGGTAAAACCAAATAATAATTTGGGAAAACTTATGGATTATTCCAAGATGCTAAATAAAACGCCTCACCTTCTTGCCCTGGCACGTGATTGTGCGCGTGACCAAGCCATCAGCCAATGGTTGTCCAGTAAAGTTATCAATGACGTTGCTCATCATCCAAGGGAAGTTAGTATCACGGACAATGTCTTCAAGCTCATCCACGCCAAAATCTTGAGGGGAAACAAATAAATAAATAAATAAGTATATATTTCTTTCAGTTTTCTATCTCTGATAAACAAGTTTTCATAAAACCAGCAATGTATTCTTTCACACAAATACATAAATTTATAATTTCACTGCTGTTATGTTAAGTGTACAACAAATTAATAACTGTGGCTTAACATAATTGAATTTATACAGTTCTTTATAATGAAGCAGTTATTGTCAATTGTTGGGCCTGACAACTTTTAGGTTTTGGGTTGACGAAGCGTACAGCTTTTGAACCCAAGGCAAGACTAACACACTAGGGAATAGTTGGAAGTTGAACGATTTTTTGATTTGAAATCTCTTTGAATTGGGATTATTTTTCTATATACCTAGTATTAGAGATGGCCTTACATTACAATACCAAGAACGGCCACTTCAAAGATAAGGGCTCCAATGAACTGATTTGGGATATTGACGCAAAGCAACTGTCACCTGCCATTGATTCCATCAAACTCTTCCTAAAACTCAGGATTAATCTTAGGTCTTAGAACGAGTCCCAGCCTTGCATTGTAACATATAAACCTTAAGATTAATCCTAAGTTAGGACTAGTTACTCGCCCTACCCTAGCATTTCGTTTAAATCGGCTGCAGGGGCATGTGTGGCTGAAACAAGGTTACCGGCTTAACAGTCCTTAGGGATGTAGGGCATGGGTATCATCCAGTAAGAGCCTGGCTGGTAGAGCAGAATGCACTACCTTCTCAACTTTAATCCACTCAAACTTTCCTGCGTTGTATTTAGTCATACATTTGTACCGTCACAACGCTCCTTAAAGCCATTGGACCCTTTCGGTACAGAAAAAAAAAAAAGTTCACAGATTTACAAATAATTTACGGGTTTGCAGAAGGTAATGGTGAAAGACTTCTCTTGAAATATTAGTCCATGAAATGCTTTACTTTTTGAGAAAACGGTTAAAACAATCCAAATTCTCGTTAGCGAGAATTATGGATTTGTTATAAACACGGCGAAACACGCGAAAACAGGAGTGGGTTTTCCCGTTATTTTCTCCCGACTCCGATGTCCGATTGAGCCTAAATTTCCACAGGATTGTTATTTTATATATAAGTTGTGATAAACGAAGTGTGGGACTTGGACAATACTGTTTACCGAAAGTGTATAATGGCTTTAATTATTCTGAGTTATGAACTCGTGGAATTCTCAAATATTGAGCTAGTTGCCTCTATGTGTAAGTAGGTATGAAGAGAAAAATAATCGATGCGGTAAACAAAACATCTAGGAAGACAGTTCTGGGAAGATGTGTTTAAATTAGACAGTAAAAGACAAAGAAGAAGAAGAAGCACACAATAACAAGAAATACAACAATGAGAATGAAAAAGAACAAAAAAATACAAATTTGTAACTTTAATATGATGACTGTCATGTCATATAATGATTATTGTTATTGTTTATTACCAAAGTCGTGGTTGCCATAAACTGCAGTGTTGACTTTCATAGCATTCAAAACTGGGACCATGTGTTGACCTCTTGTGACGTTACTCACTGCATAAAAATGAGTTAAAACAGATCATAATAGTGACTAAAACCAATCCTCAAAATCATCCTTTACCCTTTAAAGGGAAGGTACATGCCCTTGGTAATGACTCTAAATTAAGGGCCAGAACTAAACTTTTGGTTAGATGCCTTCAACAGCACCTTTCAATATAGTATAAAGCATTGAGAAACATTTTACTTCGAAGTAAGTGGTTATGTGAAAAGATACCAGGTTTTACCCAAACATTTTTTGAGTCTGAGATATGATTGTTCCTGTAGGGGTTATTCTTCCTGGGTGGACATATTCGCTCCGGACTTTTGGCGATATCTCAAAAGTGTGACCACCTTTTGAAATGAAATGTTCATGGGTTACTTTGATTGTATAAGATATATAGGGTTAAACAATCAAAGGTTTACGTTCCCTTTAGCCAATTTTGATAAAAGTTAAACAAAACAATTCTTACTGATGGACGGATTCAGGGCGTCTCCACTGAAGAAGACAAGTGGGTTCTCCGGCAGGAAACTCTTGATGATTGTAGCAAAGCGCGCCGCCCCACCCACTGGCTCCCTGTCCTTTGGCTCTACGTTATACACATCATTGAAGTGCAGGATGGTTATGGTTACCATTGCATGGGTGGTGTACATTGCTTTGATTTCGGCTGAGAGCTTGCGCTGGTAGGAGGACTTGCGGCTGAGGTTTGGCGTCGAGTCGTCTATACCTTTTTTTCACAAATGAAAATGTGTACTTATAATAATCGCAATAATAATAATGGACATTTGTACTGCGCCATATCTGTCAGAGAGACATTCCTGGCGCATAGAAAAAACTCTGCCAATGATAGTACTCAAAGCTAAGACTAAACAAATGAGTTTTCAAGTTAGTTTTGAAGCTGGAGAGGTTTGTCTACAAATCTGAGGTTCAAGGTTGTATTTGAAACTTTACACGATGGAAGTATTTACTTAAAGAGGTTTGCGGTAACACAATGTGATAATCTCTTTTGAGTAGTGTTGGTTCTGAAAAGAACTGGTGATTAATAACGCAAAGTTTTGATCAGTATGCTCTGATCCTCTTCAAGAGCACGCTTGACTTGTTAGATAAACTGAAAATAGATTTCATATGGTGTTACTGCAAACCACTCTTAACTATCAAGGTTTTGGCCAGAATTTGGTAAGGGTGTCAAATAGACACACAGACAACCCTAATGACTAACAATATGGTAAGCTCAGTAGTTCATGATCCGGTGTTTGTTATCAATGCACTGGAATACCTGTACAATTGGGGCTAGACAGTTTTTATTTTAAAAAAAGTCTTCCCACAAAAAGGACCGAGTTATAACAGTGTACAGTTTTTACACACCATGGTTTTTTTTCCTTGGATTTTTGTTCAGGAAAAAAACTTAAATCATTACTTGCACTAAAAATAAAACTAGAAATTTATTTAATTATTTTTTTTTATATTTTTTCCTTTTCGCCCAATGTTTAGTTTTATTGGAATAAAAGCTACAGCATAATAATTGGAATACTGTAGGCCTATTTGTTTAAATAACACTAATTATTTTTTTTCCATTTTTTACGACTAGCCTTTACACCAAGAATGGCTAGTTTTAAATTGATGCATGGCTTCTCATTTTATATGCTGACTCCCCTTCATAAACTGGCTAACTTATTGATCACCCTTAAAGGCAAAGTGTAACTTTTTGGAACCGTTTGATTGTTTTAATCTTATTTACTGTAACAGGTTAGTTTTATTCCAGGAAAAAAAAAATCTCCATACCAATCAGATTTGATTTAGAGTATTTGTTATAGTTTACTTTGCCTTAAAAAAATGTATCATACACGACTGAAATTTTAATTGTCCACAGTCCAGTGGATTTAACATTGGGTCATCACTCATCACTAACCCCACTTGTTATGCAGACCCTAGCAAAATATAGTATACCGTATAAAATTATACACACAAATTAATCATGTTTGTTTCCAAATGCATGCACCATTTCCCATAAAACAACTGTTGTTGACAACAACCGCTGTTGGTGACAACTATTGCTGCCATGGTAACAGTCATGGCTCCTCTCCCAATCTAAGTGCCATTATGAATAATTAAAGTCTTGAATTGACTCATAACGAGATGGCTAAAAATTAGTCAATTGGTATTCGTTTAGCTTCAATGGCTATTGACAAGATCATTTATAAACATTAATATACTTGCCCCCCCCCCAGTCAGCAGAACATTGTGTAAACGTGCATGAAATGCTACAATGTAGGCAATTACCTACTTCACTGTGCATTGTTTCTTGAAAAAATACAAAGGGTCATGTGCATAAAGACTAGTATTTTCTTTTACTTGAAAATTTCAAGTGTTTACTACCATCCATATGAATATAAGGAAATAAAAGCTTTTACTGGAAAGTATTTACTAAAATGCTAAAAGTATCTACTTTTAATGAAAAGTAAATCCTTTTCTTTTTAGCACTTACTTACTTTCACATGAATAAAAAGGAGAAAATACTACAAAATGCTAGTAAGTACTGGTCATTTTTCAAGGTAGCTCCAGAGCTACCTTGGACACAGAAGTAAAAGGCTTATCTGAAGAAATGACGGTGTTTATGAATGTTCCTCACAGGATAAATGTTTTAGTCCAAATGAAAGACATCACTGAAATATTAAATAGACACATGCACAGTGTTTCACAACAGAAACAATGCACACAAACTCAAACTGCTTTTAAACAAGTTTGTTTATATTTTTGCTGAGGATAAAATAAAACCGTTTGTAAAAAAAACGTTTTGTATCAGTAAAGCAAGCATTTTTAAAGATATAAAGCAATTTTTTTGGCTCAGAAATGAATGCCTCGGTCATTAAGGCTCAGAAAAGGTAATTTTTTAAACAATTAAATGCATTTCAATAGAATGTTGTTCATGTTACTATTAAAACTTCTAAGTTTAAATTAAATAGCTATGCTCATATCCAGCTCTCATCTTCTGTATATAGCACTGTAAGTTTCAAAACCTTAACAAAAACGTTTTGATTCTGGGTGTCCAGATGAGTCGTCTTCATCAAAATGTTGTCAGAATAAAAACCTCATGGCTGACTTGAAGATTTCTATGTTTCTATTAAATCAAATGCTGCTTAAGCTGTGTGGGTGTGTGAGCGCGTACGTAGACGTGAATAGGAGTTGTAATACAAAGGAAACCTTTTGTTAAAGAGCCATTCAGCCATGGTATATCAGAAGTATTTACTCCAAAGCATTAAGTGACTACTTTGCAGTAAAAGAATAGGTTTATTCATACGGAATTCAGAAGATGCTTTTACTGAATGCTTCTTCTTGGAAGTTTATGCTTTTACTTTTTGCTAGTACTTGTCAGTAAATAGGTTTCTAGGCTCAAATTAAGCAGAAAATTTAACAAGACCGCCTGCAGGCATTCTAACTCAAAGTGTGTACTGAACCAAACAAATTATTTTACAAGACCAGGGGTCGATTTCACAAAGAGTTAAGGCCGAGTCACAATGCAGCGATAACAATAGCGATCACAATCAAGATGCAAAGAGAACGCATCGTATTGGTTGAATTGCTCCACGGAGAATAAGCACACGCTCATTCAACGAATGGACTGCGTTCTCTTTGCGTCGTTATCGTTATCGTTATCGCTGCAGTGGTACCGGGTCTTTAGGACTAGTCCTAACTTAGGACTAGTTCTAAAAGAGATATCAAAAAGGTACAGCTAGTCCTAAGTTAGGGCTAGTAACTCATCCTATCTCAAGATAAGACTAGTTCTAATTTTTTTGTGAATTCCCCCCCAGAATCTTCATGAGAGAGAGCTTTATACAGAATTTTTAATCACGTTATTTTTTTCTTTTTTCGTTTCCTTTTAGCAAGCACTAAGAGAAGATTATCTCATTTGTAAACTTTGGTACTCATCGGAATTGCCAGAAAAAAAAGTCAACATCTGTTAATTTTCTTTTATTCAATTGAAAACCACCTTGAGAATAATCTTGCACAAACCAAATCTAGCCTTATGTTATGTTGACATTCTCCCTATGAAATATAGGGCTACAGTTTAGATAGCTCAGTTGATAGAGTTCTGGCATGTTACTCTGGAGGTCTTTCGTTCAAATGCTGCTCCAGTGAATTTTTCTTCCCCAAAAATACCATTAAAAGTTGTCCACAGCCTTTTACCTACCCCTTATATCATTTGTGAAAATTCGAAAACATCTCAATATTTTTTATTTTATTAACTCTCTTTCAACTTCTATGACCAATTGAGTCCAAAATGTGCAAAGATTTGTTGTTATTTTATGCATGTTGGGATACACCTAGTGAGAATACTGGTCTTTGACAAAAACCACAGGTGTCCAGGGATCTATTTCACAAAAGATAAGACTTGTCTGATCTGAAGTTAGTACCAGTAAACGGGCTTAACTTACATGACTTAATACTAGTAGCAGGCCTGATACTTCGGGGAGGCAACAAAGGCGATTGCCTCCATGCCCCCTGGTTACTGCCTTGGTGCCCTTAAAACGTTCTGTTAGAAGTTTTTCTACATTATTTCCTTATAGGGTGCCCTTTACCAAGGAGAAAACGCCTTGGTGTCCTTACCCTTTCGAAAACGAGGCATACAGGCCAGGGCCCAATTTCATAGAGCTGCTAAGCACAAATATTTGCTTAGCATGAAATTTATTCCTTGATAAAAAAAAGGATTACCGACCAAATGTTTTTGTTTGTTGCATGCTGGTTAATGGTATTCAGCTGTTGTTTGCTTATCCTGAAAATCTCGTGGACATTAATTTGGTTGGTCCTGTTTTTATCAAGGAAGAAATGTCATGCTTAGCGAATTTTTGTGCTTAGCAGCTCTATGAAATTGGGCCCTGGACTAGTCCTATCTCTATTAGCATTTCCAAGGACTAGTCCTATAGGAAGAGTTTTGTGAAATCGACCCTAGTGCCTTTTTTACACAATGGTATGAGGGTTGAAAAACAAAACTATATTATTACCATTTCCGTAAAGAATGTGTCCCCTCCATCTAGCCACCTCTTGTTCTTGATCTTTGACGGCAGTTGACCTCAGTGAGCAGGTTGATCCCATACCACCCCCGGCAGCAGAGACTTTATACAGTCACTAGACTCAACATGTACATTGTACACACACTATCTAACCATCGTCAGCCTGTTGTCATCTTTGTTAACTACATAGTGTACTACATGTTGACACCTGTGCAGATAAATGAGAATAAAAAAGAAAACTGTATTTTAATGTCTGGTTTAGGTCTACAAATCTTCAAATTTATGAACTCTTTATCAAAATTACACTTTTTGCACATAATGGACAATAATACAAATTAAGAAACAAATCCAGATTGAGAGAAAACAAAAATCCATCAGGGCTGCTGATCTTCAAAAACATTTTGTTTGATTCAGGTTTGATGTATATAAATAATGGGCAATAGTTTCAGGGCTTGACTTTGGGTGAAGACTCCACATATTTGCAGCTTAGCATTTTTACTTATTAGAATTCTGTTTACAAACCCAAATTCAAAAGCAAAACGAGAGAAGATACTGAACTTTTGTTTGAACAAGCAAAAAGAGAAGATTTAACTCACTTACGAGGTCACATCCAAAATTGCTGGAAATTTCAAAACTGGATGTCTAAATTGTCTAAAATTATAACAGGGAGTCCACAAGACAGACTAACACCCCCTGGCTAACACTATGAGTACAACAACAAAAAACCTGAGGAGATTCATGGGAAATTTTGTATCGTTTGAATATTTATTTAATTCAGCCCCAATTGTACATTTACATTATGAACCATTCATGTAAACTGTACAATTGGGGCTGAATTCCAAAAATATTCAGAATTGGTACCAAATTCCATCTGCTTTTAAACACATCAAAATTATGCTCACCAGAATAAGATTACAAGACAAACTACAATGTCACATCATGTGCAATTTGTGAGTGGTGTCCTTCTACGTGTAATTTCTGCCCCAAAATAGCAGACAATTGTTAAGTAATATATTTCTGTTGAAGCAGCTCTACGAAATTTGGCCCAGGTGTTAAAACAGGCTGAACAGTAACACCAACCTAAGCCAACCTAAAACACAAAACAATCAAGCCCTTTCTCGTGTTGGGAGTCTCTCACAGCAAATCCTTATCCTCTACCCCCCCCCCCCCCCAAGACCCTTCATCTCCTCTAAGAAGTAAGGAGCCCTCCGCTCTATAACACAATCCTCCCCACCAAAGGTATTCTTTTTCCTTGTTCTTTGAAGTGACCCACTCATCACCATGGAGACTCACACATCAAGCTCCCTCTTGATGACTAATTCTAACTGATTAAACTCTTGTGATGTCCAATCCATTATTTTTTAATCCACCCTTTTCATTTCATCAATTGGTGATGGGGTGGTTTTTGATGTCTGATGAGAAATTTTGCCTTGAGTCAGCCCATTGAGTGTACAACATTTAAAAACAGCCCACTGAAGTCACTAGGTATAATTATTAGAAACATAAGTCAAGAATACCGCCAGGCATTTACAAAATCAAGTCAAAAATGCTCACATGATATTTAGACTTATTTTAAATCATTCTAAGTAAAAATTTGCATGTCCATGTACGTACAGGAGTTTGTTGTTCTAAAAGCAAAATAATCGGTTTTTTTGCAGCATTCTCCAAACAATAACAGATATTCTCTTACCGGGCTCGAAATGTACACTGGACTATAGGCCAGAGGCAGGTGAGACTCACACATCGAGCTTCCTCTTAGCGGCCAATTCTAACTGATTCTCTCCCGATGTCACATCCACTATTTTCTAATACACCCTTTTTATCAATTGATGATGGATGGTTTTGATAAGAATTTTTGCTTTGAGTCAGCAAAGTGACAGTACAAAGGGTTTAAATAACGGTGGTAGAAACCTCCTGAGGTGCGGTTGTTTTTGAAATATTACTAAAACACTCACACAAATAATATAGTTGTTTCTGTCTCAGTGAGACAACAATTATTTTAGCATACAACGTGACTCTTCTGAAAACATTGCTCTGTGATTTCCACTTTGTTTTCTCAAAACCCTGAAAACAGATGAATCTGAAACTTCTACAGGTAAATTTAATTGCATTATACATCTTTATTCACAGTGAGTAGGGATTCATGTCATGGCCAAAAACTTGATCTACAAAAGGTATCAAAACCCTTTTAAGCCTGATACTTCACGGAGGCAACAAAGGCGATTGCCTGTACTTGTTGCCCTTGAAGTGCTCTAGTACAAATTTACAACTTCCTCATAAGGTGCCCTTTATCAAGGAGAAAATGCATTGGTGCCCTTGCCCTTTCTAAAAGAAAACAAAGGACGCCCTTTAAATAGTCACTCGTTACTAGCCAGCCATAGTAAAAACACAGGTAAAAAATGCTCTGCAGGATTTCCGGATTTGCTCCTTTTAAAAATGAAGTCAAAATTGTTGAAATCATTCTGTAATATTAATAATGTAAACATTCACAGATGATGTACAGTAATTCATTGCTTTAAAAGCAAAATAATTACTTTTTGCAGCTTTCTCCAAACTTATGGATTGCTTACATAGACAGTAAGCTCAAGTCCTGGGGTCTTGCCTTTTTCAATTTTGATATCTTCATCTAAGTTTTAAAAAATGATGCTCAAAATTTTGATTTTGGTAAATCATTAGATAGGCCTATCTTTCAATCCTGGAAGTCTACTGACCCATAAACAAATGAACAAAAAATCTATAAAAAAAACACCCACCAACAACAGCAACAACATCAAACAACTGTGATGTCGTTTTAACTATGAGCTACAATTGAGCTAAGCTTGTGAAATTTCTCCCCTAAATTCAAGTTATTGGGTAAACAACAAAACTAGGTGGGGCTAGTCTAAATGTAATGTTTTTGTTTTTAATCACCTACAAATCATGCTGACATTTCATTCATGTTGTTGTTGTAACGAAACAAAGGCAGACACTAATGAGGAAATTTTACACTCTAATTGAACATTTCAAGGGGCACCGAGGCCAGTGGCAATTACCGTTCTTGCCTCCATGAAGTATCAGGCCTGAAAAGTCAAAGCATCCCTAATTGGAAATCCCCCTAATTAATACCAGCACTGGTCTATTCCTGCCATCTATGTAATGTATGTAGGATAGTACGCTAAAAGAATTGTACTTGAAAATTCAATTTACTTGTTCTGCCCAACATACACTCGTGATGGAATTCACTGTGGCCTCGGAGAACTTACGGAGGGCTGAAGGAACGGACTATTTTTTCCCAGCATGCCTTTCTGCTCACACCCCCTGGTTTAAAAAAGGGTCTTTGGCCGATTAACTCTACACCCCTAAATATAATTTTTTTTTAATTATATGTGTTTTTGTTTGGTGAATCGGCAAGAACTAGTGTGTATCGGCATGTAATAGTTTGCGCATACCAGCTCCAGCCCCCATGCTCGATTGTGCATGGGGAAAAACTGAATACAATTATACATGACATGCTTGATCAGTGTATTCCTTTCCAATGTCTTGTTGTACATGTACTCAAGCCCAGTAATGAGTAGACTGTAAAATAAAAATAATAATTAATTCTGATGAAATGACCTCCCTTTCCGAGCCAAATTCAAGCCTGGTAGACACTTTTACAGTAAATAATTAATTTTTAATGAATGCCACAAGGGGGCCAACACAAATGGACACTTTTCACCATGACCACGCTAATGTGTTGTGGTTGCTAACTAACTGCACCTGTCAAGATTACACCTTCAATATGTTTCTCAAAAAGTATCTCAAAATTTTGTTGCACTTTTGAATCGAATTCACCTGTCTATAGAATCCAAATAATATTAGTGTTTACATTATATTATGGCCTTGGTCAGTTTGAATTATTGGCCAGTAGTTAGGCCGTGTAAAAAAAAAAACATGTTTAGCGTCCGGGGAGGAGGAGGGGCTTTTTATTTTTAATTTTCAAGATTTAAAAAAAAAGGAAAGGAAGAGGACCCTTTTTCTTTAATTAATGACTGCCCGACACATTTTTAACGTAAAAGTATTTTCTTGATGAGACCGTTGAAATACATCTCTTTTTATCCATTAAAAAAACATCATTAATTTTTTAAAGGAGACAGCCTCTTAAAAAGGAAGTGGGCGGGGACGCTAAACATGTTTATTTTTTTGCTTGGCCTTACGGTGTCGGGTCAGTAAATTGTTGACTGGACAAGCCAGCACGCTGTCTTGTGTGTGTTTTTATAATGAAATAATTTATATATTATACATTCTACACAAACATCTTGAGCAAAAGATAGTACATGTAAGTTCAAATGTTGCCTTTGAATCTGATGAAATACCACTTGATATGAAGTACTCAATACCCCTAAGGACAAATCTTTTCTTACCTAGTGCCTCCTGTTCACAATATTAAGCTGGGTCAGAAAGTTCTGTCTTATTTTAATTTTGGTCTTGTACAAAGAGTTTTTTTTTTTTTTTTCAGGGACCCGGACACTAGACTCATTTTTTTTTTTACTCTGCATAATTTCTTTGAATACCTCTCATGTAGTTTGTAGTATACATTTTAAATCAGAAAATTAAAAACTCATAATCTGACAACAGTGAAATATATGTTATAAAAATGTTTGTTATCAGGTATCCACCTGTCTTGCTTTGTAATATTAAGACGGGATCTCCACTAGCAGTAGTAGCATCATCGAAACCAACCATCCTCCTACTGACAAGTGAGGATTGAGGTTTACGATGATCACATTTTAGTTTTTTTACCTTCAAAATTACACAAATATTTGGGTGCATGTCTGCGTTGGCAAACAAAGTTAAATTTCAAGAAAATTTGTTCTGTGTGGGAGAAATTCTAATTGAAGGGAAACTCTAATTGAAGGGAAAACCATTGCTCGTGCTCAGTAAAATAAAATCATTGCAAACTTGTAAAAATTGTAAACACACAGAAAAACATAGCATTAAAATAGTTATGCTCCAAAAATTGTAAACTTTTAACTTTTGTACATTAGTTGAAACTTTACCACTAAAAATGTATATTAATTAATCTTTATTTATTAAACTATTTCTGTGACGTCAGTCTATTGTTGAAAGTGTAGAGTATTTTTACGAATTTGTAACATAATCGTAACATAATAATAGATTCATTACAAACTTTAGTTCAACTTGAAAATTACTCTTTCCAAATTGAAGGATAGCATGAAGTGCAACAAAACATAGCTGAAAATATGTTATCTTCCAATTTAATTAGATGGAAATTAGATAGACAAACTAGTGTTGTTGCTATTGAGAAACCCAGCTCATTGAAACTGTTACACAACCCATGGGGGAAATAGAATAGACTCCATAAAAGTGTAGATTCATGAATACAATGTACTCGCCTTCGGCTCGTACATTCTCTTCACGAATCTACACTTTCTCGTCCATTCTCCTTCACATAATAAAAACAATGGACATTTTTAGTTTAAATTTACTCTTACTCTAGTAACAACCAATCTTAAAATACAAGCAATATTTTTTTTTTTTTTTTTTATCTTCTAAATCTAAGTTTTAAAATAAAGTAGAATACCAAAACAGCTTTATCAGGTAATTACTAAAATTAGGACACCGTTAATTAGTAAATTACAATCATAATTCAATTTTCTAATGACATTTCTCAAATAAAAAACATTGCAATAAAAGCAGTTTATACTCACAAACAATCCAATGAATAATATGCACAACCTAGTGTGAAGGTACGTCTGTTCAGGCTGGCCGACTGTGTGCAGACGTGATTTGTTGCTTTTGATGTTGTGCGGTGTGTGTGTGGTGATGATGTGACTGCTGTAAAAGTGTGAGCGAGAAAAGATCCAAACACCAAACGAAAAACAACTCGTCTCACGACTAGGTCAGCCCTTAAATTCACAAAAGGGTGAACATCCGGTGATTGTTTTTGCCCTCCATGAGTGCTTTGTCAACATACAAAATCATTGTCAGACTAGAAACAGAGAGAAAGGTGAAATTTAAAGGGGAGATCAAAAACAGTCAGCAGACGACCAAACGTGCGTGACGACCACCGCAGCAGAAACTAAAGTGAGCGAAAAAGTTTGTTTGATTCAATATTAGGGCGCCCTCAACTGGCAAGAATTTGACCCTTTGAACAAAATCACGGGGGGGGGGGCGGTGCGGGGGGGGGGGATTCAAGCTTTGTTCAAAGAACTGCCAAGAGGTAAACAGCATTTCTCATGTGGGCCAAAACCTTTTTTTTTTTTTAATAAAAAAAAAACAGGTGCATGAAGTGATTAACAAAAATATACTAAAAAACATTTAAATCTATCAAAACCAAAAACCATAGAGCTATAAAAACATATCAATATGCCGTAGCGTGCTTTTATCGAGCGCCGTTGTTATCCACTATCAATCACTCCGTCTACTATAGTGGGTCAAGCTCCTTCCAGCCCCTTGAAAATCGTATCAAAACTATTTTCAGGCCTGGGTCAAGCTCCTTCCAGCCCCTTGAAAATCGTATCAAAACTATTTTCAGGCCACAAATAGCAAAGGGCTAGACCCAGTAACTAGGGCGCTGTACTCATTTTTTCGAAGTTTTGACATTCTCGAGAATGTCAAAATTTCGAAAAATGTCAATTTGAAAAAAGGAGTACAGCGCCCCCCGACTGGGTCTAGCTTTTGCATACAGGCACTATAGATTATCTTTTCCATTTTCGGCATTAATTTATCAAATCTCCACAAAAGTTTGTACACAGCGCCCACAGTTTGTAACATACTCTAAATGATCACCCAAAACGTTATTGTAAGAACATAAAATTGGGTTTACAAAAAAAAAAAAGAACACAGCGCATGTCGATGTTTGTTGACCGCGCCCACAAACTTTTTTCCCGATAGCAACCCCCCCCCTCCCCCCTCCCACCCCCCCCCCCCCCCGGCCCTTTGTTGACCTTTGTTGAACCGAACATAATGTTGCGATGCGGCGTGCAGGGGCCAGACACACTTTAACCACGTTATCTATCGGAAATGTTGGTATGGTGCCATTGTACCGTATTTTGACGACCATTTGCTCAGCACCATTGCATAATTGAATGGCAATTCAATAGTGTTTCGTCCTTCTTGTCCTAATCTAAATCCAGTTAATTAGCAAAATATTGTTTCTTTTACTTTGTTTGTCTTTCTTTCTTCGTGAGCCGTTGGATCATGTGTCAAGTAGATGATGGGAATTTTCCAGTGCTGGAAAAGAAGTCAGTGATTGGGTATGTTCGACTTTGTTCTCATTTTCAATCGACCATGGTCGGAGGTAGCCCCACTTGTCATGTGGCCAAGGACAGCTGACCCTTGGCCACACAAGTGGGGCTAGGTCGGAGGTAGCTCAATCAATCTCACAAAATTTGTTTACTTTTTATAAACTACCTCAAAAATGGACAATGTAACAAAACAATGTTCGGAAATGTTCAATACTTGGCTGGTTAATAATTCTTAACCAAAGTTTGGGGAAGTTTGTGTCATGTATTCACTGGGGTCCTACTAAAAGCCGACAACTCGCCGACAACGCCGACAAGAAGTCCAGAGCGCCGACAACTCGCCGCCAACAAGTTTTAATTACCTCGAAAATTGCCAATATACCATAGAGTTGTCGGCGCTCTGGACTTGTTGTCGGCGTTGTCGGCGAGTTGTCGGCTTTTAGTAGGACCGATTCACTGACTATTTCATTTGTATTGTAGTAATGTAGACAGTGTATTTGCTGTGTTATTTCGGGCCTATTGATTCTATATTTGTATTGTAAAGTTTTCTGTTAATCTGTTGTATTTTTGTATACTACAGTTTAAATTATCAAAATTTTTTTAGAGGGCGCACTGTGTTGATGCTGCTTGCACTAACGCGACGAGACCGCAAGGAGACACGAGCTACACATTATTTTTGTAACTAAATGGCGCTTTATTATATTTTTTTCATGTCATTGTTTTTGTTATTTGTTGTGCCTCGAGGATACTGCATTTGCGCTAAATATCTCGATAAGTTACGATGATAATTTTAGGGAAGCATACTTATTAATAATCTTCTTTTTCCCCCTGTTTCTTCAGACCTAATGCAAGAGACTGCATGAAGTGTGGGGAGAAGGCTGTGGTCATTGCACGAATCAAGGATGCTTTCTGCAGGTACAGAGTCAGATCACAGTCAGATTAAAAAGAGATGTTAAATTTGCATTGGGGATAAATTATATTAATTTTGGTTTTTACCTATACCCCGATGTGTGTTAGCACTGTGTACTCAGCACTTTCCCCTGAGTCCTGTGAACAAATATCACAGGCATGTTACTCGGGTGGGATTCGAACAAGGATTCTTGCAAGGGTCGTGGGTTCGAATCCCACCGAGTAACATGCCTGTGAATGTGATATATTTTCACAGGACTCGGGAAAGTACTGAGTATACAGTGCTAACACACATCAGTGTATAGGTAAAAACCAAAATTATCAATCAGATTAGTTTAAGAACTTCTACAAGACATATCCTCTTTCTAGTAAATCTTGACTAGCTTCTTCTCTTTTAGGGAGGGGAGGGTTCATATTTAGGAAATACTAAACAAAATAATGATCATAAAAACTGACTTGATTTAGAAGAGGAGGGCTGCTGATATTATAAACATTGTAGAAAAGACTCCCTTTGAAGTGTAGTTTTCAAGAAAGAGGCTGAAAAAGTGGGTGAGAAAGGCATTCATCTCAGTTTAAATCTGAAAACACACAATTCTTTCATGCAACAAGGGTGTTTTTTCTTGCATTATTTTCTTGCAACTTTAATAGCCAGTTGAACCCAAATGTTCACAGAAAAGTAATGTTATAAATGCATGATATTGGGATACACCAAGTGAGGATTTTGGTTCTTGAATATTACCAAAGGAATATCTTGCCTTGAAAACACAGAATGAAAGAAAAATGCCTGTACAATGATTTACACAAAATGTTGTTTTTGTTTTTTAGGTCCTGTTTCCTCACATACTTCACTCACAGATTCAGAGCAACATTTGGCAAGGCTAGGTTGGTAAGGGATGGAGAAAAGGTATGCATTTGGTAAATCCTTATCCAAGGCGGTCACGTTTTTTATATAAAGCTGAAAATTTGAAACGATTATGTCCAAGAATAATAAGCCGTAATCGGAATACACAATTTGAGCAAGGTATCTAACAGTAACTTTTTCTCAGATTAAAGGGAAGGTACACGTTTGGTAATGACTCAAAACAAATATTAACTTAAAAACTGACTTGGTAGCGAGCATTGGAGAGCCGATGATAGTATAAAACAATGTGGGAAACGTCTCCCTCTGAAGTAACGTAGTTTTTGAGAAAGAGGTGATTTCTCACTAAAATAATAAAAGACTTCTAGCTTGAAGTCTTTTATTCCTACCTGAAAGCACACAAATTCGTCCAACAAGGGTATTTTTTCTTTCATCATTTTTGCGCAACTTCGATGACCAATTGAGCCATAATTTTCACATGCTTGTTACTTTATGAGTATATCAAGTGAGGACACTGGTCTTTGACAATATTTCCAAACGTTTACCTTCCCTTTAAAGCTTGTATCTTTTTCCATAACCACATTACTTTGAAGTGAAATTATTCTTAAAATGCTTTATATTATTAAGTTTCATTGTCGTCAGTTTTATGAGAACCAAACTTTTACCCTCCCTTTAAGACAAGACTGCGTTGCGATAACTTCTGAATCTAAAACATTGTTTCTGTGGTCTTCTTTCCTCTAGGTATTGTTTGCTTTCTCTGGTGGGCAATGTTCAAGTGCAATGGTGAACCTTGTAAAAAGGGTAAGTTACCAGGCATGCTTGGTGGTCTCATGGTTCAAATAATAATAACAATAAGAATAACAAATTCTTATATGGCGCATTTCATATATGGCTACGACCACGGCTACGGCCGGATCGCCGCACCATCATGCATTGAAGTATAGGACGCCCTTAGCCCCTGGCAACGGTCGTAGCCGCAGCCGTAGCCACCAATTCGGACACGGTCTTAAGTAACTGCTCGACTGATACCCAAATACTATTCTCTATCCACATGTAATCCAAAATTGTCACAATTGTTGTACATTCTGCTTTTATGCAGGGTCTGGATCAAAGCACTCACAAGAAACTTAGATTTATCCCTGGGCTTATCTACATTGACGGTGAGTAAGAATTCACTACATTTCATTTGCCTTCGAGAAAGCCTCTGCTATGATCGAAACTTTGTGCCTTTAACTTCTTTCCATTTTGTTGTTCCCAACATAAGATCTTCATTAGTTACAGAAATGGTTTGTTTTATTGTATATTGTATTTGTAGAGGGTGTGGTCACTGGCCAGTCTAAGGAAGAGCGAAGCACTACCTGCAAAAGAGTATCCGACATGATGAAAGAGACTGGTTTCCCATGGTGCATTGCTACCTTGGAAGAGGTACATCACGATTCGACAAATTTGTAGTTGTTGCTGCGCTTCATTTTCTTAAACCATAAATTGACATTTTGTACTATTGTGGGGGGTTTTCATGATAAACACAGTATCATATTTTTTCAGAATATAACAAAAGCATACATGCAAGAGGAGAGATTCTTGACCTTTGAATAGCAATCTGTGCGCCCATTTGGTTGTCGGTGCTGCATACTCCAAAAGAGTTGTCAGGAAGTTTTAGACTAAATGCCAACTGAACAGGGGAAGTAATGGTGTTAGTAGGGCTTGAAATAACCAGCGACACCCTGTCCTTTTGCTGGGGTACCCTTTGCAAAGTTCAAGTGACCCTTTCCTGTTGGAAATTGCTGGACCCCTTCAAGCGGGAAGTTCAAGGCCCCTTGTAAGACACTTTGATCAAAATTGGTTTAAAAATACCTAATAAATACATATAATTAACCACTACCATACCATGTATTTACAGTCGCTAGACGTTCCTCCAAAGACATCGCCATCTCATCCCGAGGGCGATAACACCGGCAAGGAGGGTGACAGTTTCCATAGTAATCAAACACTGACAACAGATGAGCTTTCTGGGAAGCTGGATGAGATAAGTCTAGATACCAGACGGACGCAAGAATGTAAAGACTTGCTGGAATCTATGACCTCTCTCACATCCAAAGAGGATCTCGTCAGGAACTTGAGGTGGGTTCAAACCAAATTATACCGTTGGTTTTGCAGACCGTTTCATTGGTTTTTAAAAACTTTCATATCGTGGTTGTGTTTTGGAGATAATGCTAAAAATCCAGAGAGAATAAGTCCAGACAGGAATATTATCCCTAATAGGAATAGATGATCTGAGAAACGTCACTGCAGTAAAACTTCTCAGATTCATATTTTGGGGCATAACAGCTAATATTCTTTTACATAGTCACTTAACTTCAAAGTGAAACATTTCTCAAAATTACTTGTACTATCAAAAGCTGCTGCCCTTTTAAACAAAGTAATTTTTTGCCATAAGCGATGATCGTTGGAATATGGCACCATATTAAAGATAAAGACGATGGACACTATTGGTAATTGTCAAAGACCAGTCTTCTCACTTGGTGTATCTCAATATATGCATAAAATAACAACCCTGTGAAAATTTGAACTCAATTGATCATCGAAGTTGCGAGATAATAATGAAGAAGAATAAAACACCCTTGTCACATGAAGTTATGTGCATTTAGATGGTTGATTTCGAGACCTCAAATTCTAAACTAGAGGTCTCGAAATCAAATTCGTGAAAAATTACTTCTTTCTCAAAAACTATGTCTTCAGAGGGAGCCGTTTCTCACAATGTTTTATACCATCAACCTCCCCCCCATTACTCTTCACCAAGTAAGGTTTTATGCTAATAATTATTTTGAGTAATTACCAATAGTGTCCACTGCCTTTAATGTTACTAACTAATTGATTAACATCAGCATTTTTGATTCATATCTAGGATCCGTCTACTGATGCACAAGGCTCATCAGATGGGATATCACAAGATAGCTGTCGGCGACAGCGGGACCAGGCTGTCGTCAGGTATTCTTACCGACCTCGCCAAGGGAAGAGGGGCAGCTATACCCCTTGGTATGGCCTTTGCTGATGACCGGTGCGGGGACGTCACGTTGGTCAGACCCATGAGGTAGGTCAAGACTAGTTTTACTGATACAATAATTGAATACAATTACAAGGGTGTTGGTTGGAATCCCCAAAGCTAACCGCTGATTTCACATTGACAATCATAAGTGTTTTCGTCTATTTACTGACTCATAATTTCTTGATTTGTTCAATTCATAATCAATAGACACTCAAATCAATGTTTGTATGAGAGAGATCAGCTGTTGCTAACTTAGTGTTTATATCCCATTCTGGGATTTTCCGAGTTCCCTTGATGGGAAGATCTTCTAAACAAACAAACAAACAAACAAACAAACAAACAAACAAACAAACAAACAAACAAACAAATACAGAAACTGATTTTCCTCCCACCATTTGTAAACCCACAATCATCTCTATTCTAGTGCAGAAAGCCCCGAAAGCAAAGACTGGTACAAGTCAGCAGATGAAGTAGTAGTTGCTGCTGTAAAAACTTATGCATTTTTTTATGTAAACGGGAAGTCTTTATGTGCTCCCACTACCTTCCTTGTTTTATCCATCAGACCAACACAGCTATTTTATTTTGTTATTATCTTTGTGTGCGTATTACTAGGGAGTTCACAACCAAGGAGATTGTGATGCATAATTCCTTTTTCAATGTGGACTCCTTATTTCTGCCGACTCTTTCAACGAAGGCCGGAGAGTATGCCAGCATCGACACACTCACGGAGTCCTTCGTCAACAATCTACAGACTAATTTCCCTTCAACTGTTAGCACCGTGTTCAGGTTGGTCAAGTTTATCAAATCCAACTTAAAACCGATTTTGAAAAAAACATGTGATACCTTGGTTATAACTTTATGTCATTTAGTCCGGTTCATTGTTTAAAAGACACTAGACAGCTTTGATAATCGTCAAAGACCAGTATTCTCACTTGTTTGAGCATTTTTTTGCGGTATGTTTGTTTATTTTGATTGGAAGGAGATAGAAAGTGGGGAAGAAACTAAGGGGTAATTATTACTAATTGTACCTGTACTTCTTTCCTTTTGTGACACAGAACTGGGGAGAAAATGTGTGCTGCTGAAACGAGTAACTCTGAGCCAGACCAATGCTGTAGCATGTGTATGGTATGTTAGTTGCTTGCTTTGTCAAGTGGCTAAGTACTCAAATATAGTATTGCTTTACACCAAAGAACATTGATAAATCAAATTTTCAATTGAATGTTTTTGCCTTTTCTGTATAATATGTCCCAGTGTCACGAAATCCACAGGTTTCCTGATATTTCTAATTAGAAATTAGTCGTGAGTAGTGTCGAAGGTGCGACTATTTGAGGCGCGAGTAGTCGAGTTTCAAATTTCACTAGCCGCCAAGGCCTACTGTTTGGTTTGGGTGTATTGACCCCTTGCACGCGCGTCACATGCGGCAACTGATGCCACGCTCACCATGTTGGTGGGCAGTTAGGTTTACATGTATTAATGCCGCGTCGCCTAAAATACGCACTTCACTGCAAAACGCACAGCATAGAGTTATATATAAAAACGCACAATGAAATTGCCCACCAGTATTGCGCATTCAAGATTTTTCTGATGATGACTTCAGGTGAAATGGGTCAATACAGACAAATTTTCCCCATTGTAATTAGTTATGTAGTATTGTGTCCACCATACCTCAAAAGGGCTTATTTGGATTTGTCCCAATGGGCGTTAACTGGCCCTTTACTAAAAACCACAGGCCTCGGGCCTGGGGTCGAGTGTAATATTTGATTCCTGTAGTTTGTTGTTTTGTTTGCAGTCGGTATTAGACACAGCCGTGGGAAAGTCCTCAGCACTCAGTGCAACCAGATTTTCCTTACGGATGTCAAGAGAAGGATCAGTTGGTAAGAGTCGATGTGGAGCAGATGAGACAGACGATGCAACCTGCAGTGAGTCATCTTCAAGTCAGTGTTGTGGACAGGGGGATGGAAGTTGTCACAGCAACACAAAGAAAGGGTACTTTTCTATTTTTGTTTTAACTTTTAACTGCCAAGGACCCACTTTCATGGCTCTGCTTACCTTTAGCAAAAAATAGGCGCCTAATGAAGGGAAATCCACGCTTGCTTCAAGTGTATTTTGGGGGTTATCTTGTAATTTTTTATTGTGCGCATGCAGGACTTTATTTTTTCTTAAAATGATCTGTGTACAAATCATGCCTGCAGGAAGTCCAGGCTTGTTGATTCTTTTGTAAATAATGTTAAGTCACATTGTCTGTATGTAGCACCTTGTAATGGTAGTATGAAGCAATATGTAGCCAATCAAACCAGAAACATCGGGGTGAGCATTTTTTCGTAAAGATAAAGTATTCCGGGTTCGATTACACGCATTAAAGGCACTGTACACGTTTGGTAATTGTCACTTGGTGTACCCCATCATAAGCATAAAATAACTAGCCTGTGAAAATTTGGGCTCAATTGGTCATCGAAGTTGCGAGAAAATTGTGAAATAAAAAAAACACCCTTGTTGGATGAATTTGAGGGATTTTAGATAGGAATAAAAGACTTCTAGCTAGAAGTCTTTTATTATTTTAGTGAGAAAATACCTCTTTCTCAAAAACGATGTTACTTCAGAGGGAGTCGTTTCCCACAATGTTTTATACTATCAACAGCTCTCCAGTGCTCGTTACCAAGTCAGTTTTTAAGTTAATATTTGTTTTGAGTAATTACCAAACGTGTACCTTCCCTTTAACACAACACACAGGACCTACTGTAACAGCTATACCAAATCCAAAGGATGAAGCAATTAATAGGTCATGTGTTTTGATAAAGGACAACAGTGCCATAACCAGGACTCGAACCAACACTCTAACAACCCCAGAACTTGAGTCCAGCGCACCTCACCACTCAGCCACTATACCCTGTTTGTGTGCCTTGGATATCAGAGTCTAGTTATTATTGCTGAGAATAACATGTCATTTCCCCGTGGTATGGTATTTTTGTTTCAGTGTATCTTTTGAGAGCCTCGGTAGAACTTTATGCTACGGATGCCAAGTCACAGTAAGGGACATGGTAAGTGAAAAGCTTCCTGATGTTGAACTGTACTTTCTTTACAGGCACTGGACACGTTTGGTAATAAGGGAATAAAAGGGTAACGAGGGCGAGGGCCTTTCTCGCACGGCAACGACCCTGCAAGGTTTTAAATGGACGCTTAAGAATGAGTCACTACCCTTTTATTCCCATTCTTAACGGCCTTTTTGGTTAAAAGGCGTAATAAAGTAAGAAACTCTGTAAAACTTTGTTTCCGATGTGCTTGAGCTCTGAACATCAGTGTGTTGTGGCGTTATGACTGAGACAACAGTTTCGGAATCCGTTCGTGCGCATATAGTCTTGGTGCAAGACTTTCTCGTTTTCCTCTCACACACAGCGCGGCCAACTCACCGACAGCGCCTGCATCGCCCAGAACAAGAAATGTCTTGCACCAAGTCTAGCGTGTGATATCCAAAAACAACCAGTTATAAACAGAGCTCCAGCTGGTCATTATACACCGTTTAAACACCCCCACATGACGGGCTCTCCACCAATAGAAATAGCGAAACTGTCTGAGGTATTTATGAATATTGTACAATATATTTTGCAGTCGTGACGATGACATTAATTTTAAGAGTTTGTCTTCTTTTGCCAACAGAAAGATGTTAGCTTACTCCCTAGTCATGTTATAGACGAAGCAGAAAAACTTGATAGAAGGTAATAGTGTAACATTTCATATGGAAGGGGTACAGCAGGGATAATGTCAAATTTCTCTTAAAGAATTTTTTTTGTGTGTTTTAAAATGGTTTGGAATATTTGTGAATTTTGATCAACTCATGAGGTGATTTACTTGTTTGATTTAAAAAGCTTATGACTGTTAAACAGTATTGACTCTGGACCTGGATCTGGTTGGATACTACGTAACACTCTTGGTGGAGTCGAGTACGTAGGGTTGGGTGTGCGCATGCAGTTATTAGTAATGCTGGGTGACGTGCTCGAGAGCATCTGTTTTGAAGGCTTTGTTGTCTTGGATGGTAGTTATGTTGTACGGTAGATTGTTCCTGTGGAAGATTGTTCCAGACTCCTTGTGGCTTGGTGTGGCCGAGCTGTCATGTTCACAGGACCTAAGCTTTGGGTTTGTCAGCAGCTGAGTGTGGGTTGATACCCAATCATTACACTTTGTGACCTTAAGCAAGTAACAAGTTGGGAAGGTAATGCATTCTGCTCTACCGGCCAGGCTCCTGGTGGATCACACCCATATCCTAACAGACTGTGAAAGGGGTAACCCGGTTTCAGCCCCATGAGTAGGTTGCAATGTGCCCCTGGTGGTATAGTTGATTTGGATCAATAAACTAATCAGTTCAAGACGGTGGACACTATTGGTAATTGTCATAGACCAGTCTTTTCACTTGGTGTATAACAACATATGCATAAAATTACAAACCTGTGAAAATTTTAGCTCGATTGGTCGTCGGAGTTGTGAGATAACTATGAAAGAGAAAAAACACCCTTGTCACATGTAGTTGTGTGCTTTTAGATGCTTGGTTTCGAGACCTCCAATTTTAAACTTGAGGTCTTGAAATCACTTCTTGGAAAATTACTTCTTTCTCGAAAACTATGTCACTTCAGTGGGAGCCGCTTCTCACAATGTTTTATACTATCGACCTCTCCCCATTACTCATTACCAAGTGCGATTTTTATGCTGATAATTATTTTGAGTAGTTTCTAATAGTGTCCACTGCCTTTAAGTGTAGCCCTCACCTTGAAGCGGCCATCCATGATGATCTCTCATGAAAAAAAATTGAAAGGAAAAAAAAAAATTTAAATTTAAGTACCTAGAGTTAAAATTTCACCGAGTGGGCAGTATTTGTTTTAGTATTATTACATCAATAAAATATCGTTTTCCATAATTTGTTTGTTTTCAGATCCAGAATGCGCGATGAAATCAGTGACTTCTTGCTGGGTGAAGAGAGTTGATAAATGTATACCAGCCAACCATCTCAGAGGGCCAACGAGGGGTTGACAACTTTAAAAATTTGAGAAACCTGAAAATCGGTTGAACCCTTTAAATTTGCCATGCCAAGCTTTAGTATGGTCATCCATCTCTTCCTTTTAACGTTTGTGCCAATTTGTGAATTCCATGTTTTACTTTGCAAACTACTTTGTTAAAAATCTTCTGTATGGTCCTTGACTCAAAAGTGCCTCAAATCTAAAATGGTTAAAATTCGGGGGGGGGGATTAACAAACACCAAACTAAAAACAAAACGGAGAAAACATATCACCAGTTTTCTTAAAGGCAGTGGACACTATTGGTAATTACTCAAAGTAATTATCAGCATAAAACCTTACTTGGTGACAAGTAATGGGGAGAGGTTGATAGTAGATAACATTGTGAGAAACGGCTCCCTCTGAAGTGACGTAGTTTTCGAGAAAGAGGTAATACAAACACAATATACAAATACAAGCGAATAGGATGTTACAAGACTGAAAACTGTATGGAGGCATGGCCCATTAAAGCAAAGCTTGTAGGCTGGGATTCCTTTACAAAACAATCGAAAACAATAATAAGATCATATAAATTATAAAACTTGTCTTTGACAATTACCAAAAGTGTCTAGTGTCTTTAGTGTACCAGGGTTTTTAAAATATCGTAGACCAGCTGGAAGCACGTTTCAGTTGAAAATTGTTGATCAGAAGCTTACTGCTAGAAAATATATAAACACACGAAACAATCTGTAGACATTTGGTAGCAGAACTTAATGTGATCAAGAGGATACCCTAACATTTTAAAACTACTGGTGTATTTTTCATGAATGTGTTATATTAAACATTCCTGATGTTTTGAAAGTGATATCTGTTGAATGCTGTGCAGTTTCAATTATTTGGTCAGTCTGTAACTTTTCACTACCATCAGGGCCCAATTTCAAAGAGCTGCCTAAGCAGACAATGTTAAATGATATTCTATACTACAAGAATATTCTACTATAAAAAAAAGATTTAAAAGCAATATAACATATCATATATTCTACTAAGCAAATATTAGCAGAATACCAGTTAAAAATTATATTTTGGTTGGTAACCTTACTCTGGTCAGCATCATTTTGTTGTGCTGAGCTACTTTTTGTGCTTGGGAAGCTCTGAAATTGGGCCCAAGTTATAACGGTTGTAATATCTTACGACAAGCATACCAGTGATTTTAAACTGACTGGGTAATGAACTTATAAGAAGTGATGTTTGATTAAGCCTCATGGTGTGGAAATTCAGATAAGAATTTACACCTAGGCTAGTAACTTGTGGGGGTACAATCATGGAGGTAGAATTCTTCCTCCGTGGTACAATCATGGAGTCATAACATCATATTCAGAGGAGTAATGGCTCTGAAAAGAGTTGGTTTCGTCCGGTCTAAACCTTTATATTTATTCAAAAAAGAGTTGTGCTTTTTATCGGTGATGCACTCATGAAGGCAACTTTCATGTTTGTAACGTGATGTTTATAATAAACAGTATTGAACAGTAGCATACGCTATTTACTGGCTCTTTTAAGAGCCAGCACTTATTCCAAGAGTTATTACACATGGTTGTACCAGCAAGTTTATTTTTTAATGGTTAATTCTTATCTTTAGGACTCACAGTGTTCAAGGAAAGTACAAAGCCATGGGATTTTAAATACATAAATATAATTGAATTGCTGGTTTCTCATAATTTCCTGAGAATGTCAATGCTACACAGGATTGGTGATTATTTGTCTTGTCCACGGAGAGGATCATTTTGGCAATAAACTTAATGCCCAAAAGAATTCACCCAAATACTACAATACTGTAACTATCTTTCCTTGAGCCAGAAGGTTGGCCATTTAGGAAACAAAATAATTGAAGGACACTGATGTCTGTAGGCTTTGGGCCCGTGTGGGTATAAAAAAAAGACATAAAGAACTTCATGTCTGTGGTAAAAAAGGGCCACTGTTTACTGGACATGGCCACGCAAAAGTGGGCGCTGTTGCAGTTGTTTTTTCCATGACCTTATCGTGACCTCACCAGCTGTCATCACAAAAAAGGCATGGGCCGGCCAGCAGTGTGTGTGAGGAGCAGATCTGATCAGAGAGCCAGACAACAGAATACACAATCAGCTGGCGGGCTCCCCTGTCTATACTGTACGTATTTATGCGGGGAAATCATCAAGCTGGCGGTTGTTCTTTTGCTGAAACTAGCTCACTGATTTACCATTTTGTTGAATGCTAGTCAGCAGTGAGTCAGTCAGAGTTCTTTTCAGACTTCGTTTTCAACCGAGGAGTGCCTGATCGCATCCAGAGATTTGGGGATTTTGGAATTTGAGAATCGAAGAAGACGGAAGTCTGGAAGTAGCCGGAAGTTTTGATGATCAGGTATGATCACCACTACATTATTATTGAATTTAAAGCCATTATACACTTTTGGAACAAGAAAAATAAATAAAAGTTCACAGATTTACAAATAACTTACACTTACAGGGTTTGCAGAAGGTAATGGTAAAAGACTTCTCTTGAAATATTATTCCATGAAATGCTTTACTTTTTGAGAAAACATTAAAACAATAATATCAATTCTCGACAGCGAGAATTACGGATTTATAGTAAACACATGTCATGACATGGCGAAACGTGCGGAAACAAGGGTGGGTTTTCCCGTTATTTTCTCCCGACTCCGATGACCGATTGAGCCTAAATTTTCACAGGTTTGTTATTTTATATATAAGTTGTGATACACGAAGTGTAGGCCTATGGACAATACTGTTTACCGAAAGTGTCCCAATTGCCACTCTATCTGAGACCTTAATATAATGGGAAAACTTAAGCATGTATGATGTTTACCACCAGGGTTCAAAAATTTGCTTAGCATGAAATTTCTTCCTTTTAATTATAAAAACAAGATTGCCAACCAAATTTCCACGTGATTTTCAGGAAGCAAACAACAGCTGAATACCAGTAAACAAGCAATGCTACAAATGGAAATTGAGTTGGTAATCCTGTTTTTATCAAGGAATAAATTCCCTGCTAAGCAAATGTGTGTGCTTAGCAGCTCTATGAAACTGGGCCCTGTTTAGTGGTGACTCAATTCAAACTGTAAAGGAGTACATAAAAAAAAAACCATACTGCTAAGAGTACAAAGATATTCTATTTTTCCATAACCAAAGTCAATTCTAAGACATAACCAATAACCATAGCGTTATACAATGTAAACTATGTGCACTGGTTTTATCAGCCTGTCTCTTTCTTTTTCTTTGCTCTTCTTATGAATAATTGTATAGCTTTTTCATATCCAAAAGCAACATTTTTATAGCAATACTGGCACAACAAACACTTTATGGTGGTGTACCACAGCTACATGTGTGACAATAATTTATGTCTGTTTTAAATTTACAGTAACCGTTAACACACAGCATAATCATGGAGTCCAACAACAGATCAACTGACAGCGTAGAAAATCAAAACCAGACACTTTTCCAGGACACCGGTCAATCCACTAGTATCCTGATCAACCTGAACAACATGCGAAAAAAGGGTCTGCTTACAGACACAACAGTTCATGTTGGTCGCCAAAGGTTCCCCTGTCATCGTGCAATACTAGCTTGCTGCAGCGAGTACTTCCTTGCGATGTTCTCCAGTAACTTACGCGAGAGCGGGGAGGGAGAGGTGTACATCGAAAACATCAACCCAAAAGTTCTGGAGATGTTGATTGAGTACGCATACACCTCGACGATCGTCATCAATGCTGCTAATGCTCAGGAGCTATTGGAGGTGGCACATCGTCTGCAGTTCGAGAAGATCGTCAGAGCGTGCTGTGATTTCATTGAGAGCAATCTTGATCTGTCCAACTGCCTCGGGGTGCTCCGATTTGCCGACAAGCATTCCTGCAGTATGCTCTATAAGGCTGCATTGAAATTCAGCCTGGAAAGGTTTGAGGAGGTCTGCCAACAGGAGGAGTTCCAACAGCTGTCGTTCACTCAGCTTGCAGAGTACCTCTCCCGCGATGCGTTACACGTAAGAGACGAAGAGGCAGTTTATCGCAGTCTGATGCTGTGGATGGACTCTAATAAGGATTTCAATTCCTCAAGTCTGCATCTTCTGTTGAGATGTGTTCGTCTTCATTATCTAAGCCCGAAACTACTTCAGTCTCTTGCGGACATCCCAGAAGTCTCTCAATGTCAAAGTAACCTTGACTTAATCCGTGAAGCTATAGACACCCAAAAGAGATTACAGAATGGTCTGGATGATGTACAGTGTGTTAGTTGTGCAAAGCCAAGACTTTCCACCATGGAGGAGGTGATGGTAGTCGTGGGGGGTTACGGAGCAAATCACGGCTGCATCACCGACGTGAGATTCCTGAACCCTGTTGCCAAAAAGTGGGAGACCTTCACCAGGATCCCAGAACCCCTGAGCGGTTTTTCGGTCACAAACCTAGACAGCTCCATTTATGTCATTGGTGGCAAACTGAAAACCATATTTTCCAGTTCTGTGTACAGATACGACTATGAGAATGACAAATGGCACACGATGGCGGACATGAGTTGTTCGAGGCAGTACCACAGCTCGGCCGTGATCGGGAAATCCATCTACGTCGCTGGAGGAGAACAAAAGTTAGAGTTTGTCTCTGAGGTGGAAAGCTTCAATGCCAGTACTAACAAATGGACAACCGTCACTAACCTACCGCAGCCCGTTAGTGGTCCGGCTGTGGCAACACACCGTCTGAAATTATACGTCATCGGTGGTCAAGAAAGCCAGTCCACCACCTACGGTCACATTCAATGTTTCGACACCGAGAAAGTGCAGTGGTCAATCATTAAAACGGTGCCCATTACAAGTCGCCACTTTCCCGCCCTGACTCTTAACGGATACATCTATATTCTCGGAGGGTGCGGCCGCAACGGTATTCAAGTCTACGATCCTGACACGGACTCGTGCCTACCACCGATGAACATGAGCAGCACGGAGAGGCATCTGTTCGCCGCCGCTGCAATCAAGAGCCGGAATCTGATTCTGGTGGCTGGGGGGATGCGTAACTACCAGGCTCTGACCACCGCCGAGGCTTTCCATCCCTTAAGTAACTCCTGGTCGAGCGAGACTGAAATGCCACATGCTCTCAGGGTGCATGGGTGCGGTGTGTCTATTCGGAAGTACTTAGGACCACCTTTTTACTGAGGAATTGCCACTAAGAACTAAAACCATCTGTTGAGCTCTGACTGTTATCTTCAAGCAACACACTGAAATCCACACTAAAAATGAAAGGTGTATGTTAGTCCTAATCACGGACTCATTTCGTTTGATGTAGGCCTACATGATTGTGTAGTGTATACAAAAAAATAATTCTGTGATAAGGGCTAGTGGGAATCCATATTCTATTTATTAGACTCAAAAGTCAACATTTAAACGCGATATTACACTGAAGAGTTGTTCTATTTCAACTGGAAAGAAAATGACAAGACCTCCTGACTTGTCCACTCAAGAGTTTACTAGCCGACACTAAAACTACTGGCCCGTGGTCCAATTTCAAATTTGAGCCCTGTATTAAAGCACATTGTATTGTAAGTCGCATAACGTGTATGGATAGTATGTAACATGCCATATAAGCTTGCAGTACCTTGTACAGGTATTTCATAAGAGAAGTTCATTAAAAATCAAGTAAATATTTTGCTGGCTTGCATAATACACAGGGACTAGAGCGTACACTCTTTCCATAAACAGTTTTAAGAAACCTTGAAAATCAGTAGAGCCATAATGGTATAATAGGGATACATGTTCTCGGTTGAACTACCTGAGTAAATGAAGTTAAGTTTTTTGTGAGATATTTTATATTATTTGAAAAAAATTATTCCAAAATATTTATTGAAAAATGAGGTTCTGAGAACCAATTCATATGACGAAGCCCCCTTTTAAAAATGTATTCTAAATATGTATCAAGCTTAAATTAAAAACCTGGTTCTGTGATCCACAATTATTTATTAAAACAGTGGTAACTGCATCAGGGAACAAACCCCAACCATTTTGGTAAATATCTTTTTGCTAGATACATACTGACTAGACTAGAGTGCTTAAAAACTTGCCTTGCCTGTTGAAGTTGAATAATATTTACATAATGTGTGAATTATATTGATAAAAGCTTGCAATATAATTGTGTGGCTGTGTGTATTTGGCAATGCAATGCAGTATCAATTCAAGTAATTAATGTAAGTTACTAATTCTTAACTCTATAATCTAAAACACTGTTATTGACAGCGTGTATGCATTTGTACCATCCATTAATTTAAAGGGAAAGTACACATTTGGTAATTACTCAAAACTCATATTAACTTAAAACCGACTAGGTAACGAGCATTGGAAAGCTGTTGATATTATAAAACATTGTGGGAAACGATTCCCTCTGAAGTAACATAGTTTTCGAGAAAGAGGTAATTTCTCACTAAAATTCTGGCTAGAAGTCAATGAGCCCAAATTTTCACAGGCTTGTTATTTTATGGCTATGATGGGATACACCAAGTGAGAAGACTGGTCTTTGACAATTACCAAACGTGTACCTTCCCTTTAAAGGCACTGGACATTGGTAGCCTAAGAACTCAAAATAATTTTAAACATAAAAACTTATCTGGAACGCGTAATGGAGAGCTGTTGATAGTATAAAACATTGTTAGAAACGGCTGAAGTAACGTAGTTTTAGAGAGAGAAGTAATTTCTCACAAAATATTTGAATCAAATTCGAGACCTTAGCTGAGTTTTCGAATTCAAGCATCTGAAAGCACACAACTTGTGCGACAAGGGTGTTTTTTCTTCCATTATTCTCTCGCAACTTTGACAACCAAATGAGTTCAAGATTTGTTATTTGATGCATACATGTACATTGTATGTTGGTGATACACCAAGTGAGAAGACTGGTCTTTGACAGTAAGATGTCAATTGCCTTTAAGAGCTTGCAATATAAGTGCGTGGCTGTATGTCTTAGGCAGTGTGGTGTCAAATCAAGTAATTAATGCAAGTTTATGATGCAAAATACCGATATTGACAGCACATTGCATTTGATCCAACAATGATGTGCAGCTTTGTAAACAATTCTTTGAAAGAGATTTAAGTGCAAATAAAGTGCCATGAAAGGATACATTCAATTATCATGGTTATTTTAAGGGATTATGCAAACTATGTAAGAACATTGTTTTCAGATTAGAATGAAAGTAATTCTACTGATTTTGTGTGTGTGTGTTTTTTTTTTTATCTTTCAATACAAAACTTTCAGCAGTAAACTGATTTAATAATGTTATCCAAGAAATATGATTTCTCTGTAAATTTCAAGTAAGTGCCTGATGTACTTAATTCTGAAAAAAATATATGTAAATCATGCTGGTAGTAACTTATCAAGTAATAATAATTATATGTAATCATTTCTTTTGAAATAAAACTAAATCTACGCAAATAAAATAAAATAAAAGTATTAAAAATGTATGTAGGCCTATAAATTTCATTTTCAGTTAATTACATCATTGGTTTTTGGAAGAGTAAATTTTAACTTGGCAAGTTTTCAATACGCACACCGTTATCAATATTATGGAAATGTGGAAATTTCACTAATATTGTAAAATGATCATGGTTCTATACAGGATTGGTAGAGCTTGGAAATTAGTGGCAGACAGTGTTTATGTTTTGTGTGATTATGTGACAAAACACACATGGTGAAAATTTCAGCACAGAAACACATTGATCTTGTAAAAGATGTTAAATTTACACCGGGGATAAATGATATTAGTTTTGGTTTTTTATTCAGACACCAAGTGTAGTAGCACTGTATACTCGGTACTTTTTCAATGTTTTCAATTCCAACTAGAAATTGTGGGGTTTTTTTTTGCTTATTTTAATTTTTTTTTTTTTTTTTTTTTTGGGGGGGGGAGGTTTTCAAATTCTATTCCATGAATTTGAGAATATTTTATATGGATCTCTACTCTGGTTAATTGATACTAGTTTATACTGTTACATGTATGGTTTTCAAATTCAATGAGCTTTCAGATTACAGTTGATCAATTATTTATTTTTTAATCTATAAATCTACAAAATTTCTTTCACATTAAAAATTACAATTGATTTATTTATATAGAAATGACCAGAACTCAACCCCACACTCTGCTGAACAGGAAGCCCTGTTAACAGCAGTAATGTATGGCACAGCACTGTTTGATACACATGTACAATGTTTAAAAGTGCCTTCTAAATGCACTAGGTTGTTTATTGAGAGGTCTTCAAACTCTTTGTTTTTATTTTTTAAAGATGACGGTGAAAAAATGATATGTTAGTTATCTCTCCCATTGAACTTCAACAATTTGTGCAACTCAAATACTATATTAATTCTATATAAAATTGCGTATTATGTTTTGTATCCCTGATAAAAACCTTTGAGAAAGGCCATAAACAATTTTGCAGCTATTTTCATTTACAAGGGCAACCAAACTTTGAAATGTATTAATTTATGGGAACATAAATTTGCTTTTACTAATTTTATAATTCATGATAATTTCAGATGAACCTAGATACTTTATTATGCAATTAAAGACATGTGTTTATTTGTTATTGTCTATCATCGTGAAATTAAACTTGAACAAAGAGCAGCTAAGATTAAAGATTTCATAAATTCTTTTCTTGATGTAAGCGGACACCCCTTCCATGGCAAATCACCCTAAAACTCAACAAATTTCATTTTGAGAAAAATAAGTACAAGTTAGAGCTGTTTTGCTTTTAAAAACAAGATAAAGTGTAAAAAGAGGCCAATATGTTATATTCACATCCATGCATACATGTATAATGCTTTTAAAACTTTGAAATGGAAAAAAACACCCTAAATTTACTCAGAAATGATCTTGCACCCCCCAATTTGTTTTTTTGAGTTGGGGTGAAAAAATTAAACATGCCAAGTTTACTTCCTTGTCTAAAGAACTCAATAAGCCTTTTTGAGATATGGCGGACACAATGCTACAACATTATAAAGGTTTGGGTAAATTTGTGTGTATACACCCAAACAAAACAGTACACTCCTATCACGTTCGCGCCATACCTCAAAAAGGCTTAATGTACAGTAAAAGAGTAGAGTCTAGCTTTGTCAAAACATGTCGGCTATAAGGGGGCCTTTATAATACCTATAGGAAATGTTGAACACTGGAGTCTGTGGCCTAAGGAACTTTGGTGCCTTGGACACTTGATCCAACTTTGATACAGCCAGTATAATTTTTAAGTATTCTGATCCCTATCAAAAATTGATAGCATTTCCATTCTTTGTACAAATATCTACCCTGTAGTATGATCATTGTCTGTTACTTATCGACAGCCAGCATAATTATAATTTTCTGGAGTCTCAATGTCTGGTGCACGTTGAACTCTTTGATTTAAAGGCACTGGACACTATTGGTACCGGTAATTATTTAAAGGATTTGGGTACTTTTTGTAATACAAAACACAATGTCAACAGATTTACATTAAACTTACCAATTAAAGATAATGATAGTAGAAAGCATATCTTAAAATACTAGTTGCTGAGGTGCTGTAGTTTTTGAGAAATGAGTAAAACAATGTCATGAAAATACGTTTTTTTGTCTCATGATCACAGAGACAACTTTTTTTCTCATGACACTGTTTAACTCATTTCTCAAAAACTACAGCACCTCAGCTACTAATATTTTCAGGGAAGCTTTCTACTATTATTATCTTCAAACTGTCTAAGCTTAGTGTCATTCTGTAGACATCGAGTTTTTTGTCCTACAAAAAGTACATACATGTATATAGTCCCTTTAAAATGATTGTTAGCATAGAGAAATGGCTTCCTCTGAAGTATCAGAGTTTTTGAGAAAGAAGTAATTTCTCACTTGAATATTAAAAGACCTCAGGCCCGGAGCCTTTTATAGAGAAAGCACACTACAATTTGTAGGACTACAATGGTGTTTTTTTTCTTTCGTTATCCTCTTGCAAATTTGATGACCAATTGAGCTCAAATTTTCACAGGTTTGTTCTTTTATGCATGTGCTGGGATACTCCGAGTGAAAAGATTGGTCTTTGACAATATTACCAAAGGTATCCTTTGCCTTTAATCATACAACACAGTTGGGGGAAAAGCACAACTCCTCTAAAGAATTTATATTATATGAAAACCAAAAAAAGTGTTCCCTTTGTGGCAACCCTCAGATAAATGAATGATTATTTTTTATATATATATATATTAATTATTTTTCTTTTCTCAAGTGATATTACATACAATTCAAACACATTTAAAATGAAATGGCGGAACTGAACATAATTTGCCTATAGTTTTAAAGGGAAGGTACAAGTTTGGTAATTGTCAAAGACCAGTCTTCTCATTAGGTGTATCCCATCATAACCATAAGATAACAAACCTGTGAAAATTTGGGCTCAAATGGTCATCAAAGTTGCAAGAAAACGATGAAAGAAAAAACACCCCTGTTGGACAAAATTGTGTGCTTTCAGATATTAGAATAAAAGACTTCCAGCTAGAAGTCTTTTATTATTATAATTAGAAATACCTCTCTCTCAAAAACTACGTTACTTCAGAGGGAGTCGTTTCCCACAATGTTCTATATTATCAACATCTCTCCAATGCTTGTTACCAAGTCAGTTTTTAAGTTAATATTTGTTTTGAGTAATTACCAAACGTGTACCTTCCCTTTAAGAGACACATTATATTTTTAAGTCCTTGCCACAGAACAAGAATTTCTTACAACTCATCTTAAAAGATTAACTGTTTATATGAAACCCATATTCTTCTACTTGAAAGCAAGACTTGTGCTCTTTCAGATAATTATTTTACACTTGTTTGTACCACTCCAACAAGGGGTAGGCATGGATGCAATAGTCATTGATTAACAGAGATTATATATCAAGGTTCAATCAAGGCTAGACATTGTACCTTTTTTCTCTCTGATTAAACATGTCTTCTCTTTCGCTTCTCATTTTCATTTTACCATATAGACATCTGTTTTATCAACTCATAGCCATTACTATCTAACATATTGTTATTATTCATCTAGCATCTTGTTACAACAACATCCACAGCTGGCCCATATCAAAGGGATCGTGTACGGAAATTGGACCCAGTGTTTGTTCCAATCCCATGTTGCATATCTCAACAGCTATGGGCACACAAACTGCCTCTGAAATAAAAAGTCTCGACAGGGTTACCAACACCACGTTGTACAACATCAGCCACCAAACTGCATTAACTCAGACCATCCAAAAACGAGAACTCAGATGGGTTGGACACATCCTACAGAAACCAATGAGCCACCTAACATTGTGCTCAATACCCCCCCCCCCCCCCCACTGCATGGCAAGCGCAAACAAGGTCGTCAGCACCTACTTGTACCCTTTAATAGATGACATGAATTTGTTAAAGAGAACACGTTCATTTAACAAACATGTTTTTTGGTTGCTTAGGAAAAAAAGTAGAGAAATGTTATCGAGTACGAGGCCTGACCTACATATTTGTTCACATGGTTTAGGCTTTCAAAGACTCCATAGACATAGGAGCTTCAAATTTTTCCTAAGGGAAAAAAAAATAAAATTGAAAATTAGACTTAAGTAGGAGGATTATAATGGTGCTATGGCTACACCTATGGCTACAGCTCCAGCTGGATTGCAGTGTCATAATTAACTAAGGGACCACCTTAACAGTTTTGGCTGTATATCAGTCACCAATTCGGATACAGCTTCTGTTACAACACTGGGGTCAAAGGTGAGGAAAGATACACAGATGCCAAAAAGCAATTCCATTTCTGTCACAGCTTAAAGCTGGATTTATTCACACGCACAAAAAATGTCAAACACTCCTCTAGCGGACTTAATACGTAAGGCGATGAGCTGGATCTGGTACACATGGCATACTGGCTAATATAATGCAGACAAGGAAAGTGTTGCGAGGGTGGGGGAGGAGGACGAGTGTGTAATAAGAAAGAGCAGATATGCAGGCTTGCTTCTTTCGGCGTGTCGAGCATCGGACCCAAGTTCTGATTGTTAAAACACCCGAGTATGGGTTCAAATCCAAGTCATGACACTTTTGTTCTTGAGCAAGGAACTTAACCATAATTGCTTCTCATCACCCAGTTGGATGAATGGGAACCTGAGAGGGCCGAGATAGTACTGCGTTTTATAAACCCCTTAGAGCTAATGTCAGCAGCTTGGGGTTGTATATTCCACAGGGAGTTGAGAAAGTTATACAGGAATGGTCTAAGAATTCCCGGTAGACAGGGATAATGTTGTAAAGGATAATATTCTAGTTTGTATGATATGTGGGCTATAGCGCATAGATATGAAAACCACATAAGCCCTTTTCACACGGCCAAAACGTAGCAGGGTCCCTTGCTACAAAATTTACGAGCGTGGATTTTTAATTTGTTATCACCGTGTGTGACTGATTTTGTGAGCTTTCCCACTGCAACGTTAAAAACTAACAACCCTTGTGCGACATGAGAGTGATATGACGAATTGGTAATCCTGATCACCTTAGTTGGACAAGATAGCACTCACAATAGCATGCGCTGTATGGGCATTTTCACCTAGGACGTCGTTCAATAAACAAGGATTCCTTTCACACGATGATGTAGCCCACGTCCTTGGTCAAAACTTCCGCTAGTGTAAGATTTTGTCGTAGGTCCGGACCTCCAACAAAATGTAGCAATGTTGGACAAGATTTGACAATGGACCCTGGACACTCCAAAAAATATTGTCCTTTCACACGAAGTGCATTTTGTAAAATCTTACAACCATGCTACAATAGCAAGGGAACCTTACTAAATTGCTCTCGTGTGAAAGGGGCTATAGATGTCATAGTAGTGTTATTACACTAAAAAACAACATTGCTCATTTTCGCTTAGCAGAATTGTTAAGCAAAGTTTCTGCTAAAGCAGCTCTACAAAATTGGACCCAAGTTTAATGATCTAGTTTCAGTGCTCTTCTAGCAAATATTTCTGAAACTTTGGGCAAGATCGATTGCAAAATGAAAATAGCAAATATAAACTACGTTATTGTGCACAGAATGGTATTTTTCACTTGAAATGCATAAAATATGAGCAAAATGGCACTTAACTGAACCAGCAAAAGCAAAATTAAGCAAAATGTGAATTACTAATATAATAACTTTTTACATCTTTGAAGTTTCTTCTGATAGGATAATTTACACATTTACACAAGTACTGACTCTGATGTTGACAAAATCTTAAGAACTTAGCATGCAGCATTCAACATTGCAAGAATTGTATAAATGCAGGCATGTTATATTTTCATCCTTGAAAAAAGTAGGAAAATTGTTTAGAGTAAAAGGGCTGACCTACATGAACATATAGTCTTTTCGTCAGTCTCAGGCCGTGTCCGAAACGACGACTTCGGCTACAGCTACGGCTAGATCGCGCGCGTCTGCCTATTCTTCAACACTGGTAGACGCGCTGATCTAGACGTAGCTGTAGCCGAAGTCGTCGTTTCGGACACGGCCTTATTCAGGGTTGAAGTTGCATAGAAGTTTTAAGTATCACCAAGACTTCACTCCATCAAGGATCCCTACTGCCAGGTCTCAAGCTAGAGGCGCCAGACTTTCCTTTAGATGACAGACTTGACACACTTGTTAGAGAACTTCCAGAGGCACCTGATGGTTCAGAAAACATGAAATTTATGTATGTCCGCATCATTAAGAACAATTGCTTGTTAAATTACTTGTTAAAAACACCCGTTTCAGACAGGCGCTCCACAGTCGCGCTGAACCAAATTTTGAATTTAGTACTAGAAAAGTTTGACGTCTGAAACAGTTATTGGCAACCGGACGTGCTACAAGTACAAAGATCTCTGGAGCTGAAGCCTTTTATTGTTAATCTGAAAGCACAAAAAGTAATGCAACAATTGTGTTTTTTCTTACAGTATTCTCTTGCAAATCCGCTGACCAATTGAGCCAAAATGCTCACAGATTTGTTATTGCAAGAAATGTTTGACGTCTGAAACAGTTAAGAGCAACCGGACGTGCTACAAGTAAAAAGATCTCTGGAGCTGAAGCCTTTTATTGTTAATCTGAAAGCACAAAAAGTAATGCAACAATTGTTTTTTTTCTTTCAGTATTCTCTTGCAAATCCGATGACCAATTGAGACAAATTTGTTATTTTATGCATATATTATTGGGAAACACCATGTGAAAAAACTTATCTTTGACAATTAAAGCCCAGTGTCTTTAAGATTTAAAAAAAAAAGAGTTTCTGAAATGAGTTTTTTGTAAACTCACCTAGATCTTGCTCTTCCAGCTCTCGGCTCCGTCGCTCAGCGGCGAGTTTCTCCAACCCCTCCGTATAGAACCCGTTGAAGTCCAGCCTGTGTATGATGTTGGTCATGTTGTGTTCACAGTCCGTCGTGCTGAACAGGCTCAGCTGGTCCAGCAGGCTCACCAGCAGAGTGGAGAAGTTACTGTCAAAGTTGCCGATGGTGCTGGCGAACTCCTCGCTGCCGATTAACTGGTCCACGTGCTCTGAAGCGACCTGAGTTGTGGAAAGACAGAGAGGTTGACAGAATGGACAACGGTTTGAACGCCATTTGCTAAAAACTCACTTAATCAATGTGTTTTATTTAACCATCATACTGTCTGACCTTTCAATATCATCCACTATGATTTTGAATGATAGCTGAACTTTGCCAGTTTGAAATGAATGTCAACCCTCCTACAACTTATTTATACATATCAACCAATAAGGTGCTCAAGGCGCTTGCACAAAGAGAGACTCTCTTTAAGAGGTTTTGAAGTTTTTATGATCTACCGGTATGAGACATAGTCACAGAGCAAATTATAAGGTTTTTGCAAGGTGCTGCGGCGCATTCGGCAGCCACTGCCAGGAATGCTGGGGCGAACACCTTCTCTAGAGATAAGTGCACTGGGTTATTTTATGTGCATTACACAACGTACGTAACTATGGCTAATTGCTTCTCTTCATCTAGCAATGATGTTTAAGTGTCTTTGGTTAAGGACTAAAGTGTCATTAGCAAGACTTGAACTAGCACTCTGCTGACCAGAAACACCAGAGCTCAAGTCCGGTGTGCGCGCTTGACCGCTCAGCCATTAGTCTTTTTCCCAACATAAAGTGGTACAATGGTACAGTACCTTGGTAGCAGCTTTCCATTTCTTAGACTCTGTCTTATCCTTGTCCTTGCCTTTAGGATCTGTAGTATCCACCAGGAAGCTGGCCTCTCCCTCTACGTTCATCGTCTCCGTCATTCTCTGAACATTGAGAAGAAAAGGAAATTTTTTGCATTTATTTGCAAAAATAAAAGTAATGAGTTTTGCATCAGGGTAAAGAATATAAACCAGTTGCAAATTATGAGGTTAAAGAACATAATATTCATTTGTAACCTGATACTGATCGGTTGTATATGGGTAAAAACCAAAAAATTTATATTCTTTATCCCCGATGCAAATTTAACATCTATTAAACACAGTATGTTAAGTACTTTCTTGGGTTCTGTAAGAAAATCCACAGGCAACTTTTAAACCCCAGGATAAAAACAAGCTATAGTGATTTTATATGGTATAATTTACCTGGATGCAATTGGCAAATGTGACACACACGAGCATGAGTTTACTGACGATCTTCAATAACTCTGGGTTGGTCAGCATGCAGTCTTTTAGACATTTGTCTAAGAAGTCAGTGTGAATGTCCAACACATCATCAATGTTGGATATCTGGATGATAGAGAACCACAAACAGAGAGTAATTAATAGGAGTACAAATTGTGCACCATTTTAGAAAGACTATATGAAAACTGTACTTAAACATTTAATTGTTTTGGGGGCAAAAACAAGTGTGTAAAAAAAAAAAAAATCTCAACAAAGTTGATCATGTGAGTTATTTTGATTGATTGAATTAATTTGAATAAAATACAGAAAGAGCATGAACAAAATACATGTACAAAAAGCAAGTAAATAACATAAGCCAAAAGAGAAAACCAGAAAGAAAAACGGCACAAAATTATGCAAGGTAATTATGACGGGACGATTACCTGTACATACAAACAGACAAACAAAACCTTCTTAAAGGCAGTGGACACTATTGGTAATTACTCAAAATAATTATTAGCATAAAAACCTACTTGGTTACGAGGATTTGGGAGGGTTGATGGTACAAAACATTGTGAGAAACGGCTCCCTCTGATGAAGTGACGTAGTTTTCGAGAAAGAAGCAATTTTCATCGAATTTGATTTTAAAACCTCAGATTTAGAATTTGAGGTCTCGAAGTCAAGCAACTTTGTGTGACAAGGGTGTTTTTTTTCTATATTTTATTATTTGGCAACTTCGATGACCGATTGAGCTCAAATTTTCACAGGTTTTATATTTTATGCATATGTTCAGATACAGCAAGTGAGAAGACCGGTCTTTGACAATTACCAATAGTGTCCAGTGTCTTTAAAGATACAGTAAACAGGTACCTGTCTGAGCTTGGTCTCCATGACCTGCCAGTTTGGCTCCACCACCTCAAACATCATATAGTACTGGAGGTTCTGCACTAGATGGAGCATGCGTTGCCGAAGCGCAAAGGCTGCTGCGTACCACTTGGACGAGTGTAGTGTGTACTTCTTAGCAGCCTTGTTCAGGACCCATAGACTGTGGGAGGGATAATGACAGTTATCTGTGTACGGTAGTCTCTCACAATGATATAAGGGTCATTTTGTGCCAAATCGGCGTCTCAGATTTTACTTACTGTTTTTTACTTACCGTTTTTCAAAAACAATCCACTATGGGTAGCATGAAGATACACAAACTTTTTGGAATCCTACTCCTTCACATTTTTGAGATCAACTCGAATCTAGTATCAAAGTAGCACAGGCCATTTGGATATCAAGGTAATAGGCCTTCATAAAAACTGAAATTAGCAAAACCTTGGTGAGTTGGCATGGACTGACCCATAACCTTTGGCCCTAAATCCACTCCAAGTACAATTTATTTAACCCCTTAAGGACCATAGCTGCCAGAAATGGCTCGTACCGAATTGCCCATAGTTAGCGGACACAAATGGCAGCAAGACTTGACCTTCTACAACTCAAACAACAAGGTCAGAACAATCATGTCCTGAATTTACATTTTCCAATGTTTCCCATGTTACCATAGTATCTATGTTTCTGCAACAATACCGATGTCATAATATTATTTTAGACACTATTACAAACCAGAGAAAGCTTTTACAGAAAAAGCAAGGAAGGGAATGTTTACAATGAAACTAAATATAGTGTGTATAAATACTCACTTGCATAGTATTCTCTCGACGTGCTTGCAGTAAAACAAGTGTCTGAACAGCATTTGGTATCGTGTTAATGCCTAAAACAGATGGAAATGTAAAGATTGATCAACTGAAATGCTTTTGATTGATTAGACTTCATTCACTTTTTGGAGAATAAATGAATAAAATTGTTTATAACTAAGCATTAGCTAAAGTGAAAAGTGTGGAAACAGTTTTAAAATCATCTATATATCAATATAAGCAATCTAAACATTGCTTTTTTGAATGCATAATTCCGCCTGATGGACAGCAAAATACCGGATTTGGAGTCGCGCTGAACCAGATTATTGAACTAAGTGCTTGAAAGGTTCAATGTCTGAAAGAGTTAAGAGTGACTGGATGCGCTTGTAAGTTGTTGTGGTCAAACTCAGAAATTCTTTAATGGAGCTTTCCCTTATTAATGAGGTTACCAGCCAAAAAAACAGGGGTGGATTTCACAAAACTTTACGCAACTTGGTAAGTCCACTTGTGCAATGTTTATGGAGCAACCTGCGCCATAAACATTCCACAAGTGGACTTACGCAGTAGCATAAGGTTTGTGAAATCGGCTGCAGGGGTGGATTTCACAAAGAGTTAAGACTAGTCTAGGACTAGCCTTAAGTTTTTAATATCTCCTACGACTAGTCCTAAGTTCCGACTAGCCCTACTGCTTTGTGAAATCGGTCCCATGTTACACACATTGTTTGTGACGGGTTAATTTTTGCTTAGCAATAGTTTTACTGCTCTTATAAAGCTCTAGCAGAATCCTACCTTTCTGCTGAGAATGAGAGATTCCGGCCACCTGACAACGTAGTCAAAGGAAAAAGCTTCCAAGCATGAGATGTGGATCTCTGTTGGGTCAATCTCCTGAATGATAGCTGCGAAAAAAAGAAAGAAAAAAATTGGTATATACTATTATATTACTAATAATGAGTAGGGTAGATGGCCTTAGCTTGCGATCCAAACCGGACCTTCTTCAGAGGCATAAAACAAGTACAAACAAATACAATCCCTTTACAGAAAAAAGAGGGGAAAAGGGTTCAGGGAAGGATCCAGGAAAAAGCGAGAAAATATTTTATTTCTAATAATATTTTTCCAGCCCTCCCTTAATCCTCTGCTCTTCTGTTTGCTATAAATGGATATGTTATTGATTGTGCTTGTTTATGCCTCTGATAACGGTCTGGTTTGGATCGAAGCTAAGGCCATCTACCCTACAGACCGTATTGATAATAATAATAATAATAATAATAATAATACAGTATCCCTTAATTTCTCGATAAAAAGAAACACCTACTTACATTTCTCAATTCTTGATTCAATGGAGAGAATTCTGAGGAGCTGTGTGATGAGATCATATGGAAGCAGCTCCACCCTGCAAAGGTACATGTACATTGCACAAATAATATCAATTAATAGACCTTAAACTATTATCGAAATCCGAAGCAAGGCGAAGGACAATGCAAATTTCTGATGAAACTTTCCAAAAGACATCACTGCAAAAGCAATAGGCACCCATGGTTTTGTGGTCTAGCAATGCAGAGGTAATTTGCATAAATTCCATCCAAGTGGTGTGACTGGTTTTCGTTTTCACAGGTTAAAAAAGTACTGAGTATACAGTGTTCAATACACATCAGTGTAAGGGAAAATACCAAAAAATACAAAAAATATTTTGAAGCAAAATTGAAGCAGCATGCAGATTTATTGGATCAAAGTAAAATCAAACTGCCAATGACAACAACAGTTAAACAATACAAGTTTTACTGATCTTCCAGCATTTTACGAGGCAGTACATCATAGTATGGTCCTAAATCACACACAACCTTCAGATTATCATTACCTCAAGTCATCCTTGAAGGCATGAGAGTTGGCCTAGCTGGTGCGAACAGCAAGCTCCAGGAGAGATTAAAACTGGCTGGGGGGGCTTGGTCAAGCAACATTTTTAACCACAAGCCCCGCAGTTGTGTGGTTCCACCCCCAAAGTTGGCACTGATCACAGCTACATGTTTGTAAATCACAGAAACCTCATCTTACCTCAAGTCATCTTTGAAGGCGTCAGAGTTGGCCTGGCTGGTACGGACAGCAAGCTCAAGGAGTGATTCCAGCCGGCTTGGGATGATCTCATCCACTTGTTTCTTCAATTCCTCGGTCGTTATGTCCATCAGATGGACAAAGAAGTCTCCTTGCTCTAGCAGGAAATATCTCTTGATGGACCTAGTCAGATTCAGAGAGAAAAAAGAAGCCCTTTAGATGGATCCCGGTCCAACTTCATGGCTCTGCTTACCGTAAGCAAAGAATCAGGTTAACAGAAGCAGGTAATTTCACGCTTACAACGACAAGCGAATTGCACAGGTTAGCAGTGGTTTTGTTCTTGTTCGCACTTGCACACTCCACGCTGCTAGGCATTCTTCCCTTACCCACATAGCGCAGAAAATCGGAGGTTTGTGATCGCGAGTGCAGAACTCAGCGGTAAGCAGAGCCATGAAATTGGGCCCTGGTTGACTTCAGTGGACTTGATGTCTTGCATGTGGATGAGCAACCAGAATAAGATTATAAGCTAAAATACCATGTCACACGTACAATTTGTGACTGGTATCCTGCTCATAATTTGCTAACCAGGAATTCTTTAAGCAGTATTTTCTGCTTGAGCAGCTTTATTAAATTTGGCCCAGATATCAATTATTTCCATTTACCTGAGCCTTGGCATGAGGTCTCTGTCCTCCATGATGTGATCCAGTAATACCTTGCTAGCGTACTGATAGGCATGTTCAATATGATCTACATACTGACGCTCCTTCAATGTGTAAAGTATCTCTTCAGCCTGAGGACACTTGGGATCACGACCTTGGCAGAAGAAAAAAACAATTCACAAAAAATAATTCACACTACGAAAACCTCAAACACCTCAAATCTCTTTCTATGTGTAAAGTAATGTGTGAAGTAGATATTCAGCTAGAGGGCACTTTGGATCACGACCTTGGCAGAAGAAAAAATCATCAAAAACAATTCATGTTATGGAAATCTCAAACACCTCAAAACTATTAAGAAAAAGGGCAGACTATTTACCTTTATATCAGTATGACTGAACAGGTCTGGAAGGGCCCAGGTCAAAATTCCAGTTGAACCTAGTTAACTGGGGTCAACTGGTTTAACTGGATAGTGATCAAACTCGTCCATTTTCCATATTAACCAACTGGTTTGGACTAGGTTTAACTGTGTTCAACTAGGTTGAAATTATAAACCAGTTGGTCTCTGTCCATTTTCCATATTAAACCAACTGGTTTTAACTGTGTTTAACTAGTTTATCAACTGGTTTCAACTAGTTCCAGTTAAACCCAGTTTAACTAGGTTCAACTGGAATTTCGACCTGGGGGGGGGGGGAGATGCTGTTGATATTGTTGACTTTTGATTACCACTGGAGTTATAAATTTTAAGGAGCTTTTAGGAACAGTATCCTAAGTACTACATAAGTAGACAATTACGACTGATTTTCCTCACTAGGCTAACTTTAAAAAGTGTGGATCCAGATAATAGTGTACAAATATTGACTGCTTTGAGTGCTATGGTTAAAACTACGACTCCCGAGGTGATCCCCGAGGCGTAGGGAAAATGGAACGGTCCGGGGATCACCGAGGGGGTCGGAGTTTTAACCATAGCCCGAGTTAAAGCAGTCAATATTTTTTTGATAACACCCCAACAGACTATTTATCATCTTCATACACTTAAAGTCACCTGGAAGTGGTTTATTGTCAAAATAAAGCTTTTGTCATTAATATATGTGTTTTGATGAGTGGAATGTGAATAAACAGTTAACTAAGGTTTTAAAAAATCAGTTCTTATGTTATTTACAAATTTAAGAGTAGACCCCGACCCGAGAGGGCGCTGTTCGTGACGTCAATCGAGGCAGACTTTGCCTGTAATGCGTAGAGTAAACACAATTGCAAAGCACATGTACGGACCAAGTCGTGAGTTTGTACGTTTCAAAAAAAGATTTTTGGGGTTTTTTTCCGGCAATGCAGACCAGGTGTATTGCTGCTGAATGCAGAAAAACACTTTTTGAAACGTACCAACTCACGACTTGGACGTACATGTACTTTGCACGTGTGTTTACTATACGCATAACGTACCAACTCACGACTTGGTCGTACATGTACTTTGCACGTGTGTTTACTATACGCATTGCAGGCAAAGTCTGCCTCGATTGACGTCATAAAAGGGGTAGGCGGAGTCAGCCCCCCAAACAACTTTATGTATTTTTTAAACATATAAATCGTGACAAACAATTACTAAAAAAATTGTTTTATTGTTCATAAGCATATACTCTTATGTTTGAAAGAAAAAAAATTCTATTTCCAGGTGACTTTAATGTTTAACTGATTGCGTTCGAGGTGGATAAAAAGATGTCTGGGTACTGCACGCCGTGTGATAGTCGTCAGACTATCACACGGTGTGATAGTCACACGGCCGCTGTCTTGTAAAACTAAGACATATCATGTGACACGCTCTAAACCAATGAAAAGGCAGAATATTTGTAAGGGGTGTTATAATCTAAAATGTCTCATCCCTGGTTATTGTAACCAGGGTAAAGTTCTACACAAAATGACCAATATAAGTGTCAAAGATTGGCAAACACCACACTAAATTCTTTTGAGTAGCGGAGGTCTGGTGGTTAGACTGCATCCCTCGAATCAACAGGTTGTGGGTTTGAATCCTACCAAGCTAATTGCTGATTTCACAATGAACAGAATAAGTATTGTCATCTAGTTTAACGAATCACAATTTCTTGATTAATGACATTCAAAATCAAAGACACAAAACCAATGTTTGTATGAGAGAGATTGGCTGTAGGTGTTTATATCCCTGTGACGAGATCACTTAACAGGAATATCATCTAAACAAACAAACAAACAAACAAACACAAAGACAAACATAAGGATGTTCTCACCACACTCCCTGATGACGTTGAGGTATTTCCCCGTCCGTAGTATTTTGTCGGCGACATTCTCCAGGAAGACCGGTATCCTGTCTCGGCAGACGGTGTAGTGCTGCTCCCAGTAGGCATCGTTGTATTCCTGCTGTAGTTTCTCCTTGCGGTATGCTTCGTGCTCCTCTATCATGAACTGGGAAAGATAAAAAATAAAAATATAAGTTTTGTTAAATCGTTGCAGTACTAGCTGCTAAGGATTCAACAATTAGAATAATGACAACTATAGTTCTTACAAAGTGCATTTCACAATAATGTCCCAATGGACTTTACATTACTGCCCTGAACCCAATTTCATAGAGCTGCTAAGCACAGCAATTTGCTTAGCATGAAATTTCTTCCTGGATAAAAACAGAATTACCAACCAAATTTCCATTTGTTGCATATTGCTTGTTACTGGTATTCAGCTGTTGTTTGCTTATCCTGAAAATCACGTGGAAATTTGGTTGGTAATCCTGTTTTCATCAAGGAAGAAATTTCATGCTAAGCAAATTAATGTTTGTGCTCAGCAGCTCTATAAAATTGGGCCCTGGTTATTGGGCCAATAAAATGACTTTCATCTTTCTCAGCTCCCTGGGGAGTATACAGCCCTGAGCTGCTGTGAGCTACCCTCGCAGTACATGTACACCCATTTTCTTGGGCATCTTGCTCAACAAGTGTCATGACCAGGATTCGAACCAACACTCCAATGACTTAACCACCAAAACTTGAATTCAATGCTCCTTACCATAACACCCTACAACCCTGCCTCTACACCTGATCTGACAACATTCAAACGAAACCTTATCTTTTCAATCTTTTCAATCTGTCGTTCGATCAACCACCACAGGGACTTGCTATCAACCAGTGCCTTTGAATGGTCTTCAGATACTGTGAACCTCATAAATGTTAGTTATTATTATTATTAAAGGGGTAGAGATAGTGGGAGTATACGTACCTCGCAGTATGGGTCTTTGATAATTCCCTTGTAGATCCACTTCTCTAAGACTTCAAAGTAGGGTGCACATGCTGACTGAGTGAGGAACAGGCATAGGTTCTGCGCCCTGGTGTCTCTATACAAAAGAAACAAAATGACAGTCTAGACACAGCACAGAAAGGACTGTACGTATTGTAAGAATGAATCTTGGACAGCATAGCAATTGGCCATATATTTGCACAAGAACTTTATCAACTGGCAGCAGATGTTGCCTGGGCCCAATCTCATAAGAGCTGCTTAAAGGCAGTGGACACTATTGGTAATTACTCAAAATAATTATTAGCATAAAACCTTTACTTGGTGACGAGAAATGGGGAGAGGTTGATAGTATATATAACATTGTGAGAAACGGCGCCCTCTGAAGTGAAGTAGTTTTCGAGAAAGAACAATTTTTCCTCGAATTTGATTTTGAGACCTCAGAATTAGATTTGGAGGTCTCAAAATCAAGCATCTGAAAGCACACAACTTCGTGTGACAAGTGTGTTATTTCTTTCATGAGTTACCTCGCAACTTCAATGACCAATTGAGCGTAACTTTTCACAGGTTTGTTATGTTATGCATACATGTATGTTGAGATACACCAAGTGAGAAGACTGGTCTTTGACAATTACCAATAGTGTCCAGTGTCTTTAACCAGACAATTTTGCTTAAAATTAAATTAAATTTCAATTCAATTCATTTTCAAGACATTTATTTCCATTCCAACATACCATTAAATATAAATGAACAGTATTGAGGTTAGTCGGAAATGGCAGCATAACCAGAAAAGCCAAAGCTTGTGGTAGGCATGTCCAGACAAACAAAAATACAAATGGATTCACATGACCAACAACAAGTATAGCGAGAGTATGGTAAGATATTTCAATAGCAGGATACAAGTCAGAAATGGTGCACGTCACATGGTATTTTGCCTGGTAACCTTATTCTGGTAAGCATGATTTTGTTATGCTTAGAGCTACTTTTTCTGCTTAAGCAGCTCTATGAAATCGGGGCCTGGTACTCAACACAATGTTTTTGAGCATGACTACCAGATGATATCAACCGCCAGTCGACAAATGATCATTGCGCAAACTTGACGCTGGACATCTCCTCCCTAGTTTGATACCGAGCATGGACAGAAATTCTCTTACCCGATCATGGTGACCGTCCTCTCATGCAGTAAGCTGAGAACAGCGCCCCCTGTTGATGCCCCTCGGTCTATGGATAGTGCTATCGAGGAGAGGATCTCCATAGTCTGCTTGCAGGGCTGGATGTAGAACCAGAATCTCTGCAGCGGGAGTTGGCCCTGTCGGAACTGGTGCTCAAGCTGTGCTGTGAGAATGTAGTACTCCTACAATGAAGAACATTGTTACACTTATAGGATTTGAGGCATTGCATGGTGAGGTATCAATATATATTTGGTTTGCGGTAACACCATGTGTGTATCTACTTGCCAGGTAGAGTTGTTCTTAGTGAACTGTCTTGCTTTATTCTACTGCCGCGGAGTAGATAATCGGAGGTTCGGGAGACTTCTCAGTTCTGAAAAGAACTGTCCTGCTTTTTAACTATTACCAGGGCGGATGGTATAGAAAATAGACTGGACTGCGTCTTTGGCTTATAGGATCGTAATTAACTGTACTGCCGCGGAGTCAGTTCTGAATAGGTCTCAACAGTTCGACTAGCTTGCTCTAGTCACTGCAGGAGGCTGTAAGCCAAAGTAGCAGTCCAGTCTATTTTCTATACCATCCGCCCTGGTAATAGTTAAAACGCAGGACAGTTCTTTTCAGAACTGAGAAGTCTCCCGAACCGCCCATTATCTACTCGGCGGCAGTAGAATAAAGCAAGACAGTTCCCTAAGAACAACTCTACCTGGCAAGTAGATACACACATGGTGTTACCGCAAACCAAATATATATTGTTACACTTGTGACAGGGATTAATGAAAAATGATAACAAGCCTCAAATTATTAACCAGGGCACCCACAGCAATTGCAGCGGTGCACTGTGCTTTTGCTGTGGTGCCCTTTGCAAGGTTTCAGTACAAATTTATATTTTTCACATAGAAGTGACCCTTACTAGAGGGAAAATAAATACATTACTTTGAAGTGAAATGATTCTCAAAAGTCAAGTTCTGAGTGATTGAGAGTGATTAACAAATGCTTATCATCCCTTAAGGCACAGCTTCGGTAATTGTCAAAGACCAGTATTTTCACTTGGTGTATTCAGCATATATGCATAAAATAACAAATCTATGACAATTTGGACTCAATTAATCACCAAAGTTGCAAGAGAATATTGAGAAAAAACCCTGTTTGCACAACTTTGTGTGCTTTCAGAAGCCTAAAAGATGCTCTAGGCCTTAAGTCTTTTATTATTTGAAGGGTAAATTACTTTCTCTCTTGAGGGATTTGTTTCTCACAAAAATGTTGTATACTATCAACAGCTCTCCAAGTAAGTTTGTTATGCTAATTATTTTTTTGAGTAATTACCAAAAGTGTCCAGTGCCATTAAGACAGAACTTACCTTTATAAGGGTCTTCATAGCTCCACACAAGGCATGGTTCACCACGCCGTACTCAAATGAAGATTTGTCCTCAATGAATCGTACCACAGAAGAGTACATAGTACATACAGGTAAAATGCGATTGGCTACTTCCCGCAAAGAGATGTCCAGCGATTGGTCGATGATGAATGTGCGGCCTGACGATTGGTCAGTGGGTGGGCGAAGCAGAATATACTTTCCCTCTGTCCCCTAAAACAGAAACAATATAAGAAATTAATTTAAAATTTGACAGAGTAGGGTTTGAAACTTTGCATGGTGGGAATATAATTAGGTGAGGTTTGTGGTAGCACCAAGTGTGAATTTCTCTTAAGTAGTGAAACACCAAAGATGGAACTGTCCTGGAATTAATACAAAATCTTAAACTTTTTAAAAACCAACCCAGTCACCGGAGTGTGGCTTTGAATCCCGTTCATGACACTTAAGCAAGATACTTTAATATAATTGCTTCTCTTCACCCAGGGGTTTAAGTGGATACCTGTGAGGGCAGAGATGGTTCTTGTGATCGATTTAGTTTAGTGCGCTACATATTTGGTAGCACAGGCTGTATACTGCCCAGGGAGTTGAGATGGTTTAAGGAATGAATTAAATGGCTCAGTGACCGGGGGAATAATGTTGGAGTGCCATGAGCATCACTAAGTGAGGGACCTCATAATCTTCAAGTCAAGCGCCAAGCCATCCTAGTGATATTTGTCCAGATGTTTCAACCCAACACGCAGGAGCCTAGTCCCTCAGCACTGGCCAAGCCGATGTCTTGTTTCAGGGTGTCTCCGAAGGAAAGACATCTTCTCCCACAAGAAGCCTCGCCTTGTGCGGGCTCCCCACAGGAGGGTTAGGCAAGCGACAATCTCCGAGTGGCTGACACAGTGACCAGCAAAAACTTGAGGCGGGGTTCTCTGTAGCCTTCGGCCAGCCAGCCTACAGGTTGCAGTTTCTTAAATGATGGACCTGAGCGCTATAAATGAAGTCAATCCTATACATCACAATGAATTACAAGTCCATCAACTCACCGTCATGACCATGAGGAGATCCTGAACAATGGCCATTTCCTGCACTCCTAGAGGTAGAGTCCCGAGGGCCACACCAGGCTCCGAGGCTCCAGGACTCGTCACAAAGTCTCCCGATAGGTTTGGCCTCTCAAACACCCAGGCAGACAGCTCCGGCAACTTGAGAGACACTGAAAATGGAAATGCAAAACTTGAAGCATTGGTTTCTTTTTTAGCCTTAAAAAACACAGATGAGGCAAATTAGTATACCTTTGATTTTTAATCCTATATGAATGTACATGTATACAAATTTAACAATTTAACGTTTTTGAAATATCGCCAGAGCATGTCCCTGCAGGAAGAATAATCCATAAAAGGAATACACAATCTGAGAAGCGTTACTGACAGTATGATTGTGTGAAAAACAAAATAGTGATATCTTTACCACATGCTAATGTTGCTTACAATTTTTCCTGGATTGTTTTTCCCTCATCATTTTCTTGAAGACTTCAGATGCTTGACTGGTGGTAGCTCCACTGCTCGCTAAAGTTAAAAGCTGGTTCCGAAGCTACAAAGAAATAAAACAAGCTTTCACGTTTTTTTTGGTTTTTTTTCATAACTAAATTAGAAGCTTACTACAGCATCAGCATTAATGAACAGTAAGGATATGTAACTTGTTAGGTAGTTTTGGGGTTGGACAAAGAAAAATTGACTAGAGCCTGCAAGATCTGATTGAACATAGCCCCATGTTGGCGATCTCTCGTATGGTGTATTGCTCAAAATTTGCAACAAAAATTCACGACCCCTTATGGTGATGCCTCTGCTGTCACTACCTAGGTTGTATCTTAAACGTGGGCGATATCTCTGGCTAAATGGTAGTTACAGGTTGCTACATGTATACAGTAGTTAAAAGTAGTGGGACCCCTCAAACAAAGATATTGACAAAGTAGGGAGACTAACAACATCAGGTTATAAGTTGGTAGAGTGCCTGCATGTTTATCTGGAGGTTGCAGGGTTAAGTCCAACCCTAATAAAATTGTGGTTTTTGACTTAATTCTCTTGTATGACTTTTTAGGAAGTTGTTCTAAAAATATAGGGAGAAGTCATCAGATTATGCTTACTACGAACGCAACTCTCTAAAAAACTAACACAGGCATGAAATGTTCAATCAATAGATTCAGAGTAAAACTTCCAAAGGAATGAACAAACAAAAATAGGTGAAAAAGTTTTCATCCTACAAATAAAGAAAGCGTTACCTCTGAAACTTCTTGTTCAGACATTTTGGAGCCAGACGCCGGCAGAACAGCCTTGTCCATTGCCATCTGCATAGCCTGGGCATTCTGTTGTAGTATGTCTACTGTGTCTTTGTCCTCAGATAACTTGGACAACAGGTAGACAAAGGCATCCAAGTCTCTGACACTGTTGGTAAAAGCATACTCAACGTTTGACTTGAGAACAATCACACATCAAAATCCTTCTAAATATGGTCGGGGAAAAAAACCACTGAGACAATGAACCGATCCGGCCTGTCAATCAAACTGTGCGCGTTCACCCATTTGACCAATCACAGCGATGATTGTGGTCGGACAAACTCGGTCATGCGTGCGCGTATATTTGGCACGCGCGGCAGAATCGTGCAGAATGTCATTGGGAGTGCTCGTGCACGTGTCTTGCTCACGTGCGCGGTGGGCGGAGCTTAGTAGAAAGCCGGAACGGTCCATTGGAACCAGATAACCTTTTAGTGCCACCTCTCATGTCAGTAAAGGTTAGCTTATAATAGTTCTGTTGAATCAACTTACTAAACTCTGACAATTTAAGGGTGTGAGAATTTTGGTTTTGGCCACACTTGGCTACACTCAGCTTATTAAAAGTTTAGTACTAGTTTACATGAATCTAATGTGACAGGTCACACCATGATCTGTATTCCCAGGAATAGTGAACAAAATGATTTTTTGTTTCCAGTATGGCAGCCCCTTTGAACTGTGTGTTTATTTATCATCTACAATCCCACGCGTCCACCAAGAGTACTCATTTTGGGGAGGAATTGTATTTGATCAAATTAATGAAAAGTCCCTTTGAACTGTGTGTTTATTTATCATCTACAATCCCACGCGTCAACCAAGAGTACTAGTTTGGGGGAGGATTTGTATTTGATCAAATTAATGATGCTATGTCAGATTTTTTGCAGATTTGACCAAATTTTGATTTAAAATTCAATAGGAATTTGATGGGGGGTCGAGAAAGTTACAAGCTTTTATTTGAGCCATTGCTCGAAAAAAGTCTGCCAATTATTAGTAGCAGTGAAATAAAGTGCTCAAAATTAGTTTTTGTCGGGATCCCGACAATACATCACGACGTGAACAATTCTTATGTGTTTTATAAGAAACGATTTAATTTTTTGTCATAGTTCCTGACCATTAAAAGTAAAAAGTAAACTTTTTTTCATTAGAGCGGGTGATACTCTTTGAAATACCATTCACTCAAAAAAATCTATTTTTTAATGTTTGGGGCAAAAAATCTGACATAGAATCTTTAATAAAAAGTTCCCCCCTAGCAGCTTATTAACTTATCCTCAGACAGTTCATCGGGCCCTAAAATGTAATCTTGAAGGGGCACAGCAATTTTTCCTCTAGCAAGGGACACTTCTATGAGGAAAATGTAACTTTGTATCGGAACTTTGCTAAGGGCACCACAACCCGAGCACAGGGCAACACAAAGATATAATAATTGGGTCTCAGAATTCATCACTGCAATTTTTACCTATCTTTCTGAAGGTTTGTATATACTCAGCGCTTTGAGTACCTTGTTAGGTAGATATGTGCGCTATATAAGACTTCGATATTATTATTATTTTTATAATAGCAGTGGGTGCCGTATTTCCAGGCCTGAGTCCTTTTCCTTGCTAGCCAACTTTGCCAACAATAAAAAGGTGCTTATCCTCCAAACAAAACTGTACGCTAGATATTTCGCACATTTCGGTAACTCACTTTTTTGACTTCAGCTCATCATATTTCTGGAGAAAATCCACTGGGGTCTGAGAGAACTCAGCAATCTTGCGCTTAGCGCTATGTGCGGACACCTGGGTGGTCACATACGGTGTGCGGTTCTTCACCAGTAGGTCTACATACAGCTCGGGGCCATCCACACCATGCAGACTACATTGGGTGGAAAGTAAAAACAAAAAGATGGTTTAGTGTTTTTATACTCGAGTCATAAACAATAATGAAATGCAAAGTAAATTTGAATGACCCATATAATAACCACTACTGTAAAAAGAAAGAAAATACAGAATGCTCAGCTCTATCTCTCGATATGGAACAGTCCAGAATCAGGGGCTTTAAATTTCCCCCTCCACAGGCACACTTTGTTTCTGTTTTCTAAGAATAACAAACAAAGGTAACAGGGTTTTATCTTACAATGAATAAGTGTTACAAATATACGCCCTTTTCGTACTACATCTTTTATCCCTAGGGGAAGGCCCCGGAAATTGTTTTCCCCTTCGTTGCCCCGTCACACTTTCACCCTGTCCTCATCTAGGTTCCTAATCCATGGGTTCCGGTTGCAGGTTTCAAGGCGTTTACCGCTTATATGTATAAATACCTCTACTCCAGAACAGGGGTGGCTATTCTTCTTCCTATCTAGTGCAGCCTTCATGATTGAAGATAGTCGCACTGCGAGACACATCGGGGCGAACCCCTTCTCTTTGCGATAAGATAAGTGTGTACTGGGGTCTTTTACGTGCGTTGATATCTGTTTATAACAACACACAGACCCTACAGCTTTACGTTCTATCCGAAGGACGAAGCAGTGGTTAAGTGTTTTGCTTAAAAGGACACAAGTATCACGACTCCCGAAGTATCACGACTCCCGAACCCACACTCCCCTTAACAGGACAGAGTATGAGGTCAGTGGCAGTGCTCTTAACGGTCTGCCACGACATTTACCGGGGTAGATCCGGGGTAAAGTGATCCGAGTATGAAAGGGCTCGTCATTTAGCCCCCGGGGTTGCCCCTGAGGAATAGAGTAGTGTAAAAAGGGATGTCCTTCTTATAAATGCAGTGTAAAAACAATGGCAAAAACCATACCCCAGAATCTTGATGAGTTCACTGACTTGGTGATGCACACGGAACTCACTCATGTTGAAGTCCTTTTTATAGAATCATCTGACAATGAAAGGTTGCACCTTGACAGAGATTGACAAAAACAAAATCAAAGGTTTTATTAACAAACCCTTTGCATGCTTTGCATTTTTTGCATTAGTTATAGTTGCGATAACGTAAACCCTCCTCCCAGAGGATGGCTTATGTTATCGCAACTACCCGCGCATATGTTGCACAACGCAAGCCTAAACAGCGCCCTCACAGTGTGGTCAAAAAAAGACATATCACTGGCTTTGCCTGTACATCTGTTCAAGGCTCGTGATTCCATGAATAAGGCCAGATATCAGGTCCAGATTTCTAGAACCTGGCGAGGGTTGAAGACCCAAGTTTAGGTCTTTGACCCTCGCCAGAGCAGAGCTTTAATTAAAAAATAAACAACATTATTTATAAATTATTGTTAACTAGTTCTTTAATCTTTTACCTCATATTCCATTCTAGTTGCGATAACGTAACCCTCCTCCCGACGGCTGCCCGGCCTTCCGGAGGAGGGTTACGTTATCGCAACTAATCCCATTCACACTTGAGGAGGATAGAGCCCCTTGAATTTGAATGATTTATTCAACTAAAGGAATCAATGTGTGGTGAAGAGGTTTTCAACTAGTGATTTAATCCCAACCAGGCTTGGTTCTTGATAATTTTACCTAGACGAAGTCGAGGTAAATTATCAAGAACCAGGCCTCAGCGGGTTTAAACCACTAGTTCAACACACACCGATTCAACACACTTTGATTCCCATTCATAAATACCTCTTCGGTCAAAAAACATCAACACTTTTGGTCAAAAAGTAAAATAAATGCAAAAATTATAATTGTTCAATGATTTCTTTCAACACAACATCCCTCCAGCTATGAAATGGTATGGCCCTCCGCCGCCCTCGGGTAAACAACTCCTTATAAGGGAATGCTGAGCGCGTCGCGCGTATCGCGTGATGTGGCACAACTGTTTAAGCCAATACTCTCGAACAATAGGAATGAAGAAACTGTCTTATAAGAACAGGTGCAAGCTCACATGTCACGCCCATGAATTAACACTTTTTACCGGTCATAAACAAAGGTTTATTTATACACACCCACATGACGTGCTCTCCACCAATAGGAATAGCAAAACTGTCTGAGGTATTTATGAATAAATAATAAAGCTACTTACTTGAGCCCCCCAAAAGAAATTAAGCACAACCAAACAACACGAGCCACCAACAAATGATTATTGTGTTGTATTGTAACAGCTGTTAGGTTGTTATTTAGTTAGTGTAATTCAACATTGTGAATTTGTTCATTGTTGCTTGTGTTTTTGTGTACTTGTAAAAAAAATATATACATCATCACATCCTCCTCTTACCAGTTTTCACGGTATTATGCCTTTTTCTTTGAATTGGGAAAAAATAATGATGCCATATATCAACCGATGCCCTAATTATCTTCATTTGTTAATATGAAGTATGCAAACATATATTAAAACTTGATGGACATTGAAATGTTCACACCACACACCGATCTTCGATGACTTCAACTGGCCCCATTTGTTTTTAGTTTTTCCTGTTTTCACGGCAAACAAGAAAGTATGGTTTCCCGGTGAAGCCATACATGCATGGAAGAAACATCTGCAGTGACTACAAGTGTTCTTTGAGACTCTGTCTATGACTCTATAGCCAGCAGTTGTCTTCATTTTATTCAAAATATTTTTTTATTAAATTTTAAAAACTACCATGGTATTAACTTGCAAAAAATTTTAAAAAATTAAAAAATAATAAAAAGTGTGAATAATTACTGGCTTTCAAATCTGATTTAATTTTTTTTTCTTCTTAATATAATAAAGCATATAAATAAACAGTGATAATTGAATCAACAAGCTGATGTTTATATTTTAATATTAATAATAGTATTGGTATGATTGTTAAAAAATAAAAATCATCAAAAATATTAGAAAATGATATAAGGCACATGGCTTCTTTAAAGTTATGAAATTTTTCCTAACAAAAAGCACAATGTTCACAGAGTTACATTAATCTTACACAGTTTGACGACTATGACAGTAGAAAGCTTCCCTTGAAATTTTACTTACTGAGGTGCTGTAGTTTTTGAGAAATGAGTAAAAGTAAAAATGTTTGTATCAGTTTTAGCATGTAAAAACGTATTAACCAGTTATATGCTATGGTTTTGGACTTTGGTATAATATCACAACTGGTTAAGAGGATTTTACATGCTAAAATAATTTTGGTCTCATGAGACCAAAATTATTTTGTGACTTGTTTTACTCATTTCTCAAAAACTACACCACCTTAGTAAGTAATATTTGAAGCGAAGCTTTCCACTATCATTATCTTCAAACCCTGTAAGTTTAATGTAAATCTGTTGACATTTTGAAAAAGTACCCGAATCTTTTAAGCCTCTGTATTTTTTTTCCAGAATGCTCAGCAATATATTCAGTCACATGATTTGATCATCGTGAATTGTGAATTGAAATAGTGTTTGATGAAACTTTTTCGGTGGGCAAATATTTTTATAATGCCTAAAATACCAAACTTTTTGCATAATTACAAGTGCAAATAACCAGTGGAGCCTTACGTGTTTCTAAGTTTTGGTCAAGGGAGAGGAGACTCTTTGCTTAGCAAATAAAACCACACAATTTTTATCTAGGGTAGGGACTGTTTACATCGCACACAGAGAGGTAAAAGATTTGCCACGATTTTAGGGACACCTCGAAAACAGGACCTCCTACGATATACTAAAATCTTTAGTATACTACATGTATGTAATACTAAATAGTAAAAAAAACCTGTTGCCTGGTTGGTTTCCTGTCGGGACAGTATGGCTTGCCATGCTTACTTACTGTAGGCCTACTCTAGTACGAAACTACACTAGTCCATTTATACTAGTTAGACGCTTAAGCCTTAGGAAGTTAGCATAATTTTAACAGCTATTCAATAACAAATGCACTTTTGTTTGTGGCTCAATCAAATGTCATATTTTCCCTTGATTAATTTTAATGATGGCCGTATGTTGTGTTATTGTTCAATATTTATCGAAAGCAAAGCTGATCCACTAACCTGATGGTGTAGTGTAATTTACAGCAAGTTATGTTTCTGTTGTGTCCAGGCAGCAGTCGAAAGAGCGCGCCCTATTTTTTATATGATCTGTCCAGAAAAAAAAGGTACGCATGCGTGTAAACAGTACTCTTTCGATATTTATAAATTGTATAAAGACAAAAAATATCCTTATTTTAAATTTATCAAGCAATTTAAGGTCTTAAAATAATATTTTTGTACAACAAAATTATTTTACGAGGGTTAAATGTAGACTAATTATTTTAAATATGTTTTCAAATGTGTATGTTTATTTTGAGAATATTGACGAACCAAGCTTTCACTGTCGCCATTTTTGCAGAAAATTGTTTGCGAAGTTGAGGAGGTAAAGGAAGGTAAGCATACGATAAACAGCCAACAAGAACAACGTGAACATCTACTTTCATCTGTTACATAAAGTTTAGATATTATAGCACAAATTATGCGATAACAGAATAAATAACAACGATTTGTTTTGCATAAAAATGGGTTGGAAAACAGGGATGTGTCGGAGAATTTGATCGGGCTTCCAATGAGCGAGGGCTCGGGAGGATCGTGCACAAACGAAGGGCTCGATCAGCCCATGGAGGTAGAATTAGCGTCGTGTGGTGCGGTAGTGTGGGCGCACACGTGTTTTCCGACGGATGACAAAACAGTCAGTGGTGAATTTACTTTTCCAATAGTTTGCCTTGCTTGTGATTGTAGTTTGTCCCAGTCAATTTTTTAAAATTCTGGTTACATATTTTTTGGGACATGTTGGAGGAGCAAGTTTTTTGCTGCATGCTGATCATTTCTCAACGTCTGCCGCTAGAGGGCGCTCTGCATGGTGGATTTGTTTTAGGTTTTAAAATCCAGCTTTTTAAATGGCAGTCAGCAGCATGACACTTGGCTAGCTGAATACACATTTGATTTAAATTGGTTTTGGAGATTCTTGATGAAAGAATTTGTCAAAAAAAGAAGTAACTCACACAAAAGACTAAAGCTACAAACCCCGAGACGGATGATTAGACTAAATTTGGTTAACCATTTCGACCCTACTAACTAGCAGAGTCTTTTTTTTTTTTCTCTCTTTTTTTGCATTTATAGTACATTGGTTGGTAAGTCGTTTGCAACAGCTTATTTTATTTTCTAAATTTGGTTAGTGTAAAAAACTTGAAAGCCGTCTCATTATTTTGTCAACCTTGAATTGAAACTTTCTAGGTCCATTTCTCTAACTTTTAAACCTTTGTTTCTGTTGATAATGAAAAGCAAAATTTTTCATAGAGAAGAAGCAATATTTTTCATAGAGAAGATACTTCTGGAAGTAAATGATACTTTGAATTTGAATTCTCTGCAACCAGGCATTTCTCAATAAATGGATAAATTTGTAAATTAGGCTAAAACTGTATTATTAAATGGGGCAAACGTCTTCTGAAACTTTATATCCCAAACTTGGCTGTTTGATACTGCCCTGTTTCCACAACCTGATTCAACGAAAGGAGATGTATCTTTTACAGCCGTTTTACCATTGTGGACACGGTAGGCCTACATGTTAACTATGTACCTTACCTCAACCATCTGACATACACAGGCCTACACAGCCAGTTGTTCTTAATGCGAAGGGAGAATCATAACCAATTATGCTGACTGGTTTAGCCTGGATGCTGGATGCAACAAGATCAATAGATTGAACAAAGCCTTTTTGCTCTCTGCCAAGAACAAAATCCAACAATATTTTATAGTTGGTTGTTGGGTTTTGTTTTGTTAAACCAACCTTGATACAATCTTTCCAACTTCTCAAATATTAAGGCAATGTTCTCAATCAACAATTTAATAGCACACTAAACTTGCTTGTGCCATTCGTGGTCCTTTCTCTATGCTTATGCTTAACAAATCTGATGTTTTAGTGTAATGGCCGGAGCATCATGAAACAAACCTCAAGGAAAGGGGCAAGTCAATTTATTTCAAATAAAAAATATACTGCTGCAGTAGAAGTAATTCAAGACAAAGACACAGGAACAAAACAAAAATGGCCTCCTAGACCCTGTTAGCTTCGAGGCCTACAAACTTCTGGATCTTTAGGAAATAAGATCGGCCTAACTGCAAGCTGGTAGAGATATACATACAGACAGTTGCATTGGAGGCGTTTCAAGAATAGTTATGCAGATCTTTTTAGGAATTACACACATAAATGTCATTATAAGCTATGAACACTGCATACATTACGTACTGAACACAGCACAAATACATAAATACAGCTGAACAGAAAATCATACTAAGTTCCAGCAGATTGCAAAGAAGTGTGACAGCTTCCGTTTAGGTTTTGTTTTGCACGTAAACTCTACACTTAACTAGTAGTGCAAACGATACAAAAGTCTGTTAGAGGTTTTGTTTTGGATGGTCAGGGTTTTTCTTTTCTGTATTTTTTCTTTATCATCCAAGAGATTTTCCTAAGTGCTGCAATGCTTATAGAATAATACATTCATGGAGGAGAGTGGTGTTAAATTAGACTGCAATTTTCTTCAATCTGTAGTGTCCCGAAATCATTGCAATATAATGGATTCAACTTTATTAAATAATCTGGAGGAGGACACAGTGAAGTCAACGAACAAGGATGTATTTCGCAATGTTAAGCAACAATTAAAGTATTGTATTTGACCAAGGAAGATAAAAGAATATCTGACATTGACAACAGACATTTCTCCAATGGCAATGTTAAAATACAGTTCAGTGGAAATGCAGTTAAAATTCCAGCTTGTGATCGATTGATATGCCCCCAACGAGTGTCCGTGCTGATATCCGTGCCGATATCCTAATTGCAGTTTGTCAATCTTGACTAGTTTCATTTAAGAGAGAGAACTACAACAGGGTGAGTAGTGACAAGACCAATTTTCTGTTGTTGATCGGAACACGCCATTTTGAGTTCTGAATAAACCATAACTATCCTGTTGGTAGATGTGACCATCGCAACTTACCGCTTCATGCAGACGAGCTCTTCAAACAGGCCTGGAATTGAAACTTTGAGAAGGCAAGGCCATCTTGCAAAGGGCACTTTTTATTGGTGATACGTAAAAACTGAGGGAAAGTTGTGAAGGGACACCAATTGAACAGGGGCAAAAAAGCCATAACATAATATGTGGTCTCTGTGTGATTCTAGGCCTGCCCCAATTGGTGTCATACCAGACTGAGGCTCATGTACAAAGAAACACAAATTCTCCAAGCTTGACATCCACACTAAAATTTATAATTCTGTATTGAGACTACCGTCTTTCAGGGCTGTATGCTTCGTTTTTGAAAGGGCAAGGGCACCAAGGCATTTTTTTCTTGGTAAAGGGCACCCTATGATGAAATTGCAAATTTGTACTGGAGCATTTCAAGGGCACCAAGGCAATGACCAGGGGACACGGAGGCAATCGTCTTCGTTGCCTTCTTGAAATATCAGGCCTGGTCTTTAAATGATAAAGAAAACGAAATAGGCAAAGTTATGCAAGCGTAAATTATACCGCAGTAATTATACCAAGTTACAACCAACAGGATAGATAGATGGTGGATCGCTTGACAACTGACATCACATGTTTACAAAAAAGTCTACAAGGTAAACTTTAATCTGTAGCAGGCAGAATGTGTGCACAAATGGGAGCAACAGTAGTACCATGTAATCAGTGAGCAGCTCTTAAGTTTTAGTCAACTGTTTCACTTCTGCAATGTACTACTTAATTGCAAAATGCAAGAGGGAAATGACAATTGTCCTAACCTGCACACGGACACTTACATTAGCTGTGATCTGAACAAGGCAAACTTATGTAAACTGTGAAGTCAATGTTGTCATTCGTGAGTTGCTCCAAATCCAAGTTACCTAACAAAACCTACAGCACTATTGTCATTAGCCTTGCTCAAGGCAGTCGCATTATTCGCTCCGAAAAGACGCCGCTGTAAACCCACCCGTATACCCTGTACGTGGTGCGTGCGATCACACCGCATGACCCACCCGTATACACACTGTCACATCGTACGACTACTGTGCACACAAGTCATCCGCACTCGAACCACTAACCGCATGCGGAGGCCGTCAGGCTGATGGCCTTGTCGGGTCTGTGACTTACGGGTTTAATGTGTTTCATGAACAAATTTCCACTAGTGGAAAAAATGTGGGGGCTCTCGGATATGCTAGTATGCAGCCCATGAATATGTATATCTTTCATCAGACCTATCAGACAACACAGGATGTGAGGCAAATGAGTTATTCATTTTGACGTCCAATCACGCACTTCCCTTATCACGACCTTTGAGCGTCCGTGGTGGTGATGTGTGATGTAAACATGTCTCGTCTTTTCGCGGGCATTATGGTAATGAGCTGATCCTGGGAACTCTTCGCTTATTATATAGTAATGAGGTCAGTGGCTTCAACACAGACCCCACAAGGCTGACGGCCGACACATGCGGATAGTGTACGGGGGCATCGTGTCGTGCGATGTTACTCACAGTGAATACGGGTTGGTTTTTCTACAGCGGCGGTCTTTTTTCGGAGTGAATAATTCGACTGCCTTGAGCAAGGCTATATTGTCATAGCCTATCGTATCGGACTATCATTAAAGAAGCCAGCAATTTCCCATCCCTCAAACCCACATTTTAGATTGGGAAGTTTGCAAAGGGGTGTGCATGAACATCATGCAGGCCATTGCCAAACAATAGACTTGTCCACAAGTTGTGATAGCCTAATGCACTCAGATCACTGCTTTCGTATATGTGTACATGTATGAATGCTATCACCACGACAAACGTTTTACAACTTTACCAGTTCACTGCTATCACCGAGTTGTATTTATGTATATTGAAGACCTATTTCTATTTTATATTATGTTTGGACTTTGATTGATTTGAATAATGGATGTATCAAACCATTCATTTATGCATTTTGTTCGACCTCCCGGAGTTTTTTTTTTGGGGGGGGGGGTGGTCTGGTTACTTCACTGGCCAGAAGATTCCTAACATTCACCTTTTGACTAATGACGTTCCACACTTGCAATGCACGCAACTGTACATTATTCTGAAAAATGTAAAGGTTCATTTTGCAGGAGTGTGTGAATTTAGTGGATATTGAAAAGGCTATTTTTCCACATACACTCGGCTACTGTATTTTTTAGGTTGTGCTTCTTGACTGTGTAAATAGAAAAATTGCAGGTGCCAAATTTATAGTGGCTTCTTATATAGACGATATGACCTATGTTTACATTCAAAGCGCCCTGTGTTGACAAAACACTGTAGTCATCACGTAGTTGTGGTAAGATTGCCCGGCGGTATGCGCGCGAATCATGTTATGGTTTCGAGCCCTCAAATCCATCACTCTGTGACGCTTACCTTGTTATAATTTATCCTGCAAGGTACATTATTGTAGCACCATGTAATGGTTTACATAGTGCCAGGTGCTGTGCACAATATGCAGCCATTCAAACCAGGATGGTCAAGTGCCTTGCTTTTAAAGTCTAATAAGTGTCAAGCAGGGTTGTAGCTAGACCAATTTTAGTGGTGGGCAGTGAATCCAATTTTTTTTGGAAGTCCACTGAGGGCAAGGGGATCAACAAAATTATTCATGTTTAATTATGGGACCATTGTTGCTGAAGTGGGGGCAGGTTCCCAAGCTGTTCGTGTTATGGGGCCATGCAATTAGTTGAATGGCCTTTGGATTGTGTTCTTTCTCCTTATCAATAGCTGTGTCTCAGACCAATGCAAAGTGGACAATATTTGAAATCTGTGCCGGGCGACATAATGTATTTTTCTCAGAGTACTGGGCAAAAATTGTGAGTCCTGGCTCCTGGGCAGGCCCTCCCAGCACTGCCACCGTGGCTACAACACATGTGTCAAGACTTGGACTCAAACCCGAACCCACAGTCTGCTGATTAGAAACCTCAGCGCTTGAGTCCGGTAATCTCATCCGCCTCCGTGTAGTATACCAGTCAGCAACACAATCTGATTCAATGCTCCTTTAAAAGGCAACAAAATCTACTGAAACCTGTCACCACAAAGATCAGTAAGTCACAGTGTTGGAAGAAGTCAGGCGTACCTATGATACAAGAATCAACAGATTTTTAATCAAGTAGCCAAATAAGACTCAAATTTTTTAGATAGAAGGAGGTGAAGATGCTGAGCCTTTTTAACATTCTGGACTTTTTCGGGAAAAAATGGCTCAAAGGAGTTTGCATTAAGGTGAATTTTAGTTGGATTTATCACATAGATAACTATAATCATTCGCAACAGAGTAATTAAAGCAATGTAAATTCTTAAACGTAAAGGTAACCAAAAGAAGACTCAACCTAGTTTGCTGTTGTCTAGATCGGCGACGTTCATTTAATTAGCGTCAATTGCCGATATCGCAACACAAATTACCGGAAAAGAGATGTCTGTTTCACGAAAACATCGGGATCAAAATGGACGTCTTGACATTGATGGCTCTAGGACCCGGCCTCATTTGTGAAATGACGTAAAGAGCCTGCATTGAACAGTGAACACCTGTGCAAGCCGAACAACCCGAACATGACAACTGTCGTTACCAAACCAACTCGTCCAGATGGTTATAAGCGCTTTACCCATAATACAATACATACACTGTACACAGTTCCAGTAAACATCACTTAACCTCAGTGTAGGGCTAAATGTAGGTACATGGACCATACACAAACTCTGTCGCTGAACACTTCATTATATATTTTGCAAATTAGCCTCGTGTTGATCTGCCTGGTCTTTTTTTCTGGGGAGCAAGTGCAAAATCGTCAAGACCCTGTTTGGATCCAGATACATGTATGTAGATTTGCCCAGTCCTTTTGAGTCAGCCTCCAAAACGGCAAATGTAACGCCCTCTTTAGTGATTTGAATATATGTAAAAAACAGAGTCGCCAATCAGAATTAGTTTGCTGTCGATGTGGTTGATGTGCTTGGTTTAACTGAATTCACTGTTATGAGAAGTTTTGAATGATAACCATGCTGCCATGGTGTGATCTCAGTCATGCTGTTTGGATTTACGCCATATACAGTAGACGTTTGCGTTTTAAGTTTTAAGTAGACTTTGCAAAACCATGGGGTTTTAGCGCCCCATGGTAAGGAGGTACATGTAACTGGGCTAACGTTATGTAAGCTCATTGTTTTATCTCAAATACGGCTGAAGATGTGCTTTCACTGTGACCTGAAAATGTCTATTTATGTGTTGAAAATCTATCATCACATTTACATATTTATGGCTCAAATTGGGGTGGGGGAAAAATGCCTAAGACTTCGTAACTCAAAAAATTGTCTGGCCGGCCTGGCCCTGAAGTTATTCTACAAGATGCGTTGAACAAGCACTAATACATTTGTCTTATTGTAAATATTCAGATTCAAAGAAAAAAAACTTCCATAAAGATATTCCACAATGAGGTGTTATTAATTAGTTGAATAAAACCCCACCAGACTGTCGGTCGGACTTCTCCGGTCATGAGTTTAATGGCCAGGTCCACGTGCTAAATTCACTGGCCTCGGGCCGGTGGTCAAGTGTTAATATTGATACCTAATATTGTAGTGGTTCAGTGAGATGAAGCTTTTCAGCTTTTAAATCAGTAACACACAAACATGTTCAGAGTTGCAACAGTCACTGAGCAGGAGCATCCTTAACGAACACTATTACATGCATGGCAGATACTTTAATTACCACATATTTGGTCTTGTTTTTTCCCACACACAAAATGGAGCATATTTAGCAATCTCGTATGCACTAATTAACCAAACAATTAACAATATGTCCTATTATTAAATTTGTAATAAGACTGCTTGATTCAACTGTGAACAAGTAAAAACCTTGATTATAATCGAATCACATCATTCCCTGTGGATATTAAATTAAAAATTGATGTGGATTTAATTTAATTTAACTTAATTATGGCTTCTTATTTTGTGCTCATAACTGTCACTTAGTGACGCTCAAGGCGCTTCATTATTCAGTATTTTCCTGCAAGTTATTGTGGATCTCTGCTTTTAAAGTATCATTTATGATTTACAAGGTGCTGTGGCGCAATATGCCGCCAATCAGACCAGGAACACCGGGTGAAGCTCTTCTCATTTTGATAAGTGCACTTGGTTCTTTTTATTTGCATTACACAATACACAGGACCAATGGCTTTACGTCCCTTTCATGATGGATGCAGCAATAATGGTTAATTGTTTGCTTAAAGACACAAGTGTCACGACTGGGACTCGAACCCACATTCTGTTGTTCAGCAGAACACCAGAGCTTTGAGTGTGGTGCTCTTAACCGCTAGACCATTACACGCCACACTGTTCCTTCACTATAACTGTTCCAAAGACCAATATTGTGAGATATTCAACTAGCTGACTCACACTGAGTTCTTCGTGCATTACACAACAGCTTTACGTCCTATCTTGCTAGAGGACACAAGTGTCACAACCAAGGTCGAACACATACTCTGCTGAACAAAAACACCAGAGCTCGAGTCCGATGATCTTATCCACTCGGCCGCGACACGTCATGTGTGATACTCAATCGAGGGGGGATATGTTTCAAAATCAAACATGTAAGGTTTGGAGTCTTGGAGAGGGTTGCAGATCAATAGAGCACTATTATACTGACCACAAACATTACAAAGAAGACACACATCAATAGTCTGTTCATTGTTTTTTGATTTTGCTTTTTGCCTTTTAAGTCAATGGAGGACAATTACAGTTGTAAGTTGGCTGATGTTAAAACTTGACTTAAAGGGTCTATGTAACTTTTGTAGGACAAAAAACACAATGTCCACAGATTTACACTTAACTTACACGGTTAAAAGATAATGATAGTAGAAAGCTTCCCTGAAAATACTATGTGCTGAGGTGCTGTAGTTTTTGGGAAATGAGTAAAACAATGTCATGAAAATAATTTTCGTCTCATGAGACGAAAATTATTTGAATAATTTACAAACGTATTTTCATGACATTGTTTTATAACTCATTTCTCAAAAACTACAGCACCTCAGTAAGTAAGATTTGAAGGGAAGCTTTCCACTATCATTATCTTCAAACCCTGTAAGTTTAATGTAAATCTATGGACATTTTGAAATAGTACCCAAATCCTTTAAACGAAAAAGAGAGCCTTGATCAGGAAATGGAAATATAGAAATGTAAACTCAATATCTGAACAACACTTCGATACATAACTTGATACTTGTTTATAGTTTCTCAATTTAAAGACAATTTTGATATGTGACCAATAGATCACTAAAGGCAAATTTTGAATGGAAAAAGCACACTCTTGAGAACCTGATCTGACAATTTAACACTAGCACATACATGAAGATGCATTGTACAGAAACAATTTCTACGTTACACCTAACTGATCAGAAACACCAGAGTTGAATTCGGTGCTCTTAACTACTCAGCCACGACACTTCCACACACTTGTTTACAATCTGACTACATTCTCAGAGTCTAATCAAAATGTAATAAGCAAGGCTCATCTTCTAATGCTGTGGGCTATATTGAATCAAGCTTCTCAATCACTCCTCTCATCTCCTCATGATGGTAATAACAATACTGGCTTGGCTTCTTATCTAGAGCTGATATGTGAACTCAGTGACGCTCAAGGCGCTTCAGTATTAAGTATATTTTCCTGCAAGTTATGGCGGAGCTAGGTTTTTCATTAATGAGACCAGTTTCTTCTCATAGCACCTTGTAATGTTTTTCAAGGCGCTGTGGTGCAATATTCTGCAACTGGCCTATTGGGAAATCTGTGTTGCATTGGGTTTGGAGTCGGAGCATTTTGATATGTCTGGAGTATCAACTTTTAGTGACCGAACTGTCATGTAGCTAAAGAGGAAATAAATTTTTGGGTGGCGAGACATTCTCTTCTCTTGAAAGTCGTTTGATTCTATAAAAAAAAAGGCACATAGCTTGTTGTAGATCTTGTGCATTATTGATAACGTTGTGACAAGCCTGTGAAAGCATACGGGCCTGTATGCTTCATTTTTGAAAAGGAAAGGGCACCTCCTTGGTAGAGGGCACCCTATGAGGAAGTTGTAAATTTCTACTAGAGCATTTCAAGGGCACCAAGGCAATGACCAGGGGGGCAAGGAGGCAATCGCCTTCGTTGCCTCCTTGAAGCATCAAGCCTGAGCATATTTCATTCTTTCTACTTGCGTTTTCAAACTAGTGGTATAGTGATAAAAGGAGAGTTTAAAGAATTTAAACATCTTTTGAGTGTTAAATCCAGTTCTCCCAAAGCATGAAGGCCAAGTCATGCTACAGCGATAACGAGAACGATAACGATCACGACGCACAGAGAACGTATTGTATTGATTGAATAGCTCCACGCAGAATACGCACACGCTCATTTAACCAATAGAATGTGTTCTCTTTGCGTCGTTATCATTAACATTCTCGTTATCGCTGCAGTGGGACCGACCGGGCCTTTAGTTTATCTGTTTTACAACTGTCCAACACTTCATACTCGCTTACACTTTTAAATCTGCCACATCAGAATTGACTTGGAACTATATGTAGGCGTCATGGGATTTGACCCATCGAGCCATGTTCATACTTCCTGTGAATGAAAAGCAAATTTTTACATCACAGTTTTCGCCGCGAATATTTTTGCTGGAGTTGAACTGTAGTCAACTGAATTGTTTGAGGCACATTTGAGACGTCAAAATTTGTATCGCATTCGCAGGAAGTATGAACAGGGCTTTACTGGGTCAATTTGAACTGGACGTTGTGTAAAGCTTACCCTGAAATGGGTCGAAATGACTCAGAATCCTAACTTGGAAAAAGATCAGACCCCTTGGTCGCGGAATCTGAGTCAGTTTTGACCTGGGAGTTTTTAGAGTGTAGAGTTTTAACATGTAACTCTGTTATTGTTGAAACTGCTTTACAGTGTTTTAAGTATTAACTAATAATAATAAAACACAGCATTTGTAAGGCGCACTTTCTCTGTAAACATTCAAAGGCCCCGGTCCAGGTCAATAGAAGAGATCTCAACTAGGCCCTATGTAATTAATCATTTACTTTTTCCAGAAGAGTAATAACAGTTTGCATTTTTATGAAATACACAAAAATTATTGGCCGAAACTTTCACAGGCATTTTAATTATGATTTGGGGTTGAACAAAGACAAATTGACAAGAAGTATGCTCTAATAAGTGAGTCACATGTATCAAGCCCTATTTTGACAATATCTTTGCTCTAGATCTCAGTGGTGGGTGGGTTGGTTGGGTGGTGGGTGGGGAGGTCAGGGGGGTTGTTATTCAGAAGCCATTCAGTCATAAACTGCCATGTAGCCAGGGTTCACACCCAAGTTTTTGCGATGGGGTATCAGCAGCCAGGGGATCAACTTAAAGGGAATGCGACTATGTTTCAAATAACAAATCAGAAGGGAAACGGACTTGATAAACTTGAAAATTTATGTTTAGACAAAACAAACAGACTACAGTGGGATTTGAACCAACGACCTCCGGATCAGCGTGCTGGTGCTCTACCAACTGAGCTATGAGCATCTCTTGTAGTTAATATAGACAAGAATAGAAGTTATCTCACCAATTTGACTTATTTTTTTAGAATAAGTCAACTTCTATTGATTTTGTACTTTGTTTTTAAATTCTTTAAGACTCGCAATAAGTCTATCTCCGGTGACCATTTGACAATACCAGAGGGTATTGTCAAAAGGTCACGGGAGATAGACAAAATCTGTTGTCAGCAGTAACAGACATGCGCAGCTGCAATTCCGAATAGGCTTATAGTTATCTGTCCCTCAAAAAACGTCTCTGAGACCTGACACCCCCCCCTCCCTTTTACATGATGTAGAATGGCCCAGCTTAGGATTTCAATGAAAATGACTCCCCAGGTCATTGCACTTTTGAAAAATGATTAATTTAGTCATAAGAGGCAAATTTATTATTTGGTAATCAATGGATGGCTAAATAATATCCTTTTCAAACTTAAACTAATGGAACAGTGTAGCAAGGTTGGAGCCCTGATTTTAAAGAGAAACAGAAACAACTATTATGGACCCCTTGCATGAACCAACCAGTGAACTTACACACGCCTATCCTGCCTGCTATTTTGGGTGTCAAAATGCGAAAAGGAGCCTCCCAAAATGGATGAGGCGAATTGTGCGAAGGTCTTTTCTTGAGTTTTATAAAAAGTCAACCTCCGAAAAGGCACTAACAATTTTCATCATTTTCGGGAGTCTTTCTTGTGTACATTTCGACTCCCAAGAATGACTGGCAGGATAGCATAAGGTGCGAAGTAATGTGCTCTTACTGCTAAAAATTTGTTGACTGCCCAACATTGTCTTTTGAGGTTTGGGAGGGACGAGTTATTTGTTGCATATAATAGAGGTTTTTGTGCTCTTAAAGTAAGCCAATGTTATATATTTCATCTTAACTTTGGACGCCACCTTTATTATCAACAATCAAAACTCTGCCATTGAAGAGAATGTAAAAAAATTTGTGGTTATTATTATGTGGGCCATTTAACATGGTCTAGATGCACAAAAACGACGGGATACGTTGGCTTGTGTGCCTTTTGGTGTGAGGTGAGCCTGCAGTACCCTCTGAAAAGACTGATTAACTTTGGCATACTGTACCTGAAGAATAACAGATTTGTGACCTCGCATTAATAATTTCACCACAAAAACAGTGGCTTCATGAAAAGAAGACCTGCCATTGGCCGATAGTTATGTGATGTGTACACATGTATGAGTTTCCATTGTTCTACTTCTTTGGTTGCGGCCAACCAAGGAGTCTGTACGCAAATTTCATCGACCGTCTCCATTCAATAGGATGACTACAAAAAAAGTGGGCACGAGAGAGGGAGGGTTGTTCTGAATGAGTATCACTTTTCTTTTTCCGAAGCATTTACGCAACCACCACTGACCAACTTTTTGCAGTCTGATTTTTTTGTAAGTGTCAACTTCGCCGTCGCTCCAAGGTTTCAAAATAGTGTCTGTGGATAATCTTTAACGTTAGCATTTCGAGGGAGGTTACGAAGACGAGTAGAATTCATAATCGCCTAGTGTGGAAGCCGACAAATAGGCACCATTTACAAAATAACTACAGATGTTGGGTTAGATTGGAAGATCAAACCTACCTAGCTTTTTGTCGCGTCTAGAAGTATTTTTAATTATTTTTGGCTTCACCTCTTCAATATCCTTCCAACCTGATTCTACAAAATATGCTCAATCTTTATAAGCTTTTGGAACAAAAGCAACTTTTAACTAATTAGTTGTGGACCATCTAAAATCAACAAACAAATTTTTTAGAGGATCACCTCATTTATATTGTAATGAATGGATATTCTACAAAAGCCCAAAATGTGCCACTGAAGTAATAATTATCAGCAGGTAATTGTTTCAAATTAGTAATCCATTAAAATGAATTAACTCAGTATTGCGAATTATTAATCCATTAAAAAGATCTAACCATTTTGTTTAGGTAAACAAAATGACTAAATCGTAATTGTGAATAAAGAAATCTGTTGTTACAAATTAATGAATCTGTGCTAAGATTCATTAATTTGTTTAAACAAAATACTATTTGATATTTATAACAAATTAACAATTGGCCTACCTCCATGGTGTGATTGTATGTCCATGTGTGAATTCATGACTTCGGCAGTATCTATGGCCAAAAAGTTATGGCGGGCTATAATGCCGGAATGCTGAAATGACACTCTATAATTCACACTGGTTGAAGTCATAGCAATCGCCCTAGCCGTACAGTCGGACCATGGAGATGGGTCAATTGATAATACATCAAAACAGAATTGAATTTAAAAAAAAAAATTGATTATTTTCCATATAATGCTAATCTGAAAAATCAAATAAATAATTCCTTGATTCAATGATTCAATATAATGAATAACTAAATTGCAAGACGAACTAGTAGTTCGCTGTATTAGATAACTACTTCATAACAACAGATTATTAATTCGCAATATCAACTTAGTGCCTGCAGATAAACTTGAGGGGCTTGATTGGACTTTCGTAGATGAGCTTTTGCAAAATGCCTTGAGATTCTGTGAAAAAAAAATCAATTGTGCTGCTAATTTTGTTTCAGAGACCACCTTATGTTATAAATTATTTTCCATAAAAAGAACATCGTCGTTTGTCTGCATATTTCTACAGATTTCCTGAACCACATTTCCAGCTACCTACCATCATGACAATAATTCTCAGGATGCAGAAGCTGCCATGGTCGGCAACGTCCATGGACATCCGGCGATATTTCAACGGACTTAGTATCCCTGATGGCGGTGTTCACATAGTCGGCGGAGAGGCGGGCGATGTCTTCATCGCCTTCTCATCGGATGAAGATGCCCGCAGAGCAATGCAGACACAGAACCGGCCTCTTTGCGGAAACAAGATTGACCTGATGCTGAGCAGTAAAAATGAGATGCAGGAGATAATTGCCCACAATAGAGCCGTAGCCCAAGTTAAGTCAGATCCGTTCCAGCATTCTCAAAGCCCTGCCCCTTCTAATCAGCCTGCGATGCAATCTGTTGGAGACTCCCTTAATCCGACCAGAGATCTTCCAGGTTTTAAAGACCCCTTGGAGACTCAACATCATTCTAAACTAACCCTCCCAAGTGAACTTGTACTCGCGCTTGGTCAAAGTTCCCAAATTGGAGAAATTTTCCCCGGTGGTTCTCCACTTCCAGGGAAAATCTCTGATCTTTTATCTAGTTTCAGCAGGAAAAGGGATGATGTTCCCCAAAATGAACAAAGGGAGCCAGAAGGTATTCAGCGTGGAACACCAATGCGCCATGATGCCAGGCCATTTGTTGGCGATAAGGATGTGCAATTTGCAGACCAGGCGAGGGGAAGCGCATTTAGAAACCCTGAAGAACTTCAAAGGAACATGGAGGGCTCCGGTGACATGGATTCACGTATTCCATCAGAGAGAAGGCCACCTCTTCTTCGTGAACCTGGCAGGCCATCAAGATTTCAGCAAGGCCCTGATGATCAGTCGAAAATATCTAGGCCACCATATGGACAATACAATGAAGAAGAGGATGATCGTCGCAACAAACGATTTAAGCCGGGAGCTGAGCATAGTCCATCACCACGTCCTTTTGATCAGGGTCTTCCACACCTTAAAGAAGCACTATTGAGTGACCCAAACCAACCACAGGAAAGATTCGGGGACAAGAATTGGGACAGACCATTTGATAGACCTGAACCAGGGTTTCAAGATAATTTCAGAGAAAATGCATACTTAGGAAATTCTGGGCCAAGTGATCACAGAAGCGGCTTCGGTCCAGGTGACCAAGGAAACCAGAGAGGTCAAATGTTCGAGGATGGCGGTTTATATGGACCAGAGGGTCGCCGAAATCAGAAGGACTTAGGTGTTGAAGGGGGACGACATGCTGGAGATCCATTCGGCCTGAATGATCCTTTCAATGTTGATAATTCCAGAGGAAGTAGTAGAGAAAAGGGTAGTGTGGAAGATTACAAGAGGGACAGTGGACCTTTTGATGGTAATGATCGCAATCGGAAATCAGCAGTAGGTCAAAGGGATAACAGACATCCAGCCAACATGGGTATGGGAGGTATTGCAGGCCCTGAACACCAAATGGGTACAAGAGATTATTTGAGGGAAAGCAGCATTTCATCTTCAGTTGAAACTCGAGGAGGCTCATCAGGGCGTATTGGTCGAGATGACCGCAAGTATCCTTCAGATCCTATGGGTTTAGGGAGTCTAATTGGACCTGGTGAGAGGAGGGCTCCTGATGATCGCATGGGTCCCAGTGATAGATGGGGTCCAGGTGATCCCATTGGTGTTGATGGTCGCCTGAGTCCAAATGGTCGCATGAGTCGAGGTGGTGTAGATGACAATGGGACAGGTAGACTCATGGGTCCTGATGGTGTTCATGGTCTTGTTGATAAAAGAGCTCCCAACGACCGTAAAGGTCTTGAAAGTCTGATGAGTATGGGTGATCGCATGGGTCCAGGAGATCGCATGGGTCCAGGAGATCGTACGGGTGATTGCATGGGTCCAGGAGATCGCATGGGTCTAGGAGATCGCATGGGTCCAGGAGATCGCATGGGTCCAGGAGATCCCATGGGTCCAGGAGATCGCATGGGTCCAGGAGATCGCATGGGTCCAGGAGATCGCATGGGTCCTGGAGATCGCATGGGTGATCACATGGGTCAAGAACATCGCATGGGTGGTCACATGGGTCCGGGAAATCACATGGGGCCTGGAGATCGCATGGGGCCTGGAGATCGCATGGGTCCAGACGAGCGCATGGGTCCAGGAGATCGCATGGATCCAGATCGTCCAATAGGCCCAGGTGGTCCTATGGATCAAGGAAGTCGCAGAGGTCCTAATGAACGTATGGGTCCTGTTGGTGATATGGGTGATCGAGGTCTTATGGGTCCTGATGATTACATGGGTCCGGATGGTCAAATGGGCATTGATGATCGCAGGGGTTTTCGTGGTCGCATGAGCCCAGATGAATTTAGAGATGTTGGTAATTACATTGGAGCAAAGGGGCCATCAGATTTCAGGGGATCAACAGAGTATGGAGATCTAGTTGGAAACAGAGGACCAAATGATCGTAACGACCATAGGAGGAGGCCAGGGCCTGAGGGTCAGTGGGAACCAGTTAGAAATAGTGGTCCAGGAAGGTTGGGACCTGATGGACGCTTTGAGCCAGAAGAACGTTTTGGTCCAAGACGTCCCTTGGGTTCAAGGGAATATCAGGAATTTGGTTCAAGAGATTACATGGAGCCTGAAAAGAGACAATTTGATTTGGAAAAAAGAGAAGCTATTGAAAGACCCTTTGAAGAACGTCCTGGACCCCATGATAGGATGGGAAAAGATGAGTTTATGAGATCAAGAGAAGGTGTGGGACCCGAGAATCACTTTCAACGACAGAGTCGTTTCGCACCTGCAGAGGGTCAAATGCGGCAAGAGAATCTAGGTCCAGGAGGGTTTAGAGGAATGGATGATCAAGCAAGGAGAGGTGATGACATGAGAAGAGGTGAGCGTGGCACACCAGGGCCATATTCAGATGAACCAAAACTCCCTTCTTTGCTTGGTGACAAGTTACCTCTGTCCAAACACAGTGAGGAAAGAGAACAGCCTCATGATAGAAGATCAGGTGATGACTGTTGTGTCCGCGTAGTTGGTATGCCGTTGGGTGTCACAGTAGCTGATGTTGTCACCTTTTTCAGTGGTGTACGCATTGCTGATAACAGCATACGGTTAGTTGTTGATAACTTGACCAACAAGCCAAATGGTAACGCTTTTGTTAAGTTTGCCAGTGCAGAAGATGCAACCAAAGCATGTAGACTCCCTCGAAAATTTATGGCAAACAGATACATTGAAGTAGGCCGATGCAAAGAGTATGACTGGATCAATGCCAAGGGTTACAGAGTCCAACCTGAAGCTCTCCCTTCAAAGTTAGAAAAACAAGGAATCCATAGGTCTCGTTCCCGCTCACCACTTCGTTCTACCTGTGTTGAACTAAAGGGGATACCACATCACACTGAAGTCCATGGCATCAAAGACCTTTTTTATGGCACTATTTTATCAAGTGACAAAATTGTAATTTTGACAAGTAGCGATAACACATCTTTAGGAAGTGCATTTGTTGAATTTCCGGATCATCAGTCATTTGATAAGGCACTGCGCAAACGTGATTTGTATATTGGTAGGCATTCAGTGGACATTAGACCAGTCGCTAAAGAAGTGATGAACACACGTATTCTTGAACACAAGAAACGAAACCCAGACAAACAGACAAGATCAGCTTCCAGTTCGAGAGACCCAAAAGATGGCAGCTCCAGAAGTAGAAGTTCTGCATCATCCAGAGACGCAAGGAGTTCTGGAGCAAGAGACCGCGACACAAGGGAACCCAGCTCCAGAGATAAGAGCTCACGCGACCAAGATTCAAGACAGTCATCTTCTAAGCATGGCAGAGACAGTCAAAGGAGCAGTGATAAGGAGCCGAAATCTAGAGACCAGGATTCTCGACAGTCTACACCCAGAAGCAAAGACAACAAAGAAACTGGATCAAGGGTCTCAGATTCTCGAAGTCGTTATTCAGGAGAGTCAAGCAGCTCACAGAAGCGTGATAGCGATCCAAAAAATCAGGACACTAGAAAGTCAGGATCAAGCTCAAAATCAAGTCAGAGAGACTCTGACCAAAAGAACCTGGCAATGTCCTCAAAATTACCAAGTTCTCAACCAGCCATGAAATCCCCGCCAGTCCAGTCAGGACACATTGTTAAGAATGTGACTCCAAAGAAAGAACCCCCTAAGGTACCTGATCACGTTATCCCTGTGGAGATTCCCATCATTCCTGCCAATGAAATGAAAAAACCGAACCCAGATGAGAAATGTTGCATCCACATGCGTAACATGCCGTACAATACATCCGAAGATGAAATACACAGTTTCTTTGATGAGATGAAGCTCAGACCCCTGATGGTGCATTTCTTAATCACACCGGACGGACGACCAAATGGACAAGCCTACGTAGAATTCGCAAATGCTGCTGATGCACACAAAGCCATCGCCAAAACAGATGCTCGCATCCAGGACCGTAGCATCCTGATGGGCATTTTAACAAGACGCCACCTAGAAGAGTGCCTCGCTCAAGGTAGACCTCCACATCCACCTCCTCAAGGGCCACCTGCTGGACCAAGAGGACCACCATTTCACCATCGTTCTCCAGGTGATTACAGACCACCCCTCCTTAACACCCCGGATGGGCGAAGGGATGGACCACCATTTGGAATGAGAGGACCTCCAAGAGGCCCCCGACCTTCTCTACCCCCTATTGAGGTCCTCATCGGACGAAGGTGTGTGGTTGGGGCCAGTAACCTGCCCTTCGATATCCCAATACCAGCCATTATTGATTTCTTCAGTAACCATAATGTTGTGCCTGAAACTGTGAGACTGAAGACCACTGAGCGAGGAAGGACTACTGGAGAAGCCATGGTTGCCTTCAGGACTGCAGGGGATGCTAGTCGGGCCATAACAGATCTGAACGGCAGTGTCATTGGAGGCAGGACACTTCGCTTGCATTTGATGTAAGTAATATTTGTATTCCTCAAACCACCGTATTTTTGACCTCATGAGGGTGCTCTCAAACATGTTTGTATCACTTTCTGGGGTATATTCATTCATACCCAAATTAGTTATTAAAGACCGGAACACATTACCACCACAGACCTCATATCCATTACAGACATGTAGACCTGTGCAGGACTGTGCAGGACTAAAACTGTGCAGGACCAATCGCGTTTACCCTCGGAAGTGATAAAAATACTATTGAGAAAAATACAGCGCATTGCTTTGATTTAACATCATTGTGGTAGACTTTCTTATTAGCATCCTATATCACACAGTAGAGGCTCCATAAAAAAATCATTCATTTCTATGCCATTTGGGTTTGATTATGCATCCACAAGGTTTGTAAGATATGTCATTGGTGCTGTTTAAAGCCTCATTTAAAGCCATTATACACTTTCAGACCAGAAAAAAAGGTCACAGATTTACAAATAACTTACAGGGTTTAATGGTAAAAGACTTCTCTTGAAATATTTTGCCATGAAATGCTTAACTTTTTGAGAAAACGTTAAATTAATTCTCGACATCGAGAATTACGGATTTATAGTAAACACATAAAAACGTGCGAAAACAACGTGGGTTATCCCGTTATTTTCTCCCGACTCCGACGACCGATTGAGCCTAAATTTTCACAGGTTAGTTATTTTTATATATAAGTTGTGAAACACGAAGTGTGGGCCTTGGAAAATACTGTTTACTGAAAGTGTCCACTCGCTTTAATGGGGTTGGCAGGTGTTTTGTAGCTTTCTTGCACTGTCATCATGAAAATACAGTCATCTATCTTCAATTATGCAGATGCCCTCATTCAAATGTGCAGCAAAAAAATAGATAAACACCATCTGTCATGGTGTTGTATTTCGCTATAAGGAAGTTCTGTGAATTGTTGGTGTAAGAAATGTTAACCCTTTGTTTTGATAATATATCTGTACACCTTTGGGATGTTTAAAGAAAATGGACACTATTGGTAGTTGTCAAAGACTAGTTGGTGTAACTCACCATATGCACAAAATAACAAACCTGTGAAAATTTGAGCTCAATCGGTGGTCGAAGTTGCGAGATAACTATGAAAGAAAAAACACCCTTGTCATACCATGGTTGCTTTCAGATGCTTGATAGAGACCTCAAATTCTAAATCTGAGGCTCTTAATCAAGTTCGTGGAAAATTACTTCTTTCTCGAAAAGTACATCACTTCAGAGGGAGCTGTTTCTCACAATGTTTTATACTATCAACCTCTCCCCATTACTCATAATCAAGAAAGGTTTTATGATAATAATTATTTTGAGTAATTACCAATAGTGTCTGCTGCCTTTAACCAAAAAGTACAAATAATAATATTGACTGAAGCTTTAAAAACATATCTCAATCTGCCATCCATGTACATGTACATGTATGCATGGCCTTTTTGTTTTTCTTTGTTTTGTCTTTTTTCATATAGATCATAGTTGTTCTGTTTTATGTATTCAAATGTTATGTTCACATCCCACAGGAAACCATAATTATCTACGCACCTGTTGCGATAGTGAGCCTGGAGCTGTAAAACGGAGAAGAATGCTCAAGTGAAAGGGCCACTCTTTCCAGTGAAATGTACTCGTCGTTTAAAACTTTCATTTTTTTAAAGTACTTTTTTAAAATGTGATTATGGGATGGAAACTTTATCCAAATCAACCCTTGCTCTCTAAAAAAGTTATTAAGTTAAACCATTGCCAAATGCTTCACTGTAAACAGTTGTTTGCAAATTCAATGGTTAAAGCCATTATACACTTTCGGTACAGAAAAAAAAATTCACAGATTTACAAATAATTTACAGGGTTTACAGAAGGTAATGGTGAAAGACTTCTCTTGAAATATTATTCCATGCTGTACTTTAAAAAAAACATTAAAACAATATAAATTCTTGATAGCGCGAACTACGGATTAATTTGAAACACATGTCATGACACGGCGAAACGTGCAGAAACAAGAGTGGGTTTTCCCGTTATATTCTCCAGACTCTGATGACCGATTGAGCCTAAATTTTCACAGGTTTGTTATTTTATATATAAGTTGTGATACACGAAGTGTGGGACGTGGACAATACTGTTTATCGTCAGTGTATAATGGCTATAAATCGTTTACTTTAAACGTTTCAGCTTCCAAGCTCTTTGGTTATTCTTTTATAGCATACATATATGTACATTCTTTTAGAAACATAGGTGCTTCAACTTTTTGCTTACCCAATATACCTTTTGTATAAAGAAACAAGCTTTCGATTAATGTCATTGCAGTAGTGCTGTACAAAGAATTTTGTTGTAAGACTTACATGTAGTAGTTTAGCTCACTTGTATATTCTAGTTTTGGCTTCTTTGTATGACTCTGTGAACGAAGTAGTTAACGAAAAAGAAATCATATTAATAATGTAGTAGGGATTCCGCTGACATGTGCATGAAAGCTGATTCCACAAAGTGATATAGAGTTGGGGTTCAAGTTGGAGTAAGTTTTTAATTCCTTAATGTGGGACAATTTTGTCCTGTTTTTTTTGTTTGCTCATTTACATTCAACTTTAATAGAAACAAATATTCATGTTTTCAGCTAGAATACTACACATTGATGACACTTTGCATTATATCTTCCTACATGTACTTGCCGGTATGTGTTTTTGTACAGATACTTTAATGAGTGTAAAAAGCATTCTTTGTTTTATAATTTTGCAGGCAGGTTGTCTTTTTAATTTGTTTCTCTTTGCCTTTTAAGAAAAAGTAACAGAAATTCAGTTGCACCATGTTTACAGGTGAAAACAACCATACAGTTCAGCCAGAAGTAATGATAAGTTTAATAGTTTCCTTTGCCTTTTAGGAATTCTTTGTTGAGGTTTAGGATTTTCAGTTGAAACTTTGAAACAGACAATCAATGTAGAGAAGGTAATTTCTTTCTTTTTAAAGCTGGAATACTAATTTGATGATCCAAGTCGAGTCATACATTTCTTTATTTTGTACATTATTTTCACTAAATATGAGAAATCGTTTTTCCTCCACACTTTTATAAAAAGGGGAAGGTGAACTTTGCTCTCTATAACATATATCATAACGTCATCATAACTTTTTACAAACATACATTTAGTGCATGTTTTTTATTTTACTCATGTAATTTTTTCAAATTGTTATCGCCATACTGATGCAATGGTTACTGCTCTATATTTCGACACCTCTATGGCAACAACAATATTATGTTCTGAAAAAACGATTAGTTTCACGCTAGGGTTAGGGTTTGGGTTAGGAAAATACACTTGACAGGAGAGGGGTGTCAAAACATAGGGTTAGGGTTAGGGTTTCGGTTAGGAAAATACACTTGACAGGAGAGGGGTGTCAAAACATAGGGATGTCGAAACATAGGGGTGTTACCAATGTAATGACCTTTGACATAGACATTTTATAACAAACCTGGTATAATGGGTGCGTTCAATTAGTTTCCCTGGGTCAACCCCGGTCTGTCCCCGGTACATTTGAATAGCTTTGACGTCATTCCAGGGACTCACCCCAGTCAGCCCTAGGTGCCCTGCTTGTGGAATGGGTAATTGGGAGAGGCCTGAAGTGTATGATGTCACCACGAATGGGTGAGTGATCGTTCGATTAGCTCTTGTCAGGGGCTCGCCCATATGAGCACAGGGAAGTTAATCGAACAAACCCAATGTTGTTTATGATAAAAGGTCGATGTACTTGTTAAAGTTTTACAAAGAAATAAGTTTTATTTGGGTTATTTTTATAGTAACCAGGCGTGATATTTGGCCCATTTGGAAAAAAAGTAGTAACATTTTATTTAGCACAAGGGCTAATATGTTTACATGGTGTAGTCTTTTAGCAAGTCTTTTAGCAGTATGACTGGCAAAAATCACCCATAGAAGTGTAGACATTTTTCTTTGTTAACATTTTATAGTTGGCAAAAATGGCAGGTCATAATATGTTTTACATTGCAACATATTCACATTCATTTGTTGTTTTGTCCAATGTGGCATCTGAAACCATTATTCCTAAATTGTTTTTTATTATTTAGTTGAAGTGATTCACACAAATTTAAAATTAAAAAATCATTTGGTATGGATCTTTGCATACTTCATTGTGAAATCAATAGATTAATGACTGTTTAGGTTAAAAATGTGCAGGGCCAAATTCCAAATACATTTAGCTATTATTATGACAAGAAATCATAATGCTTTTGTAAATTCTAGCAAAGAAGTTTTTGTTTGAAACCGTCAAATTTGGGAGCTCAGCTCAAAAAAAGAAGTAAAGCAAGCAGTTGGGTGCTAGTTGTACCGACTTGTGTTCATGGTAAACATTTGTATCGTTAAAAGTTTAGATGTTAGCAATAAATCTTAATTTGTCTTGTTGAAAACAAGTTGTTGATTTGATTTTGTATTTAACGATGATTCTTTGGCCGCTATGATTTATTAATAATAACATTATTAAGAGGTTCTTATTACCCCTTTATCACACCCCCCTAGGGGTGTATCAAAGCGCTTAGTATATTTTCATGCAAGGTATGCGGAGCTACTTTTTGAAGTATATGAGACATATTCCTTTATATCACCAGGCAATGAATAACAAGGTGATGTGGCGCAATATGCTGCTGATCAGATCAGAAAAACAGGGACGAACCCCCTTCTCTTTACGATTAAGTGCACTTAATTTTCTTTTACAAACTGTTTTAACAGAACACATAAAACATAAAGGACCACCGGGGCTTTACCTCCCATCCGAAGGACGCAGCAATATTGGTAAACATACATGTCGCGACTGGGACTCAAACCCACACTCTGCTGATCAGAAACACCCGAGCTAGACTTCGTGCTCTTGTATTTGCAGTCTTCTGGCGGGTAGACCTTTGAAGAAATACAATATATCTACTAACTTTTCTCATTGCTGAAGAAAGTGAAATCAGTTTAGAAAAAATATACCATTTTGTTACTGGGGAATTTGTGATCAGTTTAATTCAATATTCAAATTCCACATTACACCAAAGTCACACATACAACACTATAGCTTAAAGGCACTTAAGTTGTTTTGACAATTAAAACTAGGTATTTTAATACCATAAGTACATTTCTTACAGATGGACGGTTTCAGCAAGTCATATGTCAGAGCCATGATTCAAAATACAGGCCTAAACATTTTAAGTACTGTGCAAGAAAAGACATTCATGAGAAAATTTTAAAGTATTTTGGGAATTTGCTGATTGAACTAGAAAATACATACATCAAGGCATATTTGCTAATGAGGCAATTTAAGCATATAATGAAAGCTTGTGAATTTAAATCCACTTTCCATCTTTGTTTGAATACTCGATAATAGTTAATCTACATTTGGAATACACTGCTTAAAATGGTTGTGCTGCAGCCTGTGCAAACTATATAACTCTATCCAAACTACTGTACATGTGAGTATTTTAAGTTTAAGATAAGTTGTCAATTTTCTACAAATGCTCAAGACAGCATGCTACAACAAAGACATACCATGCAGTGAACATTTTAAAGGATGAATACATTTTAAAATAAAGAGTAATCTTTTGAGGATTTGGTTTCTATCATAAATTGGAATCAATTGGACCAAAAAGACATTGGTTTGTGTAATCTTCCACATCCCTTGCTAAAATAGTACTCGGCAGAAATATTAAATTTATTTACAGTTTTTATCACAGTTAAAAATAAATAAGAAAAATGAAAATGGATAAATAAATTGATATTTGGAAAGAATGTACAGCAATAGTTCATTCATATTTTGCTATAAATTTGAAATTTGAAAGCTCCAAGAATCAACCCCAGAGAAAAAAAAATTAAAAATTGTGTTTCATGTTCTTGCGGAAAGATCGCAGAGTGGTTATAGTGATATGCCTCAAGTAAAGGCAAGAAACACAAACAAACTCTGACCAAGGAGCAAAGTATGTAACCCTCTCATACAAGGGTTCTACATACACTGGGCGGAAGGCCAGAGACCAGTAATTTCAGCACTTGCCTAAAACTTCGCTTTGATCTTTTTGTAAAGGCGCTATATAAATACCTATTATTATTATCATTAAGTACAGTGGTAAGTTCTTTCACACATTTACTTTAGTAAAACTTTATACCTTTTCACGTCATTCATAAACATCGGCAAAAGTGAGGTTACAGATGCTACAGCCAGGTTATCCTGCTGATGAAGATCGTAGTATCGGTCGGAAAATTATAGGTACGGAAATATGTCCAGTTATGATGAGATCAAAAGTTAAACATTGAATTGTATCGAATTACCAACACAGATCAATTTCTATACAATCATCATTCATATTCATCTTCATCATCTTCATACTCGTCATCATCATCGTCTTCTTCATCATCATCGTCATCATCATCGTACTCCAAGTCCTGAATGCGACTGGTATCCTGTCGTCCGTTGCCCGTCGTCTTCTGCTTGGTGGAGGACGATGACGAGGAGGCAGGCTTGCTGCTCCTGCCCGCGGAGTTGAGAGACGTCCTCGAGTTGGCCAGTACAGAGTTACTGCTCCCAAGGGTGGCATTGAAGGGGCGCAGACTGTTGCGGAACTCCTAATGCACATGAATTATGCAAATGTGAAAAAACATTAAATCACTATAACAAACACACTTTTGGTACTGTCAAATTTGCCAAACTCTATTCATATTAAAAGATGCATCTTAAAATGCAAAGCACTTAATATAGGGACTCACCCGAGTCAGCCCTAGGTGCCCTGCTTGTAGAATGGGTAATTGGGGGGGGGGGCCTGAGGTGCATGATGTCACCACGAGAGGGTGAGTGATCGTTCGATTAGCTCTTGTCTACAACTACTGATGATGGCTTACCTCGAGATCGTCTTCATCACTGATAGCATGAAGGTGTTGCCAAGCCTCGGTGTGGACCTCCAGGGCCTTAGCATGAAACAGCATCTCAATCTTGACAAACTCTGATAACATATTCTGTGAAGGTAGAAAGACCACAAGCCTTGTATAAAGACGGTGAAATTATGCTTTGTTAATATGTGATTTTTCAAAGCTCACCACCAACCAAATACTATTAGTTATGATCTTCCTCGGCCTGTGTCATCTTACCTTGAGGTCTTGGAGTCTCTTCCTCTCGAAGGAGTCCATCTGATCCTCAAGGTTTTTATTGGAGCGCGATGCGTCTACGTTGGCCCTCTGTAGTTTAGATTCTGCTTGTGCCTTCAAGATGATACCATCAGTCAAGGACATCAAACAGTACATGTGCTCACTAATTGTTAACAATCTTTTCACTCGCCTGCATCTGTTACACCAGTACACTTCTTGATAGCCCTTTTCACGTGTTACCCCTCTGCACTTTCACACTGTGTCATTATTATTCCATGGGGTTCCAGCTGCATGTTTCAAGAATACCAGGGGTTAAGGCCAAGTCGCACCGGCCCCGATAACGAGAACGAAAACGATATCGATACAAATGCACGCCCTCGATTGGTTGAATGAGCGTGGGCGTATTCTGCGTGGAGCATCTCAACCAATCGAGGGCGTGCATTTTTGTCGTGATCGTTTTCGTTCTCGTTATCGGGGCCTGTGTGACTTGGCCTTTATACTGCTTAATACATACACCGGAGAAGGGTTGGCTATACCCCATTTGTACCCATTTATCGGGGCAGACTGTTGGTAAAGCAATTAAACTGTGAAAAGGCCGGCCAATATTCTTGCCGTCCTGCCTTGTGCAACATCTGATAAAACTACAAATAATTTTGTTTAAAACAAATCCAGCCCATAATGTTTCCCTGTATAGACCCCTACAATATGACGCCGCACACTTGAAACGCCCTCACTGAGGCCAAAAAGCACCATCCCTGAGTCCAAAGGAGTCAAATCATTGGACGAACTTAGCTGTTCTTTGTGCATAAAAACTTGCGCAGACATCAACATCCCTGTAGCGTCATGCAAGGGGTCTATTAGTTAATTTCAAGGATACAATCTGCTGTCTGTTGTTGGGATTCTTCTTCTTAATATTCTCTAATCTCTTCTGCTGGTTGATCTCTTTGGTTCTGGCTGCAAAAGTGGCTTTCATGTCTTCCTGGCAAGCAAATAAAACGCACAATATTTTCAGCTACCATGTAAGGGATTGTGTAAAGTTGTCAACCAAAGTTTAAGATCCGGGACACTTTTGGTTATTACTCAAAAGTAGCATAAAAAGTAACTCGGTAATGAGCAAAGCAGAGCTGTTGATAGCTTAAACATTGAGAGAAAAACACAGTTTTTGAGAAAGAGGTAATTTCTCACTGAAATATTTGAATCTGAAAAAGCCTTTTTCAGGCACTGAAAGCACACACAATTGTGCAGTAAGGTTTTCTCTTTGTTATTTTCTTGCAATTTTGATGACCAATTAAGCCTGGGTTTCAATCAAGTCTGGACAATAACTTACCCGTGTATGTTTGAAGTTCTGACCATACAGTGTCAGCGGATGAACAACCCTTTGGGAAAGTCGATCAACCTGTTGGGATAAAGAGAAGACAATGTAGCTGACTGAACCATTCATAACTCACATGGACATTATTCATCCATCTCATTTCTAGAAGGCCTTGAACCTTGCTCTTGCAAGGGCATGGCAATTGTCCTTTGGAGTAGGGGTAAGCAGTAAAAACCTGGGGTATTCTTGAAACGTGCAACGGAAACCCAGTGAAATAGGGTCCTAGACGTAGACATTGTTAAAGTCGGCTGGGATAACTGTGAGGTAAACAAACTTTTGGGGCCTCCCCAAACCTGTATTCCATGGGGACAAGAGTATACAGTATGTCAGGAACCACTTCTTGCAACAGTGAAATGCTGCAAGCTTGCCTGCCAGGTGAGCTTGCAGCGTTTCTGGTGTGGTCATGTGTCCCATTACGACTCCAAGGAACAGTTGAGGGCAAGCGTCAGAGGGGCGGACATAGGAAGTCCTGGTCTGACAACATCCGAGACTGTACAGGTCGAAACAATGCTGCCCTTGTATGTATGGCGGAGGACAGAGAACTGTGGTGATCCATGACAGCAGCTATGCACCCATTATGGTACCCCAAACACCAGCTTGACAGTCTCGGAATGAGTGAGAGAGTAATTTGTTACAACACTAATCTTGAAGAGGCTTGGCTTAAGTACCCACCAGATCTAGAAATCTCATAGTATTTGCTATCTCACCATTGCTTGTCTGTAATCCTGCACAGACGACAGCCTCTCAGCAAATCCAGTCAGACCTGACTTTGTAGACGACGCTTCACTCTCTGCGTACGCAAGGACACCCTTGGCAAGCTGGTCTCCCTTGTCTCGTAGCCTGGCAAGCTTGCGTGAGTAAGCACCAAACAGTTGGCACAGATCGGAAAAATGCCTCTCGACATTATTAATTCTCTGCTGGATGAATTTGGCTTGATTTTCTCTGCAAAATATAAATTGTTTTATATTTTTAAAAATATTTAGTTACACAAACTGTAAATCTGCTAGTTGCGATAAGGTAATTCTCCTTCCGCTGTCGAGAGGAGGGTTACGTTATCGCAACTATAAATCTTCAAGTTATCGCTGTTGTGGGTATTTGTGATACATATATAGGCCCTACAGCATGTTTTGTTCAATTTTCAAGGGGGGGGGGGGGCGGTTGGGGGGGGGGTTGTGAACTAGACTGCAGTCGTTTGTTTTGGTTGATATTTGTGTACAGCCCACATACCAAAGACCTTTTCGCAAATACCATTGCGGAAGCGCAAACTGTTGAGTGAGGTGCATTGTGGGATAGTAGCTACGGATCAATACTCTGATACTGATCACCAGCTAGACCACCATGCACCTTTATCCAAGCTTTACTTTACGCGCACCCAAGACCAAGACAAATTTCAACACACCATGAAGTGTAAGTGTTATTGTTAATAAATTTGATAGATGATTTGAAAAAAAAAAAAATTAGTTTTTGATTGTGAACAATTTTCCTGTTATCCTACTGAAAACAAATGACACCAGGATATTTGCGAACCGGTGCCTACCCCTACCCGTACCACCGGGATTTAAACTACTGACTAGAAAAAAATAGAATGTTGCTTTCACAGTATGGCACGGAACGTCTACTGGAAAACAAAACAAATCCACGTTAATAAAATGAATCAGAATTAATAAATATAAATGACTTTGATTTTGAATTGGATGGTCAGGCATGTCATTGTCAATGTCAGGCATGCACTGCAGTAGGAAAATAAGAAATTCAATTTGTCCTTGTTCATTTTTGGGAAACGTTTCATTTTCAAAATTTAATTTATTTACCTTGCTCGAGCGTCTGCATTCCTAAGACTCATGATGATTGAGGGTTGGCTGGGAGGACAACAAGGAACACTGCCAACTATCGGAATGATTTAGAACACCATTGGCATTTACCTCCATAAAGTAAACTATTAAGGACGTTTGAATATCGCCTGATAAAAAAACTTGTTTACTGCAAAAATGAAATTTTATACGACGATGACAGGAACAGCGCCCTCTGTTGGATTGACCAACGAAGTTTTATTTTTATTTTGTATGTGTATCGACCCCAGAATTCGCTCTCGCTCATTGCATGCTGAATGAACACTTTGTAAACCTCTGGGGACGAAATCGTGTCGTAGCAACATTCAGCATCAAAGATGGCGGCGTACATTTGACATTGGTGATCTAAAAAAACTGTTCAACGAACCGGCTGGGGTTGATTGAAGTTCATTTGTGCAACACTTCGACCGTCAATTTAAGAATACAATTAAGGGTAACAACTTGTCAGTATATTTGTTCAAGTATCATGTATGGAATAAGTTGTATTGTTGTGGAAAAGGTTTTATCAATATCATTCATGTTTATTAATAATAATAATTTAATATTATTAAATATTATTATTATAAATATGGCCTAACCAGTTTTAATTAACAAACAGATTTTACGCTGGGTCGCGCGCTGTATTCAGTCATATAAAAAAAAAAAGTTTATTTTAATTGACAAAAAAGTCATTGCAATGCTAAATTTTTGAATGTTGTTAATGTTAATTCAGATTTATAATTATATAGGGCCTAGAAATTTCAGAGTGATAACTTATTTAATAATAATATAGGCCTATGTAATATACTGGCCTACACAGTACACAAATTAAGTCTTTGTTCGGATAACTTTCCGTATGGCGCCACCACTTTTTCACTCATTTTTACAAAAAGGGATATATCAATCAGGTAAATTAGATACTATATTATTTTATTTCGAATGAAAAAGTGGTGGCGCCATACGGAAACTTTTCCCTTTGTTTAACCCAATACATAGGTTCACAATAAATAATTAATTAGATTTAACAATCTCGTCATAGAAAAGTGTTATGTCAATGTTTATTTTACAATTTTCCAGCTACTTCTAGAAACTAAAAAGGCCCTCCCGTGAGGAGCCTTTTTTAGTTTTATAGTTTCTAGAAGTAGACTGTGACTAAGTGTTGACAAACATAACAAATAAAAGTATCTTGTTTTCTGTTACCCTTTTACAGGTATGGCTAACCCGGATGTAAGACCATCAGACCTTCAGAAACCTTTGGCTAATATTCGCCTCGTCCCAACAGACTACAACCAGTGGGAACGCACAGGGAGTTCCAGACGTATTGCACAGAACACTTCTGCATCCAAGCAGAAAGATGGAGCCAGGATTAATAATGACACAACAGCTGGGCGTGAATCATGTAAGCATTACAGATGCATTCTGGTTAGACCTATAGCACTGGGGTGTCATGGCTGAGCGGTTTAGAACATCGAGTTCAAATTCTGGTGGTTTAGTCATCAGAGTGTGTGTTCAGATTCCAATCATGGCACTTTAGTCCTTGAGCAAGATACTTTACTATGTTGCTTCTCCTCACACAATGGTATATATGTACCTGCGAGGGTAGATGTTGATATTGTGTTTAGAAAAGTCTTTGGTGCGCCACTGCAGCCCGGGCTCTAATAGAATGAAGGAAGTTATTGCCCCAATGACTAGGGCACTTATGTATTCAGCACATTGATACATTATCGTAAAATGCGCTATATATGTATACAATGTATTCACTAGTTATTGTTACTATTGTTATGACTAGCTGTTGAGATGAATAAAGAGCATATTTTCTTCTTTTGTAATGCAGCACCGACCGTCGGACAACGTCCACGAGAGTCGTCAGCGAGGCAGTTCCATCACTTTGCAGGCCCTGCCTGTCCCCATCACCACAAGTCCAGGACGAGAGGAACACCAGCTGAAGAGACAGACGAGAGCATCAAGGAGAAACTGAGGGAAAACAAGGTGCTGGAGCTCCTCATCAAATCAAGGAGAAAAGCTCTCGCCAACTATAAAAGCAGACAGGAAACACTGTATCCTTTGTAGAAGTTTTTTTCTTTAGTAGTTAGTTTTTTGAGGAAGTTGTTTGTTTTGTAAAATGTGAGGGAACCTTTGCCTTCAGTGTTCAACTGTCTAACTTAAGCATTATTTACTATGAAAAGTTCAAATTGGGTCGCAACCTTTAAGATCCTGCTCTTTTCCATTTTAATCACTCCTTATTTTATCAGAGAAATATTTTCATCTTTGGGGTGATTGAATCATTGTCAGTTTGTGTGTGGACGGCCTTGTGTCGTGTTGACCTTTCACCGCGTCATGTACCATAGATTGGAGCGAGTTGATGAAGTGCCCTAAAAGTGAAAAGAAAGATTTTGAACTGAATTCTGGGTTGTACGGGCAGCCAGTGAAGTTGATAAAGTATTGGTGTAATGTGCAGGTCTTGAACTTCACTCTTGAAGGGGCTCAACAGTTGTCCTCTCATAAGGGGCACTTGTATGAAAATATTTAAATTTGTACAGGAACCTTGCACAGGGCACCACAGCAAAAGCCCAGGGCGCCATGGCAAATGCTGTGGGTTATTTTAAGCCCTGGATGTGGTCATACTTCTTGGTTCCAGAAATAATAATTCTGTGATATTTCTTGTAATGTAAGGAAACAGAGGAGTCGTCAAAAGTGTCTTACACTGGAGTCTTAAGGTTCTGTCTGAAGAGAGGACAGACATTTTGATTTTTAGTTGGAGAAAACCAATTATATTACTGAAAAGATTTCCTTTACACAAATCTGTTCAGTCTTGGAGAGAATACCAAACTGAGAGGGGAGATTGAAGGCAATGAGAAAGAAGTGGTAAGTTTTGGGTGGCGTCTTACAGCTGAGCGGTCTGTGGCGCATCGGACTTGAGTTCTGATGAGTCGTCAGACTGTAACCTTTTTGAGAAGACTATGTTCAAATCTCACCAGTCAGTTTGAATTAAAGGCACTGGACACTTGTCAAAACCAGTATTCTTATAAAGAAAGACTTAAGGCCTGTTGTTGAAAACTAAAAGATGGGATTCACTCTACTCTTACAAATTGCAATGAAGTACTCTCTAATGTTGACTTGTGATTTGTTGTGATTTTATCTTCAATCCTTCAGCATGATGAGGTGAAGTCACTCCTACAGAAGTATGAGAGATTCCGGGTAAGTTTAAGGAAGGTTGATTCCGGTAAAGTTTTTTCATTAATTTCAGGGAGTCCCCATTCATCTAACCAACCAGAGAACCATAAGTGGTATCTATCTCACCTTCCACCTCTAGAACCCCAAGTTCTAATCCAGTCGGGAGCACTTTGTGGATAAGGTTTCCAGTCCTTCTTACCGGACTGCGTGGGTTTTTCCTGGAAGAATTTTTTTATGGTTTTTTCCCTTATGCATATGAAGTCGTTTGAGTATTGCGCCCTCGGCTAGGAGGTCAACAGAAAAGAGCTCATTGGCCAATCCTGTGCGCCTCACTTATGTAGCTCTATGTTTTCCATTGTTTCATTATTGATTTACCTCTGAGATGGCTGCAGGATGTGCATGTAGTCATTGCATAAGGTTTATAAAATAATTGTATGCTTGATGGTCCATTGCTTTGTCCTTTGGATAGGACGTAGAGCCCTTCGGTCCCATGTGTTGTGTAACACCTTGTAACTGCTTGGTAGACATGTGTGCTGTATAAGACTTTGATATTATTAACTGCTCTCATTGTGTATTTTTGTCAGGGGGCTGTGTCTACGTTGAGTGCGAAGTTTGAAATGGAGAAGACGCTCGCTAAGAAAGCCTATGATCAGGCTAAGGCACTGCAAGCCAATGAAGTGGAAGGTAAAGTTAAAGGGTAGTGTCAAATGCAGTGTTGATGGTTCTTCTACTGTCACTGAAAAGCCATTATTCAGGAACTTCCACATTCAAATCTGATATAGTCCTACTGTTTTAAATAAATCAATAGGCATGATATTCTTCCTGCTTAAAGGCAGTGGACACTATTGGTAATTAATCAAAAATATTTATTAGCATAAAACCTTACTTGGTAAGGAGCAATGGGGAGAGGTTGATGGTATAAAACATTGTGAGAAGCGGCTCCCTCTGAAGTAACGTAGTTTTCGAGAAAAAATAATTTTCCTCAAACTTTATTTCAAGACCTCAAATTTAGAATTTGAGGTCTCAAAATCAAGCATCAGAAAGCACACAACTTCGTGTAACAAGGGTGTTTTTTCTTTCATTATCATCTCGCAACTTCGATGACCAATTGAGTTCAAATTTGCACAGGTTTGTTATTTTATGCATATGTTGAGATACACCTAGTGAGATGACTGGTCTTTTACGATGACCAATAGTGTCCAGTGTCTTCAAGTCGGATTTCTGATTTAGTGGCCCAAAGTTGCTATCAAACAGCCTGATAAGTCTATAAAAACCCTATACCGTAATGTAAATATAGATTAGCCCTTGTACTCAATAAAATACTACTTTTTTTTTCCAAGAACCAAATATCATGCCTGCAATGTGTTTACTGTATGCAAGCATTTAATGAATTACCCTTTTGGGATCTAATACAAATTGATTGAATTGAATTGTTTTATTTTGTTTCAATAGTTCTTGAGAAGCAAGTTGGCGTCTTAGATGACAGACTGAAAGAAAGACAGACGGAGCTTTCGGTTTTGACGAGCTATAAAGACAAAGAGTATCCGGTCAGGGCCATGAAGATTGCTGAACTCCAGAAACAAATTCAGTATCTTACTGCTGAGTATGAGGTAAGAGTTTGTCTGCAGCTGCATAGTATTTGTTTCCGCCCAACTTTATGGCCTTGTTACATATACACAAGGTAACTTGGAGGCAACCAACATTTGAAATAAATGTCTAAATAAAAAAAATAAAAAAAATAAAAAAAATTAAAATTAAAATTATGCTATATGCCACTTGGGTAGCATGAGTAATTTTCCCAAAAACTGTTTTCTGAACTCCCCCCCCCCCCACCACCAAATTTCTTCTTGGAGATTGCCATGGTCCTAGACTCGTCTCAACTGTACTTGGAACCGGTTTCAACTTGACTGTTACAGTTGTGTGATTGTCCACAAGTGACAGTGATAGTGATGTACAGTTGTAGATATAACCACAATAAGTCAGGCTTCTGAAGTGATTGTTGATACTCTCAAGTTTATCTCAGCTTACATTGTGGATTATGTAATATTTTTGTATACACAATATTTCTCATGCATATTCTAACCTTTTTTTCCTCCAGATAAAAAGAAAGGTTAGGAGATGAAATGGGGGGGGGGGGGGGGTTACTTCGGTACAAGAGGTACAGTATGGCTACATTAGGGAGTTCTCTTTGCCCCCATATCGGGTATGGTTTTACATGTGAAGAAAGCACTGGTTTCCTGTCACTGCTTTCAGATTTCTATCTTGGGGGATCTCATCCATCCAGGATGACCAAGAAGGCATCCATTTTTAAACGCTGTACCTGGTTTTGTTTTGCAGGAGGAGATTACTGAGCTAGTGAGTATAACAGCGATAGAGAAAGAGAAATATCAAGAGGACAGTGCGGAGAGACTTCATGACATCAAAGCTACAGTTACAGATAATGCTATAGACTCTATGCACAGCAGCCTGAAGGAAATGGCCATGCAGAACATCGTCATGAGAAAGGTAAGGCCGAATCCAAAATGACGGCTACGGCTACAACTGTTCGTAAGGGCAGGCCTCGAAATAACCCACAGCACCCATAGCAATACACCGATCCATTAGGCTCCACCCATAGCGCACGTGTGAGCAAGAACACATGAGCCTCTCCAATGCTTTTCTGCACAACTGTGCCACGCGGGCCAAGCATACGCGCATGCATGTTGGACCTTAACTTGTCAGACTTTTGGCTGCGCAATGGGTTGTGATTGGTCAATACGTAATGGGGCGGGGCCTAATGGATCGGTCTATTGCCAGTTGTACCCTGTGCCTTTTCTGTGACAAATGACAACTATGACAAAGGTTTTGAATGGTCGAACTAAGGGGCAACGTAAGGGGCAACGTTTGCCCCCTAAAAATGGTCCCCAGGCCAAATGCCAGTTAAGAGGCAAAAGAACCGGTTGTAATTCTTACCAAGTGGCTAGTTTAGTGTTGAAAAGCATCCCTATTGAGTGTGAAATACATTATGGACTTGAGAAAATGCTGACCAACTGGTGTGAAGTAAAAAGCTAACTTGTCCTACTGGCCAGTCACTGAAACTAAAAAACTATGGGCAAATCTTGAGGGGCCCTTCTCACTCAAAACTTTGAATCCAATCTGAAACCTTTCCCATTCTGCAGGAGATTGAAGAACACGAACGCCTCCTTGAAGAACTAGTTCTGACCAATAAGGAGCTGACGGTCGAGGTGAAGGAAATGCAGCACGATCCAAAGACCAACCCGCGTCACGTTATGTTTCCACATTTATTCAAGGAAACAACCAAGTAAGTACCAAGTTTGTTATCAAACTTTAAAATAACCTCATAACATTTTCAAAATTTACACAGTCAGTTACCCTTGTAGTTTTTTATTTGATATCTAAAACACAAGGCGCATCCCCTTCAGGTGATCTCTCTTCTGCTGCTTCCCGTGTTGTATCAAAAACTTGGGTGGGTGGGATCACTGGCTACCGTTACTTAATAGTTACATAGCTTCTGACTGAACCAAAGATATTGACAAAATAGGGAGACTGCCAACATTTGGCTAGGTAGATAGCTCAGTTAGAGTGTACCAGCACTCCAATAAGCCTTTGTGAGATATGGCGAACACAATGATACAACACTACTGCGGTTTATGGCGTGTATGTACGCGCGGCCGATCTAGGTACATGTATTGTATTCTATATCTATGAGTTGCTCCCGTTTGGGGCGCACACGTAAAACATTGTATGTCCGCCATACCTCAAAAAGGCTTACGTGGTGGTCGCTGGTTTAATCCCTCTCTAGTCAATTTTTCTTTGTTCAACCTAAAAGCTGTGGGGTCTTAATTTGTACAGTGCCTTGGATTTGAGGCGCTTTGTAAACATAGTTTATTATTATTAATAACTTGTGGTTCAAAACTTGATGCAAATGTCTTAATTTACTCAGATGCACACCAGACATGGATGTAGTTCTTGATATTCCAACACAAGAGTGGCTTCCAATATAAATGCTTGGCGGATCGACACAACCAGAATGTGAACCTTCTACCTCCAGCTGGACATTGTTGACCACCAAGCTCCAAAATGCAGTACTTCCAACAGCTACAGATTTGTACTACTGTGGTAACTTCTTTTGACCTGTGGGCGGAAAGTCCGGAGACATTATATCCAACCAGGTCTATTATATCATGGAACGAGTTTTTGTTTTTAGATGATGTTGTTTGATATCCAAATACTCAAAAGGATCGGTCAAAACATAGTCATGTTTGAGGGAATTATAATCATATTTAAAGACTTCCTTCGTATTCATTACGGAAATCTGTTAATATAAATAAACAAATTGTACACAGTCAGTGCTATTACTGACATTTTATTTTGTTGAATACATGTATATGTGTAAATAACAAGAGTTTTTTCGTGATTTTTATTTACCATACAAAAAACCTGTGGTCTGAATGAATAGCTGGGGCAGTGGGTTTGGCTAGAAAAAAAACACAGATCTTTAATGTAGTCTTTGGACATTTGGAAAAAGTACACAAGTGTAGGCACTATGGGGGAGAGTAACTTGACATACCCCGGGATTCCTCATATCAAATTGGGCAGCGGATAACAATTAAGGGGTCAGGGGATAATTCCAAGTATTTGTATTAGCATTTTGTACTGTATGCTATGTGAGTTTATTTAGTGGGGTGCACTGTACCTATACCTCTGCAATCAAGTTGACACCTGGATCGTTCTGCACGATTGCAACATTGTCTGAACTTCTAGAACATGAGAATATTATGGGCAAGGGCATTTTGAAACGGACTGTTCTGGCGTTTCAACAGACCAATCCATGTTCACCTCTTATGTAGTTGCTGGAATATTTTAAATCTATCCACGGAGGCTGACATCGTGGATCTTCCAAACATGATTAGGGATAAACACCTCTGGCGTGACGTGCAAATTTTAGCTCAATTGGTCGTCGCAGTCGAAATTGCAAGATAATAATGAAAGAAAAAATACCCTTGTCACACGAAGTTCAGTGCGTTCAGATGCTTGATTTCGAGACCTCAAACTCTAAATCCGAGGTCTCGAAATAAAATTCGTGGAAAATTACTTCTTTCTCGAAAACTACTCCACTTAAGAGGGAGCCGTTTCGCACAATGTTTTATACTACCAAACTTCCTCCATTACTCGTTACCAAGTAAGGTTTTATGCTACTAAATATTTTGAGTATTTACCAATAGTGTCCATTGCCTTTAAGACGCTCCATTAGAGCAATGGATTACCCTGGTGAGTCTGCTCCCACCTAGTGTCCCTAAAAGTCTCCCAATTCAAGTTGTTTCTGTGATGTACATATTACTCAAATCTTATTGTAAGAATAAAAGTAACCTATAAATCATGAATGATCGATTCTCTGTTTTGTTGGTTGGTCCGAGATGGAATAAATTAATCTAATTTAATCAGTGGGACACTTTCTAAAATAGGGACGCCATATCATGTGTCTTGGCGCCATTTAAAAGCACTACTAACCATGCAATATTTTTGTATGGGCTTTTGACATCAAACATGCAAGGAATCTATAGGCTTCTGGGGATCCCAAGACCAATCGACACACCTAATATGCCAAGTCCTTCTTGAATTCTCACCTGGAAAACATTTCTCATGTTTTAGCTCAATGACATGAACATGTGACATCAGGGGTCAGTACAAAGGCTTCAGGGGGATCCTGGACGCATCTACACACCAAAGTTGGATTTGATAGGCCAAGTACACACACACCCTTACGTTCCAGTATGTGAGGTCCGGCTATTGTTCAATTACTCCCTTTTCTGGAGAAATTATCTGTGGGGTACAACTTAAACAAAGAAAACCTCATTGGGTAGCATTGTTCCATTGTTAAACATATCCCATAAGTTGACGTATGCAAGGGCACATTGCGCACACACACGCACCTAAGAACAAGGCAAACACTATGCTCCTTTAGCTTTGCTGGCGTTGGGGGGCATAACAAGATTTCGAGTGCAACAGAACAGACAAAAAACATCTGTACTCATTAACAACCCACTGGGCCACTGGGTTGTTAACCCAGTGCAAGTACAGACAAGAACAACTTGAATCCAGAATAAACTTTCAATCTTTTAATGAACACTGCATACATACATAAATACCTTCATTTGATTTGTAGAACCACTTCAGTATTAATTCAAAGGACTATTGGTACAACAATAATTTGAATCTACGATCTGCATAGAGAGTGGAATCCAAAATTATCGCACTGTGCCTATAACTGTATGTTATTGTTGCATTGACTACTCAGTATTCATTTATTGAAAACAAAATTAACACATTCAAAATATAGTGCAAACTTAAAAATCACAACTTGATTTGCCTATACTAGTGTTATTCCTCTACTTTTTAAAAACAAAGAATGACATATTTATCGGTTTAGTTTTGTGATCAAGAAGAACTTTTAAGTATCCAATTAATTAGAATATATCAACAAAAGTTTTAAAACCAGAAGTTGTGATTGTTGTCCTCCGTTGTAGTTCATGTGTATATACATTCTAATGGCCTGTGTATAATTATGCGTCAATTTGTTAACAACGCACTAGCCTGGGCCCAATTTGATGGCTCTGCTTCCGCAAGAAAAGAATAAGCGCTTTCAGAAACTTCGGCGCAAACGCCAAGCATATTTCACAGGTTGGCAAGAAATGTATGCTTGTGTCTGTGCATACTCGACATACTAGGCATTGTTTGCTACACAGCTAGCAAAGAAATTTTACAGAGAAAGGCGATCGTCGGCACAAAACTCGGCAGTAAGCAGAGCCCTGAATTTGGGCCTCGATGAACCTTCTCCCAATAACACAGCCATTCGCCTTTGTACATGTTTGCAGGAACTTTGTCATGACTCGGCGGAGAAACAGATGAACCAACATTTGCAACAAAGTCACGCATAAATATAAACAGGCTTTACATCAATTACATCAATACCAAGAGGTTCTACACAGCAGCCCACAACTCCATTTCCAATTCCACTTTCTGTATTCAATTCTTTTTCTTTTTCCCCAATTTGTAATAATAATAACAACCGAGTAATAATAATACTTCATGCTTCACACTTAATAGGACCTAAAACTGAAACTTAACTATGACCTGACGGATAGAGTAGCAGGATGTCCCTTCATCACTTCTTCCATTCGTTCTTTTCGTAGTCGTACTGGGATGCGATGCCGGTGACTGGGTTATTGCGGATAGCGATGTTGTACTTCACTGCCGCCTCTTGCCATTCCTTGGACATGGTTTCGGGGAGTGGTGGGGCTACTACATTGGGGGAAAACATAATGAATGTAAAGGAGTTAGACAAATATCCATTAATCTATGTTTACCTGGATCTTATCCTGCGATGTGGATTAACAGCTGGTGCAAATGCAAAAAAGCTGAATCAGACCCAGTTCAAGATCCTGCAATTTTAATCCACCTTTTGAGGAGGGTGGATCAGATCTGGCAAAGTGGATTCCGGGAACAAGTTCTACTAATGCAAAAGTTGATCAGACAATGCAATTCACTGTGGCAATTTTCGGTTTTGCTAGGAATGGCAGGGAGTTTTGCTTGTGTTTTTGTGCGACTGCTGTGATCATAAAGTGGTATCAGAGCTGGATCAAGCACTGGTGTAAACATGCCGTCACAAGATCTTGATCTGTGGTTGTAATAGATTATGAATCTCAATCCATCTGCCTGAATCAAGTGTTACCTCAGTGAAAGTATGCTGGCATTAATACACAATGTGCAGTCAAATTGTTTACATGTGCTCAATGTATTATTTTATGCATGAACATTAGCCTACTTCCAGAGGCAGTCATATACTTACTAAATTTCTTTTGGAGACCATAGAAGAAGATTGCAACGGCACAAGCGGCAAAGACTCCCCCAACGATATACTTCCACTCCCCGGTAGGTGCCCTCATCTCTGAATAACTCTTGTCGAAGCTCAATCTGTACACTGTTTCCAAACAAAATATAATAACAAAATTTAAGAATAGCTGAAATACAATCATTATGGTAAGAGCAGCGGCCTTAAGCTCTGGTGTTTCTGTTCAGCAGAGAGTTGGTTCGAGTCCCGGTCGTGACACTTGTGTCCTTAAGCAAGACACGTTGCTGCGTGCTTCGCATGGTACATAAAGCCATAGGTCCTGTGTGTTGTGTATTCATGTAAAAGAACCCAGTGCACTTATCAAAAAGATAACCCACTTGCATCGGTGTTCCTGGTTAAATTGGCAGCATATTGCGCCACAGCACCTTGTAAATCATGGCATGGTGCTATGCAAAGGAATTGGTGGTCTCATACTTCAAGATTGTAGCTCCACAATACCTTGCAGGAAAAATACTGAATGTTGAAGCACCTTGAGCAATACTGAATGACTGACATGAGCGCTATATATAAGGAGCAACTACATGTATGAAAGAAGGCCAGAGTGGTCCAAATTTCATAAGGTTGTCTAGCAGAAAAATGTGATAGCAATTCTTTCTGCTAAGCATAATTCAGCAGGGAACCTGTTGCAAACAAAATACATCACATGCTGTTTTGGCTGGTAACTCGTTTCTGCTAAGCAAAAAGAACTTCCAGCATTTTTGCAATGCAATAAACTTCATGAAAACAAGCCCTGCTCTGAAGTCCTAGCAAAATTAAAAACCTGAAGACGTTCAGAACATACTTATCAAAACATTGAGGGGGGAAATGAGTAGTTAACCACCGCTTCTTTTCAAAACTGACACTACTCAAAAGAGATCACATGGTGTTAGTTACCGCAAACCTCTCTTAAGGAAAGATTGTACAGGATCAGGGGTAGTCGTATACTCACAAGCTACTTTTTCGTCTAACGAGAGTTCCTTCCAGTCACCCCCTTCCTTAGTTTTCAGAGCTTGCATATCAGAGGTCAGGTCAGCCTCTGTGACAAACCGGCATGGTGGTGCTGGATAGTCAAGTCGGTCAGCGTAAACTGTTATACCCGAAGATCGCTGACATGAAGTGGAAATCGCTCGCCTGCTCGTGATCCTCAGCATATTGACAGCCATGGTTATTGAGACAAACACACTGTAGAAAGAAGATTAACAAACATTTCTTTTTGAGATCTCATCTATTTTAATATTGGCGTACAAAAACTTACCCATAATATATCCCGGGCAACACCAGTTGCGATAAACGTAACCCCCAGGGCTAAAATGTTCCATTAGACCACTGACCCGAAGCCTGTGATGTAATTTCTAAAATTCAGTGTTTATTTTCTATGCCTTTCTTTGTCGATTTAAAGTGTGTTGAATTTTTTTATTAATGGTACCATCTGTATGGACCTGTGTGTTGACGGTAGTTATTAGTTTTGTCCTCGTGAAAAAATGATCGTGAAGTAGCAAAGCCGTCGGCTGCCATCTTGCTTTTTCACAGAGGTTGTACAACACGGACAACAGAGGTCGCTTTCCGGAAATTGGAATAATCTTAGCCCAAGACGTTGATTATCGGTACCGCTTAGTGTATTACATGTATGTACTGCGCTTCGTGTATTACATGTTTGTACTGCGCTTCGTGTTAATTGATCGCTAGTGACTTGGGTCAAGACTAATCCATATCAGTAGCGGTTGAGTTGACAGCGAGTTGACAGCACAAGTGAGTTGACGGCGAGTTGGCGGCAAGGAAGTAGTAGGACCCACATGACTCTTTTACATATATTTGACAGTTGACTTTATGTTCAAATGTTCTTTTAAAGTGATTTAACATTTGTTGTCGTGAGTTGTCATTACGTTAGGGGTCGTGAGTTGTCAGTATTTAGTGCGACCGATTTGTTTAATGTTTTGTTTACTAAATTTCTTACTTTAGTTTATTCTTAAAATTAAATTATAAACTGATAATAATACCAGGGAATTTGTCTTTTTTATTACGGTTAAATAAACAGACAAAAAAGCTGACGATTGCTAATGTCTGACCAGACGAGTTATCAAATTCTCAACAGCGAGTTGACAGCACAAGTGAGTTGACGGCGAGTTGGCGGCAAGGAAGTAGTAGGACCCACATGACTCTTTTACATATATTTGACAGTTGACTTTATGTTCAAATGTTCTTTTAAAGTGATTTAACATTTGTTGTCGTGAGTTGTCATTACGTTAGGGGTCGTGAGTTGTCAGTATTTAGTGCGACCGATTTGTTTAATGTTTTGTTTACTAAATTTCTTACTTTAGTTTATTCTTAAAATTAAATTATAAACTGATAATAATACCAGGGAATTTGTCTTTTTTATTACGGTTAAATAAACAGACAAAAAAGCTGACGATTGCTAATGTCTGACCAGACGAGTTATCAAATTCTAAAAAGACAAGCATTTATTACTAATAAGGCAAGGGCCTTACACTTGTGGTCCGCCAGCCATTTTTTAAAATAAGGGAATTAACGGGTAGCATCGAGTTCTTTAACGGCAGTTTAAAACCGGCAGGGTTGTTAAAGGTCCGAGTTAACGGCAGTTCAAAACCGGCAGGGACGTTGCCGTGTGATAAAGACCCGAGCCGAAAATGAGGGCCTTTATCGCATGGCAACGATCCTGCAAGGTTTTAAATGGACGTTTAAGAACGAGTCACTACTCTTTTATTCACATTCATAAATGCCTTTTTGTTAAAAAACGTTAAAAAAATACAATAGACCTTATGCATTGACGTCATCCAACCGCCATCTTTGAGGTCAAACGGTGACGAAACAATCAAAACGAACATAGACTGGCCAATGAACAACCTCCTTTTGACCTCAAGGCGAGGGCGCCGTACTGAAATGATGTCATGTGCATAAGGTCTATTAATCCTATAGATAGATACTATCTATGACAATTGAAAATTTGAGAATTGAAGTATTTTTTTTAAAAACTTAGTGAAGAATCTGTTTGATGCGCATGGGTTGTGTGTACGCGCGCGCGCTTAGAAATAGATTACGTGCTGTTTTTACTAATAAATAGCTAGGGTGTCATTATTGCGCATTCCGCATGATAATATTGGCGTACGCGCGCGCCCGACACGCGGAAGCCAGCCGGTTATATAAACAGCTCCAGCTGGTCAATCAACCATTGTCAACCGTTTAATTAAACACCCCCACGTGACGCGCTCTCCACCAATAGGAGTAGCGAAACTGTCTGGGCCCTGGGGTGTTTATGAATGAAAATTAATGGAAAAGTTTCCGTATGGCGCCACCACTTTTTTATTTGATATGAAATAATATAGTATCTAAATTTACCTCAATGGGACATCCCTTTTTGTAAAAATGAGTGAAAAGGTGGTGGCGCCATACGGAAATTTATCCAAATTAATTAACCTTTTACTTTCCTTCCTATCATTTCGTTCACATGTTAATCATAGACTAGAGGTAGAATATGTTCAATTTCAATAATTTTTCAAGTTTCATTTTCTTTTTTTGCCTCTCCATGCTAATCATAATTACTAATCATAATTACTAATCATAATTACTAATCATAATTACTCTATGAACTAAATATATTTTCCTTGCTCACCTCAAGCAAGGAAGAGTCAAGCCACTGCCAAGCTATCAAAAAATACACCAATCCGATACATTTACAATCATTGGTGCTATTTATGATATTTTTAAGACAGTTGTTTACTTAACAAAAATGTTTCATATTCATAATTCTTTTTTCATACTCTTTACAAAAATGTACGAAACTTACCAAGTTTGGTTAAACCCGGCGAATTTTTCTTGCGTGTTCCCAACAAAATGGCGTACGTGCTGACCGGCGGAACCCTGCAACCGTCAAAAGAGGGCGCCCTATCCGTTTATTGGTCGACTAATAATTATTTTGTGTGAAGAGTGAGGGAAGCACCGCACCAAAATTAATTTGGTTCTATACCAAATTTTGCAAATCTGTCAACGACCGTACCCGTCAACGAACGTCAAAGACAGTGCCAAGGGATTTAACTTATACCGAATTATCTTGTTATTACCTAGCTAGCTCCACTTGTGTGCCAAAGGCTAGCTGAATCCTACCCTTGGCCACACAGGTCAGGGGATATGCCTATGTTATTACCTCGTTCTAAATTGCAACATTTTCATTAAAAACGTGAGCAATTTTATTTTGTTTCTTAAAACCATTTTAGCCACTGTACCGCCCAGCCGCCTATAGCGATGCACTGTATGCGGTACGAGGAAACCTCGCTAGCTTGTGTTTGTAGAAAAAAAGGAACATCAAAAGAAAACTCGATAGTCATTGTAGGTCTACGCATTTGTTAATATATCTAGTTGTTATAGATCGTTATTAATTCTCCCTTCACAGTTGACTTGTCGAAGCTAATGATGATGAAATCATTTAGCTCTTACAAAAAAAAAACGCTCATTAGTAAACAGGAAATTGTTCATCATTTATGATGATAATTGTCGAAAATTAACGCCTTCGCATTTAATCAGTATGAGCATTGAGCCAGATAAAAGCCTTGAAAAGCTATTGTGTCCATTTTATCCGTGCACAAACATATTCGCCATAAAAATTACCGTAGCCGTTTAACGAGAGGCTTTTATTGTTCCCATGAGAACTTGTACTTTTATACAAATATTACCGAAAGGGTAAAAAATTGTGCATACACATTAAGCCATGGCTATCTTTTAAAATTAATTGAACTACGATTCCAGTAATTTACTGCAAGAATCTTGAGAAATTGGATTTCAGCAAACTCGGGCGGTGCAGGGACTAAAGGGTTAACAGGATGGAGGATGCTCATAACTCGTAGTTATTTGGTTCGTGCAGCAGAACCGATGAAACTATATTAGCTCATGAGCTATTGCGCTGCTGTACTAACCCGCGTATCAGGAATACAAAACCAACGACAAATTTTACTCCACAACATACCCCTGGCTAGGTCGGCACAGAGCAGTGAATAATGTAGATGATACTAATAGGGCAAGACTTTTTAAATTAAAGTTTTTATAACTATATTATAACTATAGTTTTTTATTTCAAAGTTATCGGGTGCCGACAATTGGAAGGGTAACAACGCAAAGATAATGATTTCAAGAAAAAACACATAATGATGTAAAAAATACATGAACAACTTGTGTGCTAGTAAAGGAGCTATAAATCAAATTTTTCTCATAAAGGCATAATTAGTCACTTTTATTTGAATGCAAAGAAGTTGAAATTCGTTAGGCCTAAATGAAAAAAAAACGCAAACTAGCAGAGCAAAATCATGTTCGAAATGTGGTTAGTAGATATTCAATTTAAGAGTGGTCAAAAGTGTAGTCTCGAATGACCCAATTGAATGCATTAATAGCTAAAACGAAACCCTAGTTTGAGAGGATCAGGGGAAAATGCATGAATTTGAATGCATGTTAATGAAATTTAATGATTTATTTAGCTGAAATTGGCCGGGGAAAACCTGTATTGTTATTATTATAAGGACTGTAGCTGGTTTTAAAAATTTAATCATAATAAGTTGTAAGTTGTTTTTGGTTTGTTTGTTAGTTTTCTAATTGTTTGTTAGTTGGAATCAATTTTTTTAAAATTGTATTACTAGGCCTACTTTTTTGTGTGTGGGTGGGGTGGGGGGGGGGGGGGCTTGGGCTGGGTGGTGTTGGGTGTCTGTTTTTGGTTAATTTGGTACTTTTAATTTTTAATGCTTGTTCAGCTCATATACTATGCCTATGGTAATTTTATTTTTGGATTATGGTAGTTTCTAGTAAAATGTTTACTTTTTTCTTTCTAAGTTTGTGCAGTAAAATGGGGACCATGGCACCGACAAGGCCGATTGGGATAATTAATAAGAAGGGGAAGTAGGGACAAGGTGGGACAGCTGTGGGTTTACATGTCAAGGTATTATGCGCAAAGGAATTTTGTATTGTTTTCTAAGATATCGTTTATTATTATTTATTTGTTTAACCCAAGGGCCTTTTAACTAAGGCGTTTTGCCCTCCCTCGGGCACAAAGTGATCGATCTTTTGATAGAGTGATGCAGATAGCTGCGATAACGTAAACCCTCACGGATCCTCCCGACATCGTAGCCTAGCCGGAGCGCAATGCAGAATGGCATGCTTTGTGCACATAAATTTATTATCCGTGCACATCGTAGCTCTATGGTGCACATCAATAATTTATTATCCGTACACATCACTGGTGCGTACCGTACCTAACTAGATGTAGACTCTTGGACAAGTCGTTAATGGCTTGCCGCGGTGAGATAGTCGAGTTGTACCGCGGGAATCGCGGGGAGATTCGGAATAGAGTCGCAACGCTATCATCGCCGCAGATATTAATGACTTCTTCACAAGTCTACCCTAGATGTTATGTTGTTGTTGTGTACGTAAGGACGGCGGCGAGGACGTCACACAGACCACAGACGCAGCATGGACATCACTGATCAGTTTTTTTTCATTTATCAACAATAGCATGAAAGTGTCAAGAAAGATTAGAAAACTGAACAAACTACGTCCGTTATCACACACATCTGATCAGCTGCAGAGCTAGCTGCACACAGTGAGTTTAAGTTTGTGCAGCAGAAAGCCTGTGCTGGCTAGTTAGTTAGTTCGGAACCATTGGTGGACCATCTATCTGGAGATTCATCTATCTACACTGTGGAGGAGGGGTACTGTCTGTTTGGGAGGCCGACGCGGCATCACTATTTACCGGCCACACTTTTGCTTTGATCTTGATCATCATACCAATTCTACCTCCATGATCATACCGTCCGTATTGTGATGTTTCCCTAGCTAGTTAGCTAGGCCCAGACTGAACCTACCTGAACGAACTGGGACAGAACAACCCATATCTCGGCCATCATCATGGGTATGAAAGGGCGACAGTTTCGTTTGCTCCTTTGGAAGAATTTTGTTCTGCAGGTATGTTCTCAACTGTTTTAAATTTATATCAGAAAGTAATAAAAAAAAAATGTGAGTTTTTATTATTGAGAAATTTGTGTGGGAAAGTTTTCCGTGACGCCACCACTTTTTCATTCGATATGAAATAATATAGTTTATAGTCTCTAATTTACCTCAATGAGATATCCCTTTTTGTATAAAAATGAGTGAAAAAGTGGTGGTGCCAAACAGAAAGTTACCCAAAATACCTATCGAAAAGGCTTTTATTTTCCCATCTTTGCAGGAGGTTGATGATTTTGGTGTCATAAGCCCCAAGTAAGATCCCCATCAATTCACACACTTCTCTGCCAGTGTCCGCTATAATACAAATAAATTACTTTCTATACCAGACAGCCCCCAAGGAGATGAAGAGAAAATTTAAAATACTCTTTAATAAAGGCAATGACTTTTATTACTATTGATGCACATCTGAGCTACATACAAAATACGGTGTCTAAATTGTAAGTCATTTGTGAGTAGATTTGAATAATGTCTGGTACAATGACTTGCTTAAATCTTAAGTTACCACTTACATTTGAATTCCTCACACTACAGTAGACAGTTGCTACAGTCACATGACTCGGGAGAAGCTTTTGTATAGCAACCTCCAGATGAGCAAACCCTGGTACCATTGTTCTATACACATCCATTCAGAATTGTGTATGGGTGTTCACCGTCTCTTCCGTAACTACGCAAAAGTTTGCCCCGAATCATGTGACAAAGCAACTGTCTACTATAGTCTGAGGAATTCAAACTTAAGTGGTGACTTGTGGTGCACAGCTTGAAGCCTCGTTCATACACGTTATGTACTTCATGCGAATCCAAAGCAAACTTTGATGTCACAGGGCTGTTTTTACAGCGAGTGTTCCACAGGAGTTGAGTACTAAGTAAACTGGCGCAAATTATTTGTTGCGAATTTGTGAGGTCATAATTCAGATTGCATTACTCACAGTCACAGCCTAAGGAGTGAACCGGCCTTATATCAGCCCACCCTCCCTACTTTTGGAACCCCCCCCCCAATCACACACACACACACACACCCCCACACAGAGATCTTCTCTGATATTAAAACAAAAATAGTTTACATGTTATTCAAGGTCTCCTCTCCCCACTTACATTGTGTGCCACTGGGCACTAATAGATATGTGTTTTTATGACTGAACACTGTCACTGGAAACTTCAGAAGAAACGTGTCTTGTATTCTGTTACCATAGCAGCAAGATAAATTTGTTTTGAAGAAGTCCTTGATCAACTGTAATTTATGTTTTTTTACTCTGTATACCATGGGCAGTAGTGGGCGTTGTATTCAAGAACTCTTTGTTGCTGTTCTCATATGTAATGGCCATTACGCCTATTTTATGATTTATCATAAAGCGCTCACATATTCAGCACTCTGGCCCTGGTTCGATTCCAAAGGTGTGCGAGGTTTTTTTCTGGGCCTGCAGTTTTCCTTTTCTGGAACAATCTTACTCTTTCAATCTTATAGTAGAATCTATAGACGATGTGACCTGTGACATCACATGTTTACAATAGAGCCACTAAGCCTGGACTTCCTGCAGGCACGATTTGTACACAGCTCAATGGAAGAAAACATCAAATCTTATATTTTATGGAGATTGCACTGTCCAATTCTTTTCAATATTTGATATGATGTAAGGGGGCACATCTCAAAACTTGTCCAGCTTTTACTTTCATAACTCTTGGATTTATGTGGAATTTATGGCACAAAATGTCAACTTTCCCATAGGACCAGTGCAGTATCTTGCCTGCCAGACTAGCCAAGAAATGTAAAAGGTTGTGTTTATTGTAAAATGAAAATACCTCATGCTGTGTTTGATCTGTGGTCGTAGTATTAGGTTTTTATGTGGCTTTGCTGCGTTCGAAAGCCTCGTAGGGACACGCCCTCAGTTTACCTTCTCGGCTGCAAGTAGGGATTTGTAATCAACCAGGGAACAATTTTGTCTCCCAATTTTTGGTAGCTAAATATTTAGACCTTTACAATGTTGTGTGAATGGCAATATAGAGTAGAAAATTAAGATTTTTGAGTAGCAACTGATACATTTGTGTAGCATTTTGCTCTGCTAATGTAATAAAGGGAACTCGTTCGCTATCAACCTCCCTCATTACAATTTACATTGTCCCTTGATTGTCAATGTAATGATGGAGTAAGCAAAACTATAAGAGTAATTGAGATGAATTGTCAGTCACCATTAGTGATTTGTATCATGACATCACGCTTTGTTTTCTCAAATAGCAATTTAGATCAGTCGGCCTTAATAAGATCTTTGTGGAATTCAGCCCAGATAAATCACAGAGACAATGCAGGCAAATTGCCTTCCTGTCCACAACCAGTCAGAGCCGCATGGTCAGAGCCTGATGTAATGTGCAATATAGTTTTACTTTCATTACAAGTTATTGTAGGCCTACTGTGCTTCAATTTTGTTTTACTGTACAGATAAATTTGGGTGAGCATTATAGTCAACTTCCCCCCCCCTCCCTCAATGATATGTAAACGAAAGTTAAAGTTCATACACATTTTGTAGTTCAGATGGCTTTGAACTATGTAGAAGTACGTACGTATGCCCCATATGAATGGGGCCCCGTGTAGAAAGTAATTTAATGATACAACTTTTAAAATAAAAGTGCTTAATAAGTGCAGTGCTTGAACTTTATACAAATGATTCTAAAGTCGAGCCAGTAAACTCATGACTGGACAAGTATCATTGGTATTGTGGTTTTCATCTGAGAACAAAAACAATTGTGTAGTTTTTATTATCAAAAACCAATTATGCTCAAATGTTGACTGTTGGTCTGATATTCTCTTTTAACTTTTAAAAGCAGTATTATGCATGTTTTAAAATGTTTTATTTTTACTTAGGAAAATGGTATCTTTTGTGGCAGAAACTGTCTGAAATTCTCAATAATTGCTTTTGTGTGTGATAAAGTGAACAATGTGGTCAACTGTCATACAATGTTTATGTTTTTTTTTTATCCATTAACACACTTTTGATTTCAATTAATACAGATCCGACGTCCTATTGGAACCATTATTGAACTGCTGCTTCCGTTTTTTGCGACATCCTTGCTGCTTATGGCCAGGTAAATATGCACTTAAAGGCAGTGGACACTATTGGTAATTACTCAAAATAATTGTTAGCATAAAACCTTTTTTGTAACAAGTAATAGTGAGAGGTTGATGGTATAAAACATTGTGAGAAACGGCACCCTCTTAAGTGCCATAGTTTTCGAGAAAGAAGTAATTTTCCACGAATTTGATTTCGAAACCTCAGATTTAGAACTTGAGGTCTCGAAATCAACAATCTAAACGCACACACCTTCGTGTGACAAGGGTGTTTTTTTCTTTCATTCATATCTCGCAAGTTCGATGACCAATTGAGCTCAAATTTTCACAGGTTCATTATTTTATGCATATGTTGAAATACACCAACTGTGTAGGCTAGTCTTTGACAATTACCAATAGTGTCCACGACCTTTAAATATTCAACCCCTTGTTTAAAATTCAACAACAACTTTTAATAATTATTCCGATCCTATTTTTCTGGTTTTTATCACGTGTAATTTTAACATTTTGATACTGTTTCTTAAAATGAAAAATGTGGAAAGTTTCTACAATCTTAACTGATTAGTTTCAATCTGACACTTGATTCGATTGGAATTGTTCCAGTGCCAATCTTCCAGAGAAATATTGCAATCTGATCTGGAGAAATAAAATTTAAAGACCCTACAAAATATTTTTGCTTTATAAATGATCGCCAGAATGTAATGGCTGGGAATTAATACTGTACTTATGTACCACAGGTTAAAGATGCTATGTCAGATTTTTTGCCCCAAACATTAAAAAAAAAATTTTTTTGAGTGAACGGTATTTGAAAGAGTATCACCCGCTCTAACGAAAAAAGTTGAACTTTTACTTAATGGCCAGGAACCATGACAAAAATTTTAAACGATTCTTAAAAACACATTAGAATTGGTCCTGTGATATATTGTCGGGATCCCGGCAAAACTAATTTTGAGCACTTTAGTTCACTGCTACTAATAATTGGCGGACTTTTTCGAGCAATGGCTCAAATGAAAGCTTGTAACTTTGTCGACCCCCATCAAAACACCTATTGAATTTTAAATCAAAATTTTTGGGTCAAATCGGCAAAAATCTGACACAGCATCTCTAGAGGCCAGTGAAAATGGCATTGGGTCAGTAATCTCACAACTGCAATGTAGAAAAGTCTGGCAGGCTGGTGTTTTTCACTTAAAGAAAGTAAAACAAACATTGTTGTTCACTTGTTGTTTTTGAGGTTCATCAATACAGTATCTTCCTTTTGTGTAAGACAAACGAGAAGAATTCACAATGTGAAAATGTGTTGATGATTTGATGATTTTGTTCTTGCATTGTATTAAATTGGTCTTGTAAAATAATTTCTGGTCCATAGAAAATCTTTGAGCTACAAACCATGATTTAATGTAAGTCCCTAAGCCTTAAATGTCAGACCAGTGTGCGTTTTAGTCGCTGAAAATACAAGACAAGCAAAATTACCACTTCATGTTTTTGTTTTTCTTTAATATCTTTCCATTTTTTGCCATTTATTTAAAATGCGATTGAATTATGGCATATATTTATAATAATTGAAAAGTTCTGTGAGTATAATTGGAATTGATCCATTGTATTCAAAAAACAAAAGAGAGATGTGATTGAACTATGATATTTAAAGATCTGACAGACTATGGGCAAATTCTGGTCTAACCTTTACAGAAAATTTTAATAATTTATTTTTCTTTTCTCCCTTAGACTTCTCATACAATCAGAGGACCTCTGTTTCAGTAAGTATTGCTCGTGGCTTGTACTTGTTGTTTTTGCCAAAATGTGGTCATAATGAAATTGTAACAGTGTCACATGTACATGTACAGTGGTGTTTTCGAGGAAGTACAGTGGTGTTTTCAAGCAAATCACTTGAAGCAACTCAATTACCACCCTTGAGTCCGAGCGAGGGGTGTCGGTCGGGTGTTACATTGTACATCATTTTGTCCCCCAAAATTCCACCCAATCAATGCCTTGTGAGGAGTATTCATGCATAAAATCTGACCTCTGGGATTCAGTGTCAAAACCCAGTTGTAGTTGCCTGACTGGGAACTCAGATATTCCGCCCAGCCAGCACAGAGGGCTGATGATAATGAGTCTCAGTCATGGTCAACAGTGTACAGGTACATGTATTGAAAACAAGAGGATGGAACTTTTTTCAGAGAATGCTGAGAGGCGGGCTTGATAATTCATCGAGGTGTGGGCGTACTGTAGTTACCTTCATGCCCCTGGTCATTGCCTAGATGCCCTTTGGAAAGTTCCTGTATACTAAATTTCCCCCAGAAGTCGCCCTTTACCCATAAGGAATCAGGCCTGAAGAAGTGAGATAAGTCTCCATCTTTCAACAAGAGACTCTTAGCCCAATTTCACAACGTTCAGACATGCTTACCACAGAATTCTGTGCTTACAGCTATCTATGAAGCGTGTGGCTCTAAGAACTGTAAGCGCAGAGCTCCAGGCTCAGCAGTGCCATAAAATTGGGCCCTGTTTTTCGTTAAAAGCTACTTCTCATGAAAGCGAACAAAGCGTGCTGTTTGAAATGTATTTCTCAGAGCCCTCCTCCCTGCGAGAAATAATGATTACACAACTTCCATCTATAATACATGCATTCAGGGTTATTGAAAAACAATCCAATTTATATGACGCACTATTTACTGAGACTACATCACACTCTATAGATTGGACTGTTGACAGGTACATGTGGCTGGGCAAATGTAGGTCTCATGGGGCCAATTTCATAAAGCGGCAGCGGCGGCGGCGGCGCCGCTTTATGAAATTGGCCCCAGGAGACTTACATTGTAAAATAGATGTTTACATGATCTTTGATGCACTAGGCTCAGTAAATTAAATGTTTCTTTGAAATTTTGGTTGTACACTCTGTTAAAATATACTTTGGAACTGCCTCTAACCATCGGGTTATCTTAGTGGTCTGCTTTAGCAAGGCAAAGATTGCAGGTTTGAGCCCTACCCTGACGCGTCAGGATTTTTACACAAGACTTTGGAAAGTACATACATGTACTAAGAATACAGGGTTGCTTTAAAAAAAATACATTATGTAATCAATTGTGTAAGGGCAAAAACAAATCAGTCATGACTGCCACATATTTCAACATTTTGCAATAAAATCATGCATTTTTGCCGAGGCTGAACATTAGAACATACAGTACATGGCTTGCAAAGTTTATTGTCATGCTGGAGCAATGACATGTTGCTGTTTATTTTGTACACTTGTGTACATTATAACAAGTAGCTTCTAAATCATATTGACGCACACATATTTTTATAAGCAAATTGTACCAGCATAAATTAACGACTCTACATCTTAAGGGACCCATTAGTAAAACCGATACAATAGTTGCGTTGAGTACATCACTCAGCATGGCATCAGCAGAACACAACTCCTTACCAGTTACCGTGCCGTAGGGCCTAAGGCTTCTGTGTCAGATAGCTTCCCTGTCATTTCCAAAGCAAATTGGACTAATGACATCCCTGACTAGCGGAAATGTGTAGTACGTACATGTAGGGCCTACATGTACAGGTAGCCTTGTCCAAGGCTCTTTACGCAAGCACTGTCCTGTTTTGAATTCACGTACATGTCATTTTCAAGGAAACTGAATCTGAAAACCTTAAACAGCAATAAGCTGATTTTGGTTGTTAAAATTAAGCACATTATGCTGAAAATTGTGCACTGTTTGTCACTCTTTTCTCCTGACTCCTGGCAATGGATTCAGCTCGCATTACCACAGGTTTGCAGTTTTTTTGTAGGTCTTTGATACATACATGGTTGATTACACAAAAACCTCTGTCCGTGACTGTTTTGTCAGCTCATACCAATCTTGTGTAATACCTTTCAAAAGTGTATGGAGCAGTCATTCAAGGTTCTCTTTTTGTCTTTTGGGGAGGGGGGGGGGGCTAATTTGATTTCTTTACATACCATTATTTGTAAATTGACCTATTGACACATTTCATCAGACATTGTGCTTTTTGAGGAGATGGTGTGTTACAAACATTGTTGTGCAACAGGTATTTTCTGTGTGTGTGCTACACAAATGCACGTATACACGCTTACAAAATGGTGCAGTGTGTCTTTCCCCATTGTTGGGGTTTTTCCCTCCCTCATCTAAAACTAAGCATTTCATCTTGATTTCTATTCATCCTGTTATTAAATGGTGTTTGAAGCTCTGCATGGTGTGGAGAATAAGAGCAACTATATATATAAATATTAATAGTAAATTTGCAGGTACAACCATGGGTAAAAACTCTTTTGAAGGAGTGTTGGCTCTGAAAAGAGCAAGTTTGGTCTCGACGTTTCGAACAGTATACTCTGCTCATCTTCATTCTCCCATGGTTGTTCCGCACGTTTTATATTAATATTTATGTTTATAGTTGCTTTTAATCCTGTTATTGGCGCTAATTGTATCTATACTATAGTTGAATGTAAATGAATTAGGTTATACCGCTAAGAAATCAGCATACAGTGTTGTGCAAATTTTACACGATTATGCACTCTACACAAATGTTTACACTAGCTCCCAACATGTTGGGCATCGAAGCATGCAGAAGTTGCCCATGATGTTGGTGCTTTGTGTTACCCATGGTTTTGGGTACTTTTTCTTATTGGTTTGAACTGACTGCATGCAATTTGTCAAGATGATCCGACTTCAGTGATTTGCTTGAACTTGTCTTTTCTAACAAACATTTTGTATGTTTTGTAGTTTTTACCAATGTAAACACGTCAATTTAAGTCTTTTAAAGGCAGTGGACACTATTGGTAATTGTCAAAGACTAGCCTTAACAGTTGGTGTATCTCAACATAAGCATAAAATAACAAACCTGTGAAAATGTGAGCTCAATCGGTCATCGAACTTGCGCGATAATAATGAAAGAAAAATCAGCCTTGTCACACGAAGTTGTGTGCGTTTAGATGGTTGAGGTCTCGAATTCAAATTCGTGGAAAATTACGTCTTTCTTTAAAACTTCAGAAGGAGCCGTTTCTCACAATGTTTTATATCACCAACCTCTCCCCATTGCTCGTCTCCAAGTAAGGTTTTATGGCAATATTTATTTTGAGTAATTACCAATAGTGTCCACTGCCTTTAAATTTTGCGTGTAATTTTGGAGACATTTATTTGGATTGCGGTAACACCATATTGATACCTCACCATGCAATGCCTCAAATTTTTGAAATGTTAATAATAAAACCTAATTGAGTTGAATTGAACTGAATTGAATCGTGTTCCTTTTAAAAACAAGCCATAATTTCATTCAATATTTATCTGAACTTTCTGTGACAAATAAAGCCAAGCATAAGTATTTAGCATTTTACTTTTTCAAAATACATAAAAAAAAAAGAAATACAATGATTTGCACTGATTCCCTGAATAATGTCCAGTTTAAATCTAAAGTACTTTTCTGTTTTGTTTGTTCACCAGCAACCTTTGAGCCAGGATTCTCCAGTCAAGAAACGTTGAGTACTGCGGAAATCCAACAGCTACAGTCATGCTTTGTTAACGGCACAGACTGCCCGGAACTGGCTTACTTTCCACAAAACAATCTTAGTAAGTACCACTGCTGGTCCCCTCACTCCAACTTGCTCACTTTTACTGACAAGTCAAAGAATTTTGATAGTGATTTCAGACTTTACCTAGAACATTTGAGACTTCACCTGGAACATTTAAGACTTCACACAGAACATTTCAAACTTTACCCGGAATATTTCAGTCTTTACTTGGAACAATTCAGACCTTATTGGGAACATTTGAGACTTTACCAGGAATGTTTGCTACTAGGAACATTTGAGACTTTACTAGGAACATTTGAGACTTCACCTGGAACTTTTGAGACTTTACCAGGAATATTTGAGACTTTAATAGGAACATTTGAGACTTAATATGGTCTTGGATCCAGTGTAAATTTTGAGCCCGGTCAGGCATTTCATTCAAAGTGCTGACCAATGTTTGACTGTGTTGTTTTTTCAGCTGATTTGTTAATGGCAGGAGTAGCACTACAGGTGCAAGTTCCTCTCTCACCCTCGAATTTCACCTCGGAGGAAGAACTGGTCAAGACTGCAGCTGAGGATCTCAATCTTTACTATGCAGGTAAAGATTTAATTTTTTAATATTTTTGGAAGAGAAACAGCCTGGACAGTAAAAACATTTCAGTTCAGTGATTTTCTGTTTGGAAATTCACCAAATGTTAAAGGGAAGGTACTCGTTTGGTAATTACTCAAACAAATATTAACTTAAAAACCAACTCGGTAACGAGCATTGGAGAGCTGTAAATACAAAACATTGTGGGAAACGACTCCCTCTGAAGTAACGTAGGTTTTGATAAAGAGGTAATTTCTCACTCAAATAATAAAAGACTTCTAGCTTGAAGTCTTTTATTCCTATCTGAAAGCACACAAATTCGTCGAACAAGGGTGTTTTTTCTTTCATCATTTACTTGCAACTTCGATGACCAATTGAGCCTTAATTTTCACAGGTTTGTTATTTTATGCCTATGACGGGAAATACCAAGTGAGAACACTGGTCTTTGACAATTACCAAACGTGTACAGTGCCTTGAAACTGGTTCCTTATTTCTCAGCCATTATATTTGACCTTCCAATGGATGCAACGACGCTTCCACCAAATGTGACGTACAAGATTCGTCTGGCGCATGACCTGGTGAGTAGAGAGACATGGTACACTGAGCGAACCTACCCAAACTTTCAGCTGGTCGGACCCAGAACGTACAAGTGAGTATTGAACAGTAGGGCAGTTTTGATTTGCCAGTCATGCTGCAGTAGTTTAACCCATCCCTTACCATAGATAACTACACATCCCTTACCATAGACAACTTGAGGTTTAGTTGACCGCTATCTTCCCCCTTTTCAGTACTATAGGTGACTTTAGTCGACTGCATTCATACCCCCTCTTCCTTACCATTGATGACTTTAGTCGACTGCATTCATACCCCCTCTTCCTTACCATAGATGACTTTAGTCGACTGCATTCATACCCCCTCTTCCTTACCATAGACAACATTAGTCGACTGCACTCATATTTTCTATTCCTTACCATAGGCCACTCTAAAAAATTACCTTCATACCACCTCTTCTTACCATAGACAAATTTGGCTTTATTAACTTCCATGCTAACTATCAATGCAATTTAACATAATGTAACTTCCTGCTTATATTTTTTCCCTTGATGCATCTCCAGCATGTACAAAATCCGCTTCCTAAGGCTGCAAAATGCTATAGATTCCATCATTGCTTTCACTCACTTAGTAGATCTGCAGGGAGCAGTAACCGCTTTTCTGCTTGCTCAGACAGTTCAAGTACAGTTACAGGTAAGAAATGATCCAAACCTTATGGAGCTTCTTTACAGAAATTAGCTTAGCACAAAAAAATTATGCTCAACAAATAAAGGTTAAAGGCAGTAGACACTATTGGTAATTACTGTAAATAATAATGTCAGCATAAAACCCCACTTGCTAAGTAGTAATGGGGAGAGGTTGATAGTATAAAACATTGTGAGAAACAGCTCCCTCTGATGTGACGTAGTTTTCGAGAAAGAAGTGATTTTCCAGGAATTCGATTTCGAGACCTCAAGTTTAGGTCTCAAAATCAAGCATATGAAAGCACACAACTTCGTGTGACAAGGGTGAGTTTTTCATTTATAGTTATCTCGCAACTCCGACGACCAATCAAGATCAAATTTTCACAGGTTTGTTATTTTATGCATATGTTGAGATCACCAAGTGAGAAGACTGGTCTTTGACAATTACCAATAGTGTCCATTGTCTTCAAGACATGACATCGCATCAGATATGAATGCTGATGCTTTAGTTGTATTCGATTCTAACCAATGTTCCCCTCATTTATTGTGAAAAGCATCAATGTTTTTACTTGACAAGCTGACAGGTAAAGGAAGTGATTTGAATTGCTCGTTGGCGACTGCTGGTTTGAAACCCTGTGACTTATTTTAGCTTTTGGGGTATCAGAAACATTTGCCATAGCTTTTAGCAAGTTCTCTTTTTCTTGTTTCTTGTCAGATTATATTTTTTTTTAAGCAGTGTTTTTTTCTTTTGCAGCAATTTCCTCATCCGGGCTACTTATCAGACAGTTTTCTGCTAAGTCTAGAGTTCCTCATGCCATTCCTCATCTGTCTCAGTTTCATCTACTCCGCTGGGACTGTCGTCAGGGTATGTTTGAATTGAAAATAATTAAGAATGATTGATGACAATAGCGGACAAAAAAACACTACACCACAGAGAGAAAGTTCAAGTGCGCTCCATGTTTAACTTAAGTTTGACTCATTTTGACTCAAACCCAGGCTGGTCGACCATTGGTTGACTACTGTGGTCGACCATTTGGAACCAGCCTCATAACCATGATTTCTTCCATGGTCCTAATAGCCTGTTCCATGCTTACATGTGTGCACTTAAAGGAACACGTTGCCTTCGATCGGTCAAGTTTGTCTTTGAAAAGCGTTTGTAACTGTTCGTTATAAAATGCATATGACTAGAAAGATGTTTTAAAAGTAGAATATAATGTTCCACACAAGTTTCACTCTAAATTGGGTGGTTTTCCTTTTACCTCGTCGACAAACACGGTCGGCTATTTATGGGCGTCAAATTTTTGAGGTGGGGGGGGGGGGAGAATCCGCTGGTGTAATCATTGCTAGACAATTTCCAGGAGGACGAGTTGTGGGCTGCCAACATTGGTGAACAATATTACAAATATTTTGCCTCTGGTTGATTTGTTTATTTTAGGAGCTTGTGTTGGAGAAGGAGAAGCGATTAAAGGAGAGTATGAAGATGATGGGTCTAGCTAACTGGCTTCACTGGTTGGCATGGTACATCAAGAACCTCGTCTTCCTCATCATCCCGGTCCTCCTCATTACTATAATGCTCAAGGTATGGCAACATCAATTCTCATTGTCTAAAGGGAATGTTATACAATTGAACGGTTCCATAAACCTTCCACTATTAGCTGTACTTTTCCTTTAACTGTGCAAGTAGTTATACAAGTCGTATTTTGTCTCTTGTAGTTTTCTTTAAAGGCAGTGGACACAATTGGTAATTACTCAAAATAATTATTAGCATAAAAACTTACTTGGTAATGAGTAATGGGGAGATGTTGATAGTATAAAACATTGTGAAAAACAGCTCCCTCTGAAGTTGCATGGTTTTCGAGAAAAAAAGTAATTTTCCACGAATTTGATTTTGATACCTCAAAATAAGAATTTGAGGTCCCAAAATCAAGCATCGGATAGCACACAACTTCGTGTGACAAGGGTGTTTTTTCTTCCATTATTATCTCGCACCTTCGACAACCAATTGAGTTCAAATTTTCACTGGTTTATTATTTTATGCATAATATGTTGATAAAGTTGTTGTTAATCAAGATGTTTCCGTGCTTCGCAATTTTTCATGCTTTCAGGTTTTAGTAAATTGGTCCTCGGTTTTTAGTATTGATCAAACTGTTCAATATGTGAACAGGTTTGTTTAATTAGTGTGCATTGAACAGTGGAAAAACCAATGGTTGTTCAAGATTTTGAAAAGAAAAGCCCTTCTGTGCTTCGTTTTTTTACAGGACGAGGACGCTAAACATGTTTTTTTGTTAACTCGGCCTCAACTGACAATGATGGGTTTTGAATGAAGCCATTTCTCACTGCTGTTGTTGTTAAACCTTGTATCATGACTTGCTATTTAAGTGTGTACAGAGGTCAATGGGGCCTTTCACTAGGTGATAATCAATACATGTTTTGTTGGGGTTGTACATGTACATGGAGTTTATGCATGCTTAATGTGCTTTTTGAAATACAGTCTGGATGGGCAGTCCAATGTGGCAGAGGGTATCAAAAATAAAAAACTTGTTCAACACAGAAGATATTTTACTATCGTAAAAGGTTGCACATACGATCTATTTTACATGTATCAGAGTCCAAGGAGATTTTATGAACTCAAGAATTGTCATGAATTGTAATGTTGTGCACTCATGTCACAAAAGAGGGCATTATCACTCAAGAAATATTATGGGGTGAACCAAATGCCGCACAAAATCAGCAAGATACACCTAGGTTCTTAGAAAGACTTTTTGAAAACAAATTTTTACAGAAAACCCCCCCAAAACTACAATTCAACAAGCTGGGCATTTTTAGGTTGAACCCCTGCCCCCCCCCAACAAAAACTGCATTAAAAGAGTAAAACCAAAGCATTGGAAGAACATCAGAATGAAACTCAGTATGGTTGTGACCAACTTTGTCCCGGAAGTTTAAATATACGTAGAGACTTGCATTTAAGTCAACTACATTTTTTTGTAACATGTGGTTATATACAGTCTCCAGTCTCCATACACATGATGTGCATGTAGTTCTTGTCTTTACTGGTTTTAATAAAATGGCACTCCCAGTACATTGTAGGTTTTTATTGATGTTCAATAAACCAATTGATTTTGAATTGCTGTATTATGTAACAGTGCACATATACAGTGTCTGGCATGTTAATACATTATTTAATGTTTAAATAAAGCCAAGTCATACATGGGTGCAAGGTTTTCCATGTACTTATTCAAACAATAATTTTTTGTTCTCGAAACACGCACACTTACATGTATGTTTGTAACCCACTCTGTGAAAATGAGTCAGATGTCGCCTAATGCATTAGTTATGGACAGTTTAATGTGGAAACTATCAGAGATCTTTATTTGCATGGTAAACCTTTATAACGCTTACCTTTAGGCAATAAAGCTATGAATACAACAAATTTGTGATCGTACTTTTGCGCGAAATGGTAGTTTAAAACCTCACTTTACTTGTAATTCGTTTTTCACAAATAATGATGTACGTATACCTAGTGGCTAATTTCAAACGGAACTAACTCAGCAACGCCGTACACCCCAAACCTTAGACATATAGGCCCCTACAAAATAACTGCTGCTGGTGTGTTCTTTCCAGCCATGCATATAACTCAAATCGTTAAATTGTCAACATCTGACTCATTTTTACAGAGCGGTTCACATATTTCATTGTTTCGAGAACAACACATAGACTTTTATTGGATTCACCTCATTTTTGTTTTTAAAAGGTGATGGCTTCTACATGTACATAGTACTGTTAGTTTTATTAGTTTTTCCCCTCTGCATTTAAATTTGTTTGTGATATGTGCAAAAGACCTTTCCATTATTGATTATAAACAAAGTCCGGTTTCGCATGGCCGGCCGAATGTTAGAAAAACAATCAATTGTGTTAACAGATAATGTAACCAAGTGAAACATTTTCTGTAAAGAAATATCTTTTACATGTTTTTATTTATTTGTTTTCAACAAATTCAACTTAATCTTGAATTTTTTTGGGGGGGATCATTTTCACAAACTGTAGCTATCTGTTTTTGATCTGCATATATGGCTTTTGTGGTTTTCTGTCCTCGGTTGGCAAAAACTTGGGCTGTGATCGTTGCAATAGAGAAGGTCTTTAGAGTACGTGTATATTCCCTGTAAGTATTGCATGATATACATGTCCGAACTTATTATGATGGAATTGTGGACAAATGCACATGCGCCACACTCTCAACCAATGGTAGATGTAGGTCTTAATTGACATTGCCTCCATGATAGCGCTGTGGGTCTTGTGACATCATACATACATGTACATACAAGGGGTCTGTTAGAAGACTGGCTCACCTGCGAATGCCAACAATGCGATACAAATTTGTTTTCGCAGCGATTTCAGCACAGCTTAACTGATGTGAAATATTTGATGCAAATTTGTTGTGAAAAATCATATCAATAGGCATTTGGTTTGCGGTAAAACCATGTGTATGCCAATATGCACATGTACTTGCCAGGTACATGTTATGTAGATTGTCTTGCTACTGCACGAACATTCTACTATCGCGGAGACAATTTGTGGATTTTCTGGAGACCTCTCAGATCTGAAAAGAACTGTCCTGCTTTTAACTACTACATGTACCTGGGCAGAAGGTAGTAGTAAAATTCATTTTGCGTTCGCTAATAAGTAAACTGACCATTTTCTTCCCTATGTCCCAACAGGTAGGCAAGGTGTTCCCAAACAGTGACCCGACCGTCTTGTTTGTCTTCTTGTTGCTGTGGATGGTTTGTAGTATCGCCTGGGGCTTTACCATCAGTGTCTTCTTCTCCCGTGCCCTTCTTGGTCTCATCTTTGGCTTCGTTGCATGGTTTCTCAATTATCTTCCTCTGCTCTTCTTGGATTACGACAGCTCCACTTTGTAAGTGTTCTCCAAATAGACCGATCCATTAGGCTCCACCCACGGCTAGTCTCCAATGCCATTCTGCATACGCGCACGCATGTCAGACCTTATTTGTCAAGACTTTTGGTTGCAATGCGGGTTTTGATTGGTCAATATGTAAGTGGGCGGGGCTTACTGGATCGGTGTATTGGTGGTTCATTCTTTGAAAAGAAACGTGGTCTGATGGGGTCGTCAAAAGTTATTTTATAATGCTATTTTTAAGTGTTCTCCAAATTGATTGTCCATTCTTTGAAACGGGATTAATTAAGAAACTTGAGCTGATGAGGCCATCAAAGGTTATTTTCTAATGCTATTTGTAAGTGTTCTCAAAAGTGACTGTTCATTTGAAATGGTCACCCTCAAATAAGAAATTGTGGCTGTTGCCTTGGCACACAGGTTAATTGTAGTGCTATTTGTAAGTGTTCTTAAATTGATAGTTCATTCTTTAAAATGGTACTCTTAAATAAGAAATTTGGACTGGTCTGCCAAATCCTTCATGAGCCTAGAAGAAGTAAAGCAGTATACCAAAAGGGAGAAAAGACAAGTCTACATTGTGTCCAAATTTGTAGTTTTGTCTTCCCTTCTTTCTCCAGAAGACAATCAGAGCATACTGATCGAAACGTTGAGTTGAAACCAATGGTTTGTTTCAGAACCACTCCAAGTCTTTAGAGATAGTCATACCATGTACATGGTGTTACTGCAAACCTTTCCATATCGTATATCCACCAAGCAAAGTTTTAAATCCTACTTCCCTGTGATACATGTAATCTGTACGCCTCCTTATTATATAACATCTGGGGTTTCGGACCTAGAATAAAGACGTACATTGCACACCCAATCAAGCAAGCTATTTTCAAGCATTTGTACATTCATTTAATCTCATCCCTGTTGATATAAAATTGCTGACATTGCCTGTCATTTTACATGCACAAATTAGCAATAGCCTACAGCTAAATATCTTTCCCATGTCATACTCTGACTGTGTGGGAAATTCCAGGCTTGTATGACCAAAGACACAGTCCCATCACCTTTGAAGTGTGATACTTAATGAATTATTGTGATCTTTGCAAACAGTTTGTGCAAAGTTTGCAATAGGTTTATTTTTGAACCTGTAACAAACTATCAAGCAGGATCCTTCAGCATTTATTGTACAAATGTTTTTGATGTCTTTTCTTCTTCCAGGGAAGTTAAGACAGCTGCATCGCTTCTGTCCAACGTGGCATTTGGTTTCGGCGTCAAGGTGATGGCCTTGTACGAAGGCCAAGGTGTTGGTCTGCAGTGGTCAAATCTGGCAACATCGCCTTCTCTTGACGACCCCTTCTCCATGGGAATAGTCTTTATGATGTTCATCCTTGACACCTTCATATACTTACTTATAACTTGGTAAGTGCTTTGCAAATCTTTGTTGTAATTTTTTCCAAGGTGAGGGCTAAATGGAAATATAGAAAATTTAACGGGAGATGTTTCTTCACATTTTCTTTGAACTAGCGTGACAAGAATAGATTGTAAGAATGTTTAAGACACTGGACACTATTGGTAATTGTCAAGGACCAGGCGTTCTCACTTGGTAAATCTCAACATGCATAAAATAACAAAACTGTGAAAATTTGAGCTCAATTGGTCGTCAAAGTTGCGAGATAAAAACGAAAGAACAAAACACCCTTGTCTAATGAAGTTGTATGCTTTCAGATGCTTGATTTTGAGACCTCACTTAAGAGGGTGCTGTTTCTCACAATGTTTTATGCTAAAAATTATTTTGAGTAATTACCAATAGTGTCCACTGCCTTTAAAAACAAGAATTTTAATGTAATTGTGAAAACTGTATAATATCTTATATCACTTTTGAATTGTAAAAATAATAATAATAGTGATGATAATAATGATAATAAAAATGATAATAAAAATGAAGAGAGCGGGGAAGTGCCTAATGCAAAAGCCTCTTAGCGAATAGAGAGAATAATAAATTACACAATGAATGAAAGATACAATTACAAATAAGCAGCTTCGAACAAATGAGTTTTGAATAGAGATTTCAAATGTTGTAAAGAACTAGCTTGGCGAACATGCACAGGAAGACTATTCCAAAGAAACCGTGCTGCGTAAAACAAAATGATATGTGGCATTACAAAAATGGAAGAAGCTCTTGTAGTTGAAAGCAAGGATTGTAAAGTCCGGAAGAGGGGGGGGGGGTGGGGGGGGGGAGTGTTCAGATAAATATCCAGTAGATTGACATGCAAGTACATGATATATTTTGTCTACCAGGAAGTGTGCTTGGATGCATGCAGTCACTCCTGTAATTAATGTTAGAATGTTTTGAATAGAAACTTACATGTAACATACTGTATCTGCATGATTTGTTTTGCCCAGGTATGTGGAGGCCATTTTCCCAGGTTCGTATGGCATTCCCAAGCCACCGTACTTTCCCTTCCAGAGATCCTACTGGTGTGGACAGTCGGCTCGGGGAGCCGGTGATATTGGTACAGAGATTGAGGTAAGGTTCAGAAAGGAATCATTATTCACTTGAGGCATGCATAATAAGAGGCGATCAATTACTCTGGGGTTTTAAACATATGAACTAGAATTTGCAGTTAATACTTCAAAGACCTCCAGCTTAGTTTTCCACTTTTATCATCTTTCACTTTTTCGAAAAGCAGCTCAGCACAAACAACTGCTTACCGGAATAAGGTTACCAGCCAAACTGACATGTTACATGTACAGTTTGTGACTGGTATCCTGATAATTTCTGCTTAGCAGAGATGTGTTTTAAGCAATGAAATTGGGCCCGACATATTTTATTTAATTTATTTATTTTACAAAAAAAAAAAAAAACGGGAAAGAAACCCAACAACAATTCAACAAGCGCAGGTTCAGGGAAGGGCAAAATAAAAAAAACCTGTCATCTTGTGACTTAGGATCCATCCGCCAGTATGAAGCCCCAATTCCCATAACACAGGTTTTCGCAATAAATTACATATATTCTAAGCTTGAGCTCAAGCCAAAGGTGTGGTTTGGAAAAGGACTATATCTCTGCACACCTTTCATTAAAATAATAAGTATTCTGTGAGGCCCATAGGATGATTAAAGCACTGAATAATATTATCCTTGATGATCATTTGTTTTGGTTCCCTCCCTACTACATGTACATGTATATATAGATGGGTCTGACTGAGAATGTAGATTCTGCAAACCATGAAGCAGACCCAGCAGGCGTCCCTGCAGGTATCAGGATCAAGGACCTCACTAAAGTCTACAAGGTGAGTTAACCCTTTGGCACGCAAACTGCCTGCAACCGCCCTGCCTGGATCTCCTCAACTGCCCGCAATCGCCTCGCCTTTTTTTCCTGAACTTGCCCACAACCGTCCTGCCTGTTTTTAACTCGTCAAACTGCCCACAACCGCCCTGCCTGTTACTGCTCAAACTGCCCACAATCTTCCTGCCTGTTTTTCACTCCTCCAACTGCCCACAACTGCTTGCCTGTTGGTGTTACTGATCAAACTGCCAACAACCGCCCTGCCCGTTTCTCCTCAACTGTCTACAACCGCCCTGCTTGTTACACTTCAAACCGTCCCCAACCATCCTGCCTGATACTCCCAAAATCACCCCAACCACCCTGCCCAAAATGCCCAAAACTGCCCTGCCTGTTTCCTCTTAAGTGCCCTGAACTGCCCTGCTTGTAATACTCCTCAAACTGCCCCAACCACCCTGCCTAATACTTCTCAACCTGCCCACAACAGCCCTGCCTGATATTCCTGCCTGCAACGGCCCTCAAAAATGAATTAGCTGTCGTTCTAGGTTTTACACATGCGATAAAATGCAGCAAACAGCCATTGATACAATCTCGAATATAAAAGTTATTACACTGTAATTGTCACCAGAGTTCTGTCGGAAACAAGCTGGCCGTAGATGGTCTCTCACTCAGCATGTACCAGGGTCAAATCACAGCTCTACTGGGACACAATGGAGCCGGTAAGACCACTACCATGTCCATCTTGACTGGACTGTTCTCACCATCGTCCGGCACAGCGTACGTCAACGGCTGCAGCATCGTCAACAACATAGACGGTGTGAGAAAGAGTCTGGGTCTTTGTCCTCAGCACAATGTGCTGTTTGATCGACTCACTGTGAAGGAACATCTCGAGTTCTTCATTTCACTGAAGGTCAGTTCAGATTTTACATATTCTGACAGTAAAAAAAAATCAAAAGTTCTTTGTTAACCTTTCTTGAACTCTTTTGAGATTGTTGGTGTTACATTTTAGTACACTCAGTACTTTCTCACGTTCTGTGAAAAAAAAACCACAGGTATTTTACAAGGGTGGGATTCAACCCGATGACCTTTGCATATCTAGAGCAGTCTTGAATTACTTTAGTATTGTTACTTTTTAAGGAATGAACCACAAGAGAAACTTACTGGGTAAATTTCAAATCATTTGGGGTTAAAGGTACATGTATTATTAAAAAATGTCCACAGATTTACATTAAACTTACACAGTTTGAAGTTGATAGTAGAAAGCTTCCCTTCAAATATTACTTACTGAGGTGCTGTAGTTTTTGAGAAATGTGTAAAACGATTCACAAAATAATTTTTGTCTCAGTTTTGGCTGCCTCCTTCCCTCCCCTGTGGAAGTATCAAGTGTTTCTGTCCAGGAGGATTTGAACCTGTGACCACCAGATTATCATGCCGGTGCTCTACCAACTGAGCTACATATCAGCCCTAATGTTGGCGGTCTCCCTGTTTTGGTGTACCAGTTGGCAGCCATTCATGTACTTTAGGGTGTCGTGGCCGCGCGGATAAGGGCATCGAAATTCAAGCTCTGGTGATTCTGTTCAGCAGCGCGTGTGGGTTCGACTCCCAGTTGTGACACTTGTGTCCCTGAGCAAGACACTTCACTTTAATTGCTTCTCTTCACCCAGGGGTAAATGGGTACCTGTGAGGGCAGAGATGGTTCTTGTGATTGATTTAGCCATTCATGTACTTTAGGGTGTCGTGGCCGAGCGGATAAGGGCATCGAAATTCAAGCTCTGGTGATTCTGTTCAGCAGCGCGTGTGGGTTCGACTCCCAGTTGTGACACTTGTGTCCCTGAGCAAGACACTTCACTTTAATTGCTTCTCTTCACCCAGGGGTAAATGGGTACCTGTGAGGGCAGAGATGGTTCTTGTGATTGATTTAGCCATTCATGTACTTTAGGGTGTCGTGGCCGAGCGGATAAGGGCACCGAAATTCAAGCTCTGGTGATTCTGTTCAGCTGCATGTGGGTTCGACTTCCAGTTGTGACACTTGTGTGCCTGAGCAAGACACTTCACTTTAATTGCTTCTCTTCACCCAGGGGTAAATGGGTACCTGTGAGGGCAGAAATGGTTCTTTTGATTGATTTAGCCATTCATGTACTTTAGGGTGTCGTGGCCTAGCGGATAAGGGCACCGAAATTCAAGCTCTGGTGATTCTGTTTAGCAGCGCGTGGGTTCGACTCCCAGTTTTGACACTTGTGTCCCTGAGCAAGACACTTCACTTTAATTGCTTCTCTTCACCCAGGGGTAAATGGGTACCTGTGAGGGCAGAGATGGTTCTTGTGATTGATTTAGCCATTCATGTACTTTAGGGTGTCGTGGCCGAGCGGATAAGGGCACCGAAATTCAAGCTCTGGTTATATTGTTCAGCTGCGTGTGGGTTTGACTCCCAGTTGTGACACTTGTGTGCCTGAGCAAGACACTTCACTTTAATTGCTTCTCTCCACCCAGGGGTAAATGGGTACCTGTGAGGGCAGAGATGGTTCTTGTGATTGATTTAGCCATTCATGTACTTTAGGGTGTCGTGGCTGAGCGGATAAGGGCACCGAAATTCAAGCTCTGGTTATATTGTTCAGCTGCGTGTGGGTTTGACTCCCAGTTGTGACACTTGTGTCCCTGAGCAAGACACTTCACTGTAATTGCTTCTCTCCACCCAGGGGTAAATGGGTACCTGTGAGGGCAGAGATGGTTCTTGTGATTGATTTAGCCGAGTAGCGCATTTTTTGCACAAGGCTGTATACTCCCCAGGAAGCTGAGATGGTTTAAGGAATGATTTAAGGCCCAGTGACCAGGGGTAATAATGTTGGAGCTCCATGAGGGTCACTGCGTGACGGACCTGAGAAGCCATTATTGTTATTAATATTATTATTAGACTTAAATACTGGCCTTATTAAATTTGAATTATTGCATCTTGACATGAATTTTTTGTGTAGGGTAAGTCTGGTCCGGAGGCTAAGCAAGAGGTGAATACGATGATTGCTGATCTTCAGCTTGTCAACAAAGCAGACTCTCAATCGACTAGACTGTCAGGTGGAATGAAACGAAAACTAAGGTACACTTAAAGATCACCCTTGCTCCCAAGGGTGTATTCTATCTTGCTGCATTATCTTATCCCAGCATGCCATGTTCAGTCATTACCCCCCCCCCCCCCCCTTAGAATTATTCAATTCAAACTCTGGTGTTTCTGATCAGCATAGTGTAGGTTTGAATCCCCAGCCGTGACACTTGTGTCCTTAAGCAAGACACTTAACCATTACTTTGGATGGGACGTAAAGCGGTTGGTCCCATGTAGTGTGTATTGCATGTAAAAGAACCCAGTAAACAGCTCCCTCTGAAGTTTTTGAGAAATCACTGCAATAGCCTATCTTTCTGAAAATTTGTAAATACTCGGCCCCTTGAGTACCTTGTTTGGTAGATACGTGTGCTATATAAGACTTTGATATTATTATTATTATTATTAAGTAAGTGCTTAAAGTTTACTCTGTTGGTTTCACAGTTGCGCCATTGCTCTGATCGGAGGCTCTGAAGTAGTGATTCTTGATGAGCCGACGTCCGGCATGGATCCATACGCTAGACGAGCAACCTGGGATCTTCTCTTGAAATACCGTCAGGGCAGGACGATGGTTTTGACTACACATTTCATGTAAGTGTATGGGACAGAAACTGATTATTGAGTGCGCCACCAGTTGTTTACCTGAGGATAGGCCACATTGCGCAGTCATGTTCCCTACAGCAAGTTTGTGTGCTCACCTTTTGACAATTTGTGATTAAAGTCGAGCGTGCATTGTCCTGCATGAAGGCATACTGTTTTTCACTCATACTCATCTGGTGGATCAACTAGTCAATTCTATCAGAGATAAATTCATGTCATTTTAAACGAAATCTATAGTTTTATGGTTAAACTACATATTAAAATGTTAACTGTGGAAATTTTGTTTGGATTATTGCACTATTTAACATTTTCGTGGCGTCTTAAAAAAGTGGCTTCATTTGTGAATTAAAATCTGGAGAGACTGTGCTTCAGAGCTAGGTTAATCCAGTAGGTCTGGGACCCTGTGATGGTTAATGTTAGAGATATGAAACATTGTACACAGATTTATTATTAATATTACCATTCTCCTTGTCGAAACTATGTCTTGACTGTTGTATTTACTCCTACAGGGACGAGGCTGATCTTCTTGGTGATCGTATTGCTATCATGGCCAATGGGCAGTTGCTATGCAGTGGCTCCTCTCTCTTCCTCAAGAACAGGTCATTCAACTATTAAAAAGCAAACAATTAAAGGGTCTATGTACTTTTTCCTAACACAAAACAAAATGTCCACAGATTTACATTAAACCTACACAGTTTGAAGATTATGCTAGTAGAATGCTTCCCTTGAAATTTTACTTACTGAGGTGCTGTAGTTTCTGAGAAATTAGTAAAACAAATAATTTTCGTCTCACTTTTATTGTGTAAAAACGTGTTAACCAGTTATGCTATGGTTTTGGTACATGTATAATATCATAACTTGTTAATGGGATTTTATAAATAATTTTCGTCTTCCGGAGACAGAAATTATTTTGTGACTTGTTTTACTCATTTCTCAAAAACTACACAACCTCAGTTAGTAATATTTGAAGGGGAGCTTTCCACTATCATTATCCTCAAACCCTGTAAGTTTAATGTAAATCTGTGGACATTTTGAAAAAGTACCCGAATCCTTTAAGGCATTACAAAAAAGCTCCATTAAAGGAACTGGACACTATTGGTATTTACTCAAAATAACTGTTAACATAAAAACTAATGTGTTAACTAGCAATGGAGAGCTGTTGATGGTATAAACATTGTGAGAAACGGTTATGGAAAAATATTTTATTCTGTCCCCTAAAAGAAACATTTCTACTGTCGGATATGTTCCTCAGACTGTGTATTCCTGTTTGGGATTATTCTTCCTGTATGGACAGAGCTGCCATGCATTTTCTCAAAACCGCTACTTTCTTTAGAATAAAACTTTTCAGACGTCATTTTGATTGTACACTAGATATCTAAATCCTTATAGGATTAAAAAACAATTGAATTAAAAAAAAAACCAAATGTATACTTTGCCTTGAAAGCATTTTGTCAAATTTATCTTGTTCACTGCAGATTTGGAGTAGGGTACCATTTAACACTGGTGCGCAATAAGGATTGTGATGTCGATGTGGTGCATTCATTCATCAAGAAACATGTAGCACAGTCCGAGCTTGAAAGTAACGTCGGCAACGAGTTGGACTTCATTCTGCCAAGAGAGGACAGTGCAAGTTTCAAGCAACTATTCGCTGACCTTGAATGTATGTTCACTTCTTTTTCCTTTGGGTGTTTGTGTGATAGATTTTGTTTTATAGTGGATAAACTTGAGTAAAATTTTAACACAGAGTTGCCGTTTTATTCTGTTGTTAAGTATTTATTTTTTGTTATACAAGTGAACCCCAAACACAGCTAAAAGCTACTTAAATATATTAGTATTTCTCAATATTCTTAAAGCCATTGGACAATTTTGGAACAGAAAAAAAAATTTAAGTTCACAGATTTACAAATAACTTACAGGGTTTACAGAAGGTAATGATGAAACACTTCTCTTGAAATATTATTCCATGAAATGCTTTACTTTTAGAGAAAACATTAAAACAATATCAATTCTCGAAATCGAGAATTACGGATTTATTTTAAACACATGTCATGACACGGCAAAACGTGCGGACACAAGGGTGGGTTTTCATGTTATTTTCTCCCGACTCCGATGACCAATTGAGGCTAAATTTTCACAGGTTTGTTATTTTTTATATAAGTTGTGATACACGAAGTGTGGGCCTTGGACAATACTGTTTACCGAAAGTGTCCAATGGCTTTAACAAAGAAGATTTTATGACATCACATTACCACATTGGTGTATTGGCTGTTGATTCCATTGTCTTTCATTTAATTGCTGTTTCACTGTTTCCAAGAAGCGTCAGATTCGGGCATAGGTTGCCACATACATGTATGATGTTACATGTATAAGGCATTATTATTGTCTCATTACACTTATAGATTCAAGGGGTCCACTGGGCATCGACAGCTTTGGTGTTTCCATAACAACCATGGAAGAAGTCTTCATGAAGGCTGGTGAGATGGCCGAGGATGAGCTGAACGGAAATGCCCAGACCCTCGGGAACGGAGGAGCGGCTGCTGACGCCTCTTCAAGAGAACAACTCACACCAAATGCTGAGATTCAAACCAATGGAATAGTTTCCTCTGAAGCCTGGCTGGAAACAGGAGGTTTGTTCCCACAGATAGATAGATAGATAGATAAAATGGTTCTCACAACATTAATTTAAAATTTGAAATTAAATAGGAGGCAAATACTCTCAGAAAGTACTAAGTACTGAAACACACATCGGTTTATGGGTAAAAACCAAAATTAATATTCCTTACCCGCGATGCAAATTTGACATCTGTTATACCGTTGCGGTACCTGCTGGCAAAACATAGGATTTTAACTGCCTCTAGCTAGGCAAACTCGGTAGTCTAGTTGGTAAGACACTGCTCTAGAATTGCAAGGGTCGTAGGTTCCAATCCCACCACAGTAAATATGCCTGTGGTATTTTTTCACAGGACGTGGGAAAGTACTGAGTATACAGTGCTAACACACATCGGTGTATGGGTAAAAACCAGAAAATATTCTTTATCCCGATGCAAATTTAACATCTATTAAAAATATTCTGCTTGAACGTCTCCATTATTCTTCTAGATGTGCACACCGGTATCAGTTTGAAGATGCACCAGTTTGTTGCCATCTTCATCAAGCGATTCCTGTACAGCAAACGAGACAAGAAATCCATCGTCACTCAGTTCATCCTTCCGATCGTCTTCGTCATCTTCGGCCTTCTCATCATTAAGACAAGCGATGGCCTGGTCAGTGACCCCGCCCGCATCCTGAACCTGATGAATATCTCAAGCTATGACCCGTCAATCTCGCCCAAGGTGTTCTATGCTGACCTTCGAAACATGACCAATAACGAGGACTTGGTAGAGGTTAGTGGAATCAATAGAAATGACACTTGGCACTATTGGTAATTGCTCAAAATAATTATGAGCTTAAAACCTTACTTTGTAACGAGTATTGCAGAGTCCCGATTGTATGAAACATTGTGAGAAGCGGCTCCCTCTGAAGTAACGGTGTTTTTGAGAAAGAAGTAATTTTCCACGGATTTATTTTCCAGACCGCATAATTAGATTTTGAGGTCTCAAATTCAAGCATGTGAAAGAGCACAACTTAGTGTGACAAGGGTGTTATTATCTCGCAACTTCGACAACCAATTTAGCTTAAATGTTCACAGGTTTGTTATTTTATGCATATATGTATGTTGAGATACACCAAGTGAGAAGACTGGTAATTACCAGTAGTGTCCAATGCCTTTAAGTGGAGGTCACTAGTTCTGTTAATCAGTTCAAGCAAATTAACATGTATGCACAACCCTAGCTGGGGGTCTTATTTCATAGAGCTGATTAGCACAAAGTAGCCCATCATAAAAAAAAATTTTAAAAAATCAATTTCACTGTCACTTAGGGGTATTCCTTATCCAAATCTAATACGGTCAGCAGAAGTGCTATATTTTTATATATTCGTTTGCTTTTGTGTACAAAATGCATCCATCATTCAATCAGTGTTGATTTTCTAAACTATTTTGATGCAGATTCCTGCAGATGCCTTTGATCCTTTCCTCAATGTATCGGCAGACGACCTGCTCTCATTCTTAAACATATCCTCGGATGCGATTGGTAATAACACACTCAACGTGACGGATTTCGGTAATAATAGCTTCCTGTTTAACGTGACGGATGTAATTGGAGACCAAGATTTATTACAGGTAAGGGGGAATAGTGTAACAGTGAGGTTGTGTTTGAATTAGTGGCTGTGGCTTTTGCTAAAGCGATATCTGAATTGGTGGCTAGGCTGGATCGCTGCACCATCGCGCATTGGAAGTACCAGGTGTCCTTTGCAACAGTCTTAAGCCGTAGCTGTGGTCGCCAAATTGGATATTGTCTAAGTGTAATGCCAGGGCATCCTATACTTCCATTTTATTTCAATTTATTTTAATTTTATTTTTTATACAACATCTAACGGCACAAGCACCAATTACAGGACGGATACAATTATTAATATTAAACATTATAAAAACGGAACAGTCTTAACCGTAGCTGTGGCTGCCAAATTGGATATTGTCTAAGTGTGTTGCCAGGGCATCCTATTCTACCATTTGATTTCATTGTATTTTAATTTTATTGAACACAACATCCAACAGCACAAGCGCCAATTAAAGGACGGATACAAATGTTAATATTAAACATTATAAAAACAGTAAAATTTAACAATAAGTTGAGGAAGTAACCAAAACATAAAAATACACATGCAGCAAGTCAACATGCTATGCTCGAGCTGTTTTGCTTTGAACAACTTTGAAAAAAACGTTGGTTTTCTTTGCCCTTTTAAAGCAAAAAGTTTGCTACATTTCTTATTTCATTCATTCTCCTTTTGTCACTCGTCCTATGATCATCTAGAGCCACTAAACTTGTTGAGCCACGCTCCAAGAAGTTTTGGGACGTGGCATTTGCTACAGCTGCTCCTCGTTTTTGAACCCTAGTTACCACTGCACATACAAATATTTAGTTCCGTTCCTTAAGTACTTTTAAATCTCTACTCAAAGCAAATTTTTGCTGACTTTTGTCTTTGCTAAGTGCATTTTAATTGTTATTTTTTCATAGACGAGGCCTTGAAATATATCAGGCCTTGGCATCCACAGCATTTGTCGTGGTGCCCTGTGCTTTTGCTATGGTGCCCTGTGCATTTGTCGTGGTGCCCTGTGCTTTTGCTATGGTGCCCTGTGCATTTGTCGTGGTGCCCTGTGCATTTGCTGTGGTGCCCTGTGCTTTTGCTATGGTGCCCTGTGCATTTGTCGTGGTGCCCTGTGCTTTTGCTATGGTGCCCTGTGCATTTGTCGTGGTGCCCTGTGCTTTTGCTATGGTGCCCTGTGCAAGTTTCTTGTACTAATTTACATTTTTCTTCTTAGACGTGCACCTTATACCATTATAAATTTTGTGCCCGTTCAAGAGTGACATTTTAGACCTTATGTATTTTAGAGTTTTTGTACAGGAACTTTGTACTGTATTTATGCTATTCTTGTGGGCACATAGAGCATTCTAAGGGTTTAGATGGAAATGTGCATCGTGAATAAAAAGCAAATCATTTGGTTATTATGTGAAATTGTTTGTCTCTTATCCTTCCAGGTTGGACTGACACACCTCTTGGTGACAGTGCAGGCACTTTTTTCAGTCCTGGCAAATCTGGATTGTTGTTGTCTTTCTGTTGTCCTCAGTCGTGTAGTACTTTGTCTTTTCTTTTACTGCCTGTCCTCCTTTTTTATATCTTGATGTGACTCCCTTTTTTATGTTTTCCAATCCAGATTTATATATTTATATATTTAATGTTTTTAAGAGTTTTATCCTTTATGTATACAATTTTTGTATTTTTGTATTTTTATGTGAATTGCCAAATAAATAATAATAATAATAATAATAATAATAATAATAATAATAATAATAATAATAATAATAATAATAATAATAATAATAATAATAATAATAATAATAATAATAATAATAATAAACACCAATGTGTGTTAGCACTGTATACTCAATACTACTTGGGGTGTTTTCTGTGTGTGCAAACTTTTCTATTATTAGAAAACACTGACTGAGAAACCCTTTTTGAACATAATTATAAATCCTGCAGTTTGTACCGGTTGTCCTGGATGAAGTGCCCATCGCATCGATTAATGTGTCGGCAGCGGTTGGTACCCTCGTCAGTGATAACACCGGTAACATGATCAATGGTGTAGCTAAGACCAGCGATCACGATTGCTGCGACTACTCCAATATAATCCTCAACAATGAATGTGCCAACTTGGTAAGTAAAGGCTGTAGAAATAGAGTAAAGGGAGTGTCAAGTGAGGATTCAGTTTAACAACCCAGTTTTTAGAAAGTTTTATGGCATTACGCCGATCTTCTATTAAGCCAAGTTCTCGATTCATGCGTTATTTCAAAAATTGGGTCAAAGGTCACGATAACATATTAAAGATCATAGTGACTTGTACAAAAATAGTCATAAACTTGTAAATTTTGAAGAGCCCAACTGTTTCTTAGTGGATTCTGATAGAGGAAGACATGCTCTATCAAATGATTTTTATTTCGTTGATTTTTGGAATGATACATTTTTTCAAAAACATTTCAGAAAATTTATTTTTGATGAAAGAATTGATTTGAGCATGCAATTCTCATCAATTTGATACCAAATTTGCATATATGTGATAAAAATTGACATGGTTATGACATATTTTTACCAAAAAGGTGGTATTTTACCCTAAAAATGTCAGATTTTAGTGGTTTCTGCCCTGACCACATGGAAAGTCCGATCGGGCTGAAAATTGGTGTGCATTCATTGCTCATTAGGACCTACAAGCACAGCAATTTTTATCAAAATCGGAAGACATGAGGTAAAAAAGTGCGTTGGTCTGACATGGAATGACCCTATAGCTGAAGTAGTAGACCAGGCTGATTTTCTTCTTTCCACACAGGTAGCATGTAGTAGTTAAAATATAGGACAGTTCCTTTTCAGAACTGAAAAGGCTCCGAATTCCGAAAATCTACCCTCTACTCATTGCTTCGTCCTTTGGATGGGCAGAAAGCTGTTGGTCCCATGTGTTGTGTAGCGCACATAAAAGAACCCTGTGCACTTATCGAATATAGAAGGGGCTCGTCCCAGAGTTCCTTGTTTGATTGGCAGCATATTGCGCCCCCAGCACCTTGTAAACCACTATGGTGCTATGTAAAAGGAGTAGATCTCATAATTCAAACGTAGTTCTACATACCTTGCAGGAAAATACTGTATGCAAAAGCGCCGTGAGCGTCACTGATTGACGGATATCGGTTATAAACGAAGCCACTATTTATTATTATGATATTATTACTATTATTATTGATGTTGTGATGTGTTTCTTTCTACTAATTATGACAGCTGTACAACTCCTCAATGGGAAGTGAACTTTGTGCCGACGTGGAATCTTTTGGGTACTACAGCTGCCAGAGATGTCTTACCAGCACCAGGTACTGATCAAGTTGGCCCCTTTTTGAAAAAGTCCAGTTTTGCCTTTGGCTCTGACTACAATGAATAAAACAAGAACAAAGCAAAGAAAAAAAGATGAACAAAACAGCAAAGGATTTATGACGAGGCTGACTGAAAAAGTAGGTTTTGAGGTGTTTTTTGAAAATGGCAGTAGAAGATGATTCCCTGATGAGTTTGGGTAATTTGTTCCATTCCTTCGGCCCAGCCAAAGAAAAAGACTTGGAGCCGGCAGATCGAGAAGGCCTGTGCTCAAAGAGAAGGGATTTATCAGAGGAGGAGCGCAGACCTTCTCTGCCAGGTGTATAAGAAGACAATAGATCAGAAAGATAATTTGGAGCAAGACCCTTGGAGCATTTATAGACATAAAGAAGCAGCTTGGGAAAGTTGTTAATTTTAATTCAATTTGGGGTGAGCAAAGAAACATTGATGAGAACAGAACTTGGAATTGCGACCTTTGGATTAATGTGAGGGTACTTTACCAACCCTAGCTAAGCCGTAATGATGGTGGTCTCCCTATTTTGTTGATATCTTTGTGCGTTGTACCAGTCAGTAGCCATGTAACCTCATTTACACAAGGTACCTTTTTTATTTTTTTATTTTTTAATTTTTTTTATGCAAGTCGCCTGACACACAAAGGCCTGAAGGCCACTTCAAGGTGTGGGCTACAATTATATTTTCCAGAGGCCGTTGCCACCTACTCCTAGGACTGAAACAGGGTTACCCTTTTTACAGTCCATATGAATGTAGGCTTGGGTATCATCAATTCGAAGCCTGGCCGGTAGAGCAGAAAGCACTACCTCCCCAATTTAATGTAGCAACTGTCACGACCGGGATTCGAACCCACACTCTGCTGATCAAACACCAGTGCTTGAATCCGGTGCTCTTAACCGCTGGGCCATGACACTACCTGTTACAACAAGAGTGTTCTCATTATTATACATGTATGTTGTGTCTTAACATATTCATTTGTAGTGTGAAAAACCCTTGTATTGTTTTGTTTTATCAATTTCTAGTTTTGAGGAGAGAATCAGCTACAATGTCACCAAACCATTAACAGGGTAAGTTATGAACATTTCTTTCACTCACATATTTTCATCTCAAAAAATGTTTGTGACTCCCATAAATGGCCGACCGTGTTAGTTCGCAAAGTTAAAGGCAAACCACGCAATTACCAGGCAAATTCGTGTGGATCATTATATTCTACTTTTAAAATATCTTTCTAACCATATATATGCATTTTATAACAAACGGTTACAAACGCTTTTCAAGGACCAACTCGACCGATCCAAGGCAATGTGCTTCTTTGAAATCCATCTAAAGTCTTTGTGAAATTGGGCATGAACCCATTTCTTAAAAACACTTTGTTTGGCAACTACAAGTGAATAAAAGTTCTTTTCAGAACTGAAAAGTCTCCTGAACATCCGATAAATCTACTCCGCGGTAGTAGAATAAAGAAAGACAGTTCTCTAAGAACAAACTTTATCTGGCGAGTAGATACACACATGGTGTTACCGCAAACCAAATATATAATGATACATGTACCTCACCATGCAATGCCTCAAATCCTATCCAAGTGATTTGCAGTTAAAATCCATCTCAGCTCTTTGTGAAACCGGGCCCTGAACCCATCTCATAAACATGCCAAGAGCTTGAGTTTGGTGCGCTAGACCGCTCCACCTCAACACTCAAAAGCTGACTTTTCCATTCTCCAAATTTCTCTGATATAGAACTACAGAGGAGAGCATCGATTGCCCAATCGGCGCAAACACCATGGTCCTGGCGGATGTGAATACCTTCTTCCAAGACTACGTCCTCAATCAGAGTGAAGGTGACAATTTGTTCTTCAATAAGTATGTGGCTGGTTTCACCCTGGCAGACACCAGTGCAGGAGGTATCTTACTAACAGGCTGGTACAGCAATGAGGTGAGCTCTCAGACACTTAAATTTCAAACCTTAAAGAGAGGCACCTTTTTGGGTGCAACTTCCTTTTTGTACATGTACATTGTCAGCAGTGTTGTAACAACCATAGTGGGCAGTGCCGGGCAGGCCTGCCCAGAAGTATCAAAGTTTGCCCAGCACTCTAAGAAAAATACATATGAATGCAACTTTCTTGTGGTACATGTACATTGTTAGCAGTGTTGTAGCCACGGTGGGCAGTGCCGGGCAGGCCTGCCCAGAAGTAACAAAGTTTGGCCAGCACTCTGAGAAAAATACATATGAATGCAACTTTCTTGTGGTACATGTACATTGTTAGCAGTGTTGTAGCTACCATGGGCAGTGCCGGGCAGGCCTGCCCAGAAGTAACAAAGTTTGCCCAGCACTCTGAGAAAAATATATTTGAATGCAATTCTTCATTGTGGTACGTGTACATTGTCAGCAGTGTTGTAGCCACGGTGGGCAGTGCCGGACAGGCCTGCCCAGAAGTAACAAAGTTTGCCCAGCACTCTGAGAAAAATATATTTTAATGCAATTCTTCCTTGTGGTACATGTACATTGTCAGCAGTGTTGTAGCCACGGTGGGCAGTGCCGGGCAGGCCTGCCCAGAAGTAACAAAGTTTGGCCAGCACTCTAGAAAAATACATATGAATGCAACTTTCTTGTGGTACATGTACATTGTTAGCAGTGTTGTAGCCACGGTGGGCAGTGCCGGGCAGGCCTGCCCAGAAGTAACAAAGTTTGCCCAGCACTCTGAGAAAAATATATTTGAATGCAATTCTTCCTTGTGGTACGTGTACATTGTCAGCAGTGTTGTAGCCACGGTGGGCAGTGCCGGGCAGGCCTGCCCAGAAGTAACAAAGTTTGCCCAGCACTCTGAGAAAAATATATTTGAATGCAATTCTTCCTTGTGGTACATGTACATTGTCAGCAGTGTTGTAGCCACGGTGGGCAGTGCCGGGCAGGCCTGCCCAGAAGTAACAAAGTTTGGCCAGCACTCTGAGAAAAATACATATGAATGCAACTTTCTTGTGGTACATGTACATTGTTAGCAGTGTTGTAGCCACGGTGGGCAGTGCCGGGCAGGCCTGCCCAGAAGTAACAAAGTTTGCCCAGCACTCTGAGAAAAATATATTTGAATGCAATTCTTCCTTGTGGTACGTGTACATTGTCAGCAGTGTTGTAGCCACGGTGGGCAGTGCCGGGCAGGCCTGCCCAGAAGTAACAAAGTTTGCCCAGCACTCTGAGAAAAATATATTTGAATGCAATTCTTCCTTGTAGTACGTGTACATTGTCAGCAGTGTTGTAACAACCACAGTGGGCAGTGCCGGGCAGGCCTGCCCAGAAGTAACAAAGTTTGGCCAGCACTCTGAGAAAAATACATATGAATGCAACTTTCTTGTGGTACATGTACATTGTTAGCAGTGTTGTAGCCACACTTGACACTTGACCATTGCTTGGTCCTTCGGATGGGACGTAAAGCAGTTGGTCCCATGTGTTGTGTAACGCATGTAATAGAACCCAGTGCACTTATCGAAAAGAGAAGGGGTTCGCCCAGGTGTTCCTGGCTGTGGCTGCTTAATGCGCCGTAGCACCTTGTAAACCCTTATAAGGTGCTAACTAATTGGGTCTCAAAATTCATCACTGCAATAACCTATCTTTCTGAAAGTTTGTATATACTCAGCGCCTTGAGTACCTTGATGGTAGATACGTGCGCTATATAAGACATCGATATTAGTATTATTATTATTATTAGTAGTAGTATTTATGCCCTAAAATTTGAATCTGAAACGAGTTACTGCCAGGTGTTGCCTTGGTTAACTTGAGTAAATTATTGTTCGCTGAAATAATTAAGTTTTCTAGTTTTCGTTTCATCTGCCATTTGCATACCACTGACATGTATGTACAGACATTTTTGGTTGCCCTCTTTTGACCAAATCACCGATCCTTTTGATTGACAACCCCTCAACTATGAGATGCCCAGTTTGTACCATCTGTTCAAAATAATTTGTTGAAAATAATGTCGGCAAGTGCTGACAGTGGCCCCTCCAGGGTTTCGACATCACATGCATAATGACATCACTGGTGTATTTTGTATATGGGTAAAATTCAAAATAAATGCATGTATTCTTTATCCCCGATGCAAGTTTAACATCTATTAAATCACTGGTTTGTTCGCGGATTTACTGAAAAACAACACTGGAGAAGGATGTTCAGATTTACTTTTTTATATACTTCAATTTACAAACGGTTTCATTTGTGTTTAACTCAATTTCTTCATTGATTTAACACTTGTTAAAAGAGTTTTAGCAAAGATTATTTGTTGCAATTTGTGTTCAAGCTGGTATTCATAACTGATCCTTTTTTCCCCCTGTAGGCTTACCATACTTCCAGTGAAGTTCTGAATGCCATGTCCAACATTGTGCTGAAGTACTTCACCAATGAAACGTACAGTATAACAACCATCAATCATCCACTGCCGAATAGTGCTGTTAATCAGGTAAGGACAGTTGGCTATTGTGAATCCATAGTCGGTACGCACGCATAAGGCTTGGTCGCTAGCTAGATTGAAGGCGAGGAAATAAACCACTACGCTAACCTGACAATCTTATGTTGGCTTTGGGTGTCACAATTGTGCTGTTGAAGGCTATTTGGGATGTTCCTTTATGGACGCCATTTTACTGCAGTTCATTAAGTTACATCCCAACTTTTTCTTTCTCTTGCAGGTTGAGAATGCTGCAGAAAGTACAGACACCTTTTCCTTATCTCTGCTGATCCTGTACGGTATGTCCTTCTTATCGGCCAGCTTCATCCATTTCATCGTCACTGAGAAACAAAGCAAGGTCAGTAACAGATGATAAGCTTATCGTGTTGACTAAGATTTGTTGTAGCATTTTAAAACCAGTGATTTTCTCAAAGGCAAGTTCAAACGCTATTGTGGGATTTGGACTTTGCATGGTCGTAATAAAAGAATACATAGATTCGTTTGTTGAGAACTTGTCTTGCTATTTAATCTACTACCATATAGAGATTTCAGAATTCTGGACACTATATACTTAGTTCTGAAATGAACTGTCCTGATAATGAAGTGCTACCTGGGCAGGAGGTAGACATTTTGCCAGTACTACTACTTTTGCTTAGGCCAAATAAAATAAAAATACCAGTTGATCGTCCGTATTTTTCAGAAAAGAGGAGGATGAGGGCCTTACTATTTACTATTTGCTATTTTTTGTCAAGATGGCCGCTTAGTATTTCAATTCAAACAGGCCACCAATTCTTCAGTTTGAACCCATTGCAAGCTTATTTTACGCCTATTTGTTGCATGAGGACCTGTGTTAAAACTGTTAGTATTTTTTAACAGGGTCGGATGTGTAAAAAGATTTGCTGGTAGGCAATGTTCGAGAGCATCACGTTAGATTCAGAAAAAGCTAATAGGCCAGTCTTCCCCCCCCCCCCACAAAAATCTAAAAATAACAAAAAGTTAAAAAAAGGATGCAGCCCCAAAAAAGGATGCGGGTCGGGAAACGATCAACTGGTATTTTTTTTTATTTGGCCTTAGTCGACTGAGGGGACTTGTTATTAATTTCAATGCTACGGAGTGAATTCTTAAATGTTCTCAACATTTCGACAAACTTGTTCTAGTCATCGCCAGGAGACTGACATATCCCTGTTGAAGTCCCAGCCGAATTCCTGCTTTCCCTGATTGTAGCCAATAAATATGACAGTTATTTTCAGGACTACTGTGTTTTGTCTCCAGAGTTCAGAAGTCTACATCAAGTTATGCAAATTGTGTTGATGTAAACTAAATATATTGATACCTCACCGTACAATGCCTCAAAACCCATCTTATTAATGACCTGTTTTCACACTCGCAGGCCAAGCATCTTCAGATGGTCGGAGGGTTGGATGGCTTCACCTACTGGGTAGCCAACCTCTGCTGGGACTCCATTAACTATTTCCTCGTCTACATTGTCATACTCATTGTCTTTGCTGCCTTTAACGTGGCAGCGTTTAGTGGAGAAAATCTCGGCACGGTGGCAATTATTTTGGTGAGTGTCTTTGCTTTTTGCCACGGCTTTTAGTCTTATTGAAACTGTAAATGATACAGACCACCTGCACAATTTGCAACCCACCTATTCTGTTTTTTTGCATCCCTATGGAAACATCTTTTGTTCTGTCCTTTGTCCCTGTAGTTAAAACTCCTACATTGATTTTGACGCACCCATCCTGTCCGTCAATAAATGTGCATAAAGGAATCGACTCCCAAAAAAGCAGAAATGGTAAATGCACATTGCTTTGAGTGCGTTCTGCATTATACAGGGGGTCTATAGACATCATGCCTCACCCCATTCATAAATACCTAAGGTAGTTTATCCATTCTGATTGGTAATTCTGATATTTTAAGGAAGACTTTTAACTATCATTATCTCCAATCGGTGTACGTTTTATGTGAATCTGTAGACATTGTGTTTTGTCTTACAAAAATTACCCAGATCCTTTAAGAAAAACAGCTGCTATTTTTCCCATTTTTAAAGAAAGCTTTTTGGTGTCATATGAAAGTTGATTCCAAAAGCTATCCAAACATCTAAACCTTTCCCCCCAGAATCATGTATTTTTATTCGGCAGCCGTTTCAAAAGTGTTTAGTTTTGTTGTGAGACACACAGTCCTATTATTAAACTGTGATTTGTTTTTCTCTTATTGCAGCTGTTATTTGGTTGGGCAGCGGTTCCATTTGTCTACCTGCTCTCATACTTGTTCAAGACTCCCGTCACTGCATACGCCGTGACAGTCACACTCCTGTCAATCTTGGGCTTGGTAAGAAAAAAAAATGTTCCTCGGTCATATTTTTCCCCACTCAAAAGTCTGGTAAAGAATTAACTTTTATTTGATATGATTTTGCATGATTTTCTCAAAAGTAATTTTCTTGAAGGAAATAAAGCAATCAATGTTGTTTTGTTTTTCGTTACTGTTTGTTTTGTCCCCATGTTTGTATTTTGTCTGTCTTGGCTGTCTTCTTCAAGCCTATGCTTACCCTGACAGCCTCATACTCTATTTATTTTGGGTCTACATACACACTAGATGAACTATTTTGCTCTCCAGTTTCTTTGCTTGATTATTTTGCTTATCTATGTAATATTTTATGCGTATAAAAATATGTTATGTTTTGAGAAGAGAAGTATGAAATAAATGTTGACTTGAATGAATCAATGAATCACCAAAGAGAAAACTAAAAAGTCCACATTGTGTCTCAACCTGTAGTTTTGTATTTCTGGCGATGATGCACAGAGTCTGTTAACCTCCTGAATTGTAACATCTGGAAGATTCCAGGGGTCAATTTCGAAAAAGAGTTAGGACTAAGTTAGGACTAGTCCTAGCTAGGAGATATTAAAAACGTATGGCTAGTCCCAAATTAAAACAAGTAACTTGTTCTAACTCGAGATAAGACTAGTAGAGTTAAGACTAGAGTTAAGACTAGTGTTGACTCTTTGTGAAATCGAACCTAGGATCCAGACTAAATTGGCCCCTACCCATTTTCATATATCCATGACATTCAATAACAGCACTTATCCTTGCAGTCTCATTTCGTTGATCCCATTCTTAATCCATCTATAAATCCTATCCAAATCTCTTTACCCCACAGGGTACCATCATCACAGTGTTTGTCCTTGAGATCATAGGGACCTACGAAGATGAGGTGTTGATCGTGGATCATGTATTCATGGCTTTACCCACTCATTGCTTAGCAAGAGGACTCATTCAACTAGCAACCAATGTCGCTATAAGGTCCACCTGTACTGCTTCAGACTTGTAAGTCATTGTAGATTAATATAAAAAAAAACTGTATTTACATGCACTTCAGAGGAAAGTCTCTAAGCGCAAAATGTGAGTTGGTGGTAGCTTGTTTGATGTGTAGAGGGAGATTGTTTCATAAATTAGGTGCAGCAAAGTGAAAGCTATGTTCACCATATGTGACCTGTCACCACAAAATGAGCTGAAAGTCAACATTTAAAAAAAATTAGCTATTGTAGCTATTGGTATTTTCTGAATTCTGCAGATCAAGAGCTTTCCAGTGGTATATAACACTTGGGGGTAATAATAATCCTCCAAACCAACAGAGCTTGTGGAAACAAGAGAGTTCTCACTTATCTATTGAGAAAGATTTCACTTCGACCGGCTGTAATGGGAAATGGTACAGTGCGACTTTCAGCTCATTTCTCGTGACAGGTCACATATGTTTTGAATGCAATGTTTTTAATGACAAGGGTGTCTTTGTTTAATGAACGGAGGTTTCTTGTATGGGGTGAGTTGATCTTTCAAGTAGGTTGGACCTCTTCCTCGACTGCATTGAAATGTTTGGAGGAGTTTTTTGAAGATGAGGCAGTAATAGTGTGAGGAGTCAGTCTTTACTGTGGGATAATGACCATGGGTTGGTGGCTTGCTGTTGTTTACTCCTTGAGTACCTGACATGGTTATACGTTTTGAACATGAAATACCAATCTTTCAGTTTTTCTCCCCCGAAGTTCTGTATAATTTGACGCCAACAACAACTTTCGGAAACAGTGTGACATTAACTATTTAGCAGATTTAAAGAGTGGGATTTTTGTCTCCATTTTCAAATGATCCATCTCTCGGGCTCATCTTACTTCATTATAATCTTTGCCATTCTATTTCCACAGGGATATGGAGTTCTGTAAGGCTATCAATGTGACCTATTTTGATAACAACCTGGATTGGGATCAGCCTGGCGTTGGGCAGCATTGCTTCTACCTAGCTATGGAAGGAATCATTTATTTTGCCCTCACTCTTCTCGTAGAGGTTAGACTTTTATTTTGAATGTACAACTTTTTATTATTTTTAAATTTTATTTTGTTTTTTGGGAAGACCAATTTTATACCCTTCCTCCATAAATGCTTATTCCAATTTCTGCAATCAAAATTGATCTCTTGTCACATTAGTATTAATAATAATAATAATAATAAAAAATGATAATGATAAGAAGACGAATTATACATTAGGCGCTAAACAAAGAGCAGAGCGTCTAACAAGGGGAGGGAAACAAATAAGCGAATACCAATATGAAAACAACCTAATGACTAGCCAAGGAAACAAAACATTTAAAGGAGCATTAACTGTATAGATAGTTCCCACTTGACGTTACTCTGGGGGTAATATTAATTGATGTTTTAGTGCAAAACTTTGCACTGTGCAAAAATATCCTGTGTGACACGCCGGAGTTTTATCAACCTGATTGGTTGTTGTGTACCACTTGGCTGCATCGTGACATTCTTGATGGAGGTCAATGCCTAAACCGAAGTTGTCTATAACTATCTATACAGGGTGTTTAAAAAAAGTATACTGATAAAATCCTTTTACTTTTGAGTGCAAGCCAATTAAAATCTGACAAAAGTAATTAGCTAGTGCTCACTCATGGATTTGGTAGAAATTAAAAAGCTATGACCTTGGTCCACCAATTCTTAGAGCGAAATTGTTGTAAACTTCTAAAAAATACAATAGAGATACATTTTTATAAATGTATACTTTTTTTTAAACACCCTGTTTACTGGTATTTATAAACATGTGTCACGGATTATTTTTCACTGCTTTTAAATTTTTTTGTTCTCTCTTCAGATGCAATTCTTCATTCCATCTCGCTCGGCTAAGTATCTGAAGCATCATAGCTCGGCTCCAGAGGTAAGATATTAAACCATACTAAACAACAATTACCTTAAGGTCAATATAAACTTGATATGAGTCCTCTGTACAAAAGTGCACAGACCATATTTGAAATATGGAATGTTTTGGATTGTAAACAAAATTACATTTGAAGGGTATTAGACACAGTAGCATTTTACACTATTTAAACCCGAGGTATCTTGTCCCTCTTATATACAATATAAGACTGTCATATTGGAAATTTAGTGGATCACAAATCTAAAGTTGACCTTGTAGCCCTTTTGTAAATTAATAAGCTGGAGAGTTCTTTCAGAACTAAGTAGTTTTCCGAAGTCTGAAATCTACTCGGTGGCCGCACCAGCAAGACAAATTCTGAAAGCACAAATCACAAAATTAAGTTGATAAATGCAGGTAAACTGAATTTACATTGACCCCTCACTTTTCAAAGCCTTGATTAGTCAGTAAAGGATCTTTTGCAGTTTTAATGGCAGGACTATTTTCACTTGCAGGATATTGATGTTGCCGCTGAGAGGAAGAAAGTGGAAGATTTGAATCATAGGGAAGGTGACTATGCTGTCATTCTTAAGAACCTCTCCAAGACGTATCGAAGCAAACCCTCCCCCGCTGTGGACCAGCTCAACCTGGCTATACCCAAAGGAGAATGCTTCGGCCTGCTGGGTGTGAATGGTAAGACACATCAGGACAATTTTTCATCAGGGCCCAGTTTCATAAAGCTGTTTAGCAGAAAAACTCTGCTTAGCAAATTTCCTTGACTAAGCAAGAAATGACTAAAGTTGCAGCATTGTAACTGTATGGTGTTCACTCTCTGTTAACTTATGCAGGCGTCAATTTGAAGCGTGGACCGACCCTCCTCAGAGGTCGCAAAATATCGACGCCGTTTCGATGCCGAAGCCTGAGGTCAATAATTTGTTGTTATAGTGAAGCCGTAACGTTCTTTTTTAATAATTGGGTGAAGTGTTACCTATAAAGGTAATGAAAAGGGTGAAGCGTTGACAAGCCTTATTTGTGTTTGGTGATGTGACATCGAATCCACGGCATCGGCCGAAAGTATGTCGAAGTCGTGGCGTTTCAAACAACTGTAATTGTGATGCAATCTTTGAAGATGGCCTGTTTTGAAATTCGCGCAAGCCAACTTGGAATTTGCATGCGCGCAATTTTTGAACTGAAGTTTGCCCACACAAATACACACATTCTAACATCGCGCGCCGCACCACCTTGCAAACTGCATCCTGTGGTGCGTTCCACTTGTGAAAACGTTGCCAAGTTTGCGCACGTTTGCTACCGATCTCATTTCGAGTGGAACGAGCTGTGCGCGCCGCCAACGTTAGCAAAAGTTAGCAACGAGGCGAACTAGACTGGTCCCCTGTCTATACCTTATCAGCAAGGAAAGACGTCAGATGTTCAGGCTAGCGATCGCGAACGTGTATGGATGTGTCCGAATTGGCAACTTTGCCTACAGCTACGGCTAGATCAGCGCCTCTGTCAGTGTTGAAGAATAGGCAGACGCGCGTGCCCTAGCCGTAGCTGTAGCAGAAGTCGCCAATTCGGACACGTCCTATGTATATAATAATGTGTGTTGCATGGTGGTTTTGACATGGCTGAAGGCCGGTTTATAGTCGGTCGCGCGATGGTCGCGCGATGGTCGTCTTGCGCGCAATCCTAAGACTGAGGCCTAAAAACCGTGTGTCTTTATGATCGCGTGTCAAGATTTCCGACGCCCGACCATCGCGCGACCGACTATAACTCGGCCTTGACAGTGACAGTGCAACAATAACCGAACGGTAAGCCGATGATATTATTAATATGGTGAAACAGTGGTGAAGCGTCAGACCTGGCGAAAACTGAAAAAGTGAAGCTTCACCTATGGAAATAATTCAAAGGGTGAAGCTTGGACTAACACATTTGCTTATAGAGTGAAGTGGTGGTGAAATCCTGACCCTATACATAATTGGCTCAGGTGAAGAAAGGTGATGCATGAGGAGGGTCGGTCCACGCTTCAAATTGACGCCTGCATTAACGTAGAAATGTATGGACTCTAATAAGATTGGTACATGTATGCCTGCCCTCGTGCTACATTGTAGGAGTGGGTGGCTTTGGTTACACTAGTAATAAGCATCAACTTCAAGCAAAGCCATGTGATGTACATGTACATGTGTATGTGAGAGGACATTGGTTAATTGTTTGTGAATTTGTTTCACAGGTGCTGGTAAAACAACCAGCTTTGGTATGCTGACTGGTGATTTGAGTATTACGGCTGGTAAGACGTACATGGAAGGATACAGCATCCAAGCTGACCGTAGAAAGGTTTGTTTGAAATGTTACTTATTATCTAGAATCTGAACGAATTCTTGATTATATTACTTCTTTAAGAGGCTTCTTTTAAAGGTCCTTGGCAGTTCTCGCCAGTAGTGTGCATGCTCAGACCTACCCGCATGCTCAGAGCCGCAAAAAAAAAGTTACATGTATGTCTAAAAAATGTCCCATTGAGTTGAAGTCAATTACATGGGAAAGCATACCCAGAGTTGTACGCAGGGACTTATAACAAAATGGAACAAAGGTCCCTATAAAATTTTGCTTTGTTAAACTGGGTTTCCACAATGCGATTCTTTAAAAAAGTGAACAATAGAAAAACAGTAGGAAGTCCCTGCGAGTCTCTGTGCAAAAGTAATCGACTCCACACACTGTATTAACATAATGTTTGGTCTGTCTCTTCTGCTTTATTATAGGCTCAACAGAAAATGGGATACTGTCCTCAGGTGAGTTTGGTTCTTTTTTCCCTTCTGTAAAAGTGTTAGATTTTGTGTTCATCCTTGTTTGTACTGCACATATAACTGAACCCTACGTTGTACATGTACTTCTAGCAAGTAGTGTCTCATATTAATAGCGTCTGCTGAAAATTGCAGCTGCAATCCTCTCCTTGGAACATATTGACATCAACAACTAACTGAAGTCCTCAACCAAGACAGCTCTCATCCAGATTCGGAATGACATTGCACAAAGGTCAATTGAGGTCATGAGTCTGCAGCACACCAATACAAATATGTTAGGCCACATAAAATAAAAAAAGTTGTTGATCCTCCCCGCCAGACCGTTCAAAAACCCCCGACCCCCCCTTTTTTTCTTTTTTAAATCATAAAAAACAACCTTTTCAATGATATTTTCGATCAAATGGTTGAAAAAGCAGGATACTAGGCGTGGCAGAAATGTTGTGCAGTAGTGTCAAGGACTGGTGCTGAGGTCATGGTCTGACATTGTGATCCTATATTTTTACCATGGCTGGATTTCTCTTTGAACTTTTACTGCCCAGATTTGTCAGCTGATATTTGTTTTCAAAATGTACAGGTTTGAATAGATGTTTAAAGAAGGTTTTTATTCATGTTGGCAAAGAAAGAACAATTCTTCAAATACTTACTTGGGCTACACTGTGCTTAGTTGTTTGAAAAAAGATTACAGAAAATGTCACCTAGGAGTTGAATTTGTTTGACAAAACTATTGAAAACATCAAAAAAACAAAAACCATCTGTTTTATAGTGATTGTGATGATTCTTTATTCTGGATTTCATATTTGGCATGTCAACAAAACTTATTAAAAAAAACAAAAAAAACTCACTCCCTCCCCATCTGCAAAAAAAAAGAAGGGCAATCAAATTTTTTAAATTGTATGTGGCCTTATAACTAGGGCTCATTTTTTAAAGCCTGATTCATACTTCATGCGAAAGCGATTGCAAGGTATTATTTGGTGACGTAATTATTTGGTGTAATTGGTACACCCCCTTTCTCCAATTGTGACGCGAGAAAATTTGCTTCTCTTTCGCGTGAAGTTTGAGCCAGGCTTTAGCTGGCCCCAGTCTCGAAATTGGGACCAATCGGGGAGCTGCTAGGGCAGAGATGGTTGTGTTGTGACCGTTGTAACGTGACCTGCGTCACGCTTATATTGCACACTCTAAGGAAATAAATCATCTATTGCATTTCCAAACAGTTTTTGTGAAATTTTAGAAAAATTATGGTGTTTTTGGAATTTTTTTTGTTGTGGCTGTGAAAGCCCTTGTCCAAAGCATGCCACCAATTTATATTTATGTTTGAATGCAGTTTGATGCGTTGATTGACCAACTGACCGGTCGTGAGCTTCTGATGCTATTCGCTAGACTGAGAGGTATCCCTAGACACAATATCCAAGCTGTAGTCAAGAGTACCATCACTCATCTTAATCTGGATAAGTGGGCAGATAAGCTCTGTGGCACCTACAGGTAGGTCATCTCGTTTTGAATCTTGTGTTTCTTATTTATTTTCAAGGTTTCATTAGATGTTAATAGATTTAATAGATTTTGTTTCTGATCGGGGATTATGAATATAGATGTTTTACCCTTAAACCGTTGTGTATTAAGCAGTTTATATGTATACTCAGCACTTTCCCCGAGTTTGGGTACTTTTTTAAAATGTCCACAGATTTACATTAAACTTACAGGGTTTGAAGATAATGATAGTGGAAAAGCTTCCCTTCAAATATTACTAACTAAGGTTTTGTAGTTTTTGAGAAATGAGTAAAACAAGTCACAAAATAATTTTGGTCTCATGAGACCAAAATTATTTTAGCATGTAAAATCCCCTTAACCAGTTATGATATTACACCAAAACCATAGCATAAACTGGTTAATACGTTTTTACATGCTAAAACTGAGACGAAAATTATTACTTTTACTCATTTCTCAAAAACTACAGCACCTCAGTAAGTAAAGTTTCCAGGGAAGCTTTCTACTATCATAATCTTCAAACTGTGTAAGTTTAATGTAAATCTGTGGACAATGTGTTTTTTGTTAGGAAAAAGTACATATACCCTTACACACCAATGTTAAGGTAAAAACAAATAATATTCTTAATCCCCCCCAAGACAGCTTTTTTTTAGAACTTAAGTAGCGTCTCGAAATCCAAATTAGCCACGCGATTCTAAGATATATAGCAAAGACAGGTTCTCAAAAACTATCTTCACAGCTAAGATATATACACGATGAAATGCAATGCCTCAAAAATTATTTTCTTGTAGTTTAATCTTTGAACCAAGACTGACAAATTTGTTGAAACACTGATATGATAGTGTGTTGTGGATCAAAAGTAATTTTACTCGGCCAATAAGCAAATGATACTTTTTCCAAAAAGAAAATAAAAAAAATCAAATATTTGATTTTGTTTTTTTTCTTAAGTGGAGGGAATAAGCGTAAGTTGAACACAGCCACGGCTCTGGTAGGAAGCCCACCCATCGTTCTTCTTGATGAGCCCACATCAGGAATGGATCCCAAGGCAAGACGTCATCTTTGGAATGCTCTGACTCAGGTCATGAAAGACGGACGCTCTATCGTCCTCACATCACACAGGTAAAACAGTTGCAAACTTTTAAATAAGACAAACTGTTTTTACTGATGTGTATTAATCACTGTATACATGTACTTTCCTGAGTTCTGTTAAAAAAAATCCACAGGCAAATCACCCGGGTGGGAAACAAACCCACCACCTTTGCATTGCTAGAGCAGATGTCTTCCACTAGACCACAGAGCTAGCCCGGTGGCTATGAGGCAGTTCTAAAATGAACTAACAAACAGGAATGGGAAATAATGTGGTTTTTGTCCATTTCATGGAGTTGCTTATTAAAGCAGAAAATATTCATGAATTGGGGTGCGTTCCACTCGCGCAAATGACTCGCAACTGTTCGCGCAAACGTTTTTATCTTTGAAACGATCGGTGCGCATTACGCGATGTCAATATGACGGCGCCCTGAATGCTGTATGTAGTCCTCTTTTCTACATCATTTCTTCAACTAATTAACTTTGTTACTTTAAATCTTTATTATAAATCACCGAAAATACAATGTTATTATGTTTGTGACATAAAAATAATACTGTATGCTTGTCCGCCATTTTAAAAACCACTCGCCAACACCTCAGAATTATGTTCGCCTAAAGTTGCCAACGTTCGCCAACGGTGGCAGCACACAACTCGTTACACTGGAAATTGTTGGCGAACGTGCGCAACTGTTGGCAACGTTTGCGCGAGTGGAACAGACCCCAGGTTTCTGCTTATAGCAAAAATGTGCAGGATACCAGTCAAAAATGGTTACATTTTATTTTGTCTGGTTTCTTATCTGGTAAGCGTAGTGTTGCTGGGTGCGGTTTTGTGGGTTTGCCTATTTGGGGTTTTCCTCCCACATTTATAACTGAGCATTTCTTCATCTTTGAGAATCTTCAGGCCTACGGGTCACATGGCTGAGTCACTTAGTAGGGTCTCTTAGTTTCATTACCAGAAAGATTTAAAGGCAATGGACACTATTTATAATTACTCAAAATAATTGTTAGCATAAAAACTTACTTTGTAACAAGTAATGGGGAGAGGTTGATAGTATAAAACATTGTGAGAAACGGCTCCCTCTGAAGTGCAATAGTTTTCAAGAAAGATGTAAATTTCCACGGATTTGATTTTGAGACTTCAGATTTAGAATTAGAGGTCTGGATCGAAAAGCACACAACTTCGTGTGACAAGGGTGTTTTTTCTTTCTTTATTATCTCGCAATGTCGATGATCAATTGAGCTAGAATTTTCACAGGTTGAGATACACCAAGTGAGAAGACTGGTCTTTGACAATTACCAATAGTGTCCAGTGTCTTTAAGTGCAAAAAATAGAGGATATAAAAAGACACCCCACGTTTTACATCAAGCATGCTGTATAACTGTTCTCTATTATTGCGATTTACAGTCCGATGTGATATTTTTGTTTGCAGTATGGAAGAGTGTGAGGCGCTGTGTACTAGGCTTGCCATCATGGTGAATGGGCAGTTCAAATGCCTGGGTAGCACCCAGCATCTAAAGAGCAGGTAAGGACCAATGGGTAGACAGGGCTGTTGATCGGGATACCTGCTTTTTAGCAATTTATCATAACAGTGAATTCTCTTTGATGATTTTGTTTACGAGTATTGTGAAAGGGGGCACAAATTGTTCAGGATTTTTTGAATTACAGTTAAAAGAAATATCATTGGAAATGCAGATGCTTACTTCTGTTGGTAGTTTTCTGTGAGTGTTTATCTTGTCTGTCAGTTTTTATTCTCCAAAATTGGAATGAGAGAAGCGTTACCGTCAGTAACAGTTTTGAGATTGTGTATTCCAATTGTGGATTATTTTGACTTGGTGTACATAACCGCTCTGAATTTGTCACTTGTAGTTTTTTGTTGTGTGCATCTGCATTTATATAGTATTAAAGCAATCAAAGGGTTCCAAGAGAACCAATTACGTGACGTGCAACAAAAACGCATGTACCATGGCTAAGGATGCACGGTGCACGTGCGCGGCGGGTAACATGAAAAGTGATGTACATGTACACCGGTGTGCATGTACATCACCTTGATCGTTCCCAGTGTTGGTCGATTTCCAGCGCTGTGTACAAAACACCCCCGGGTTCGAGGGAACAGTCGGGAATTGTTTCTTGTTCGTCTATTATACAATGAAAACTCCGTCATAATAATGTTTGAAGATTACAACGGAACTTCGAGAAGAGGAATATTAATGTTACCAAGGTATAACAAAACAATTGTTGCGCGCTGTGATTGGGGTCCATGGGTTTTGTACACCCTTGGGGGAAAATGGCACGCACAGCTTCGCGTCGGGTGCCATTTTCCCCCTCGGGTGTACAAAACGCCTTGGACCCCATCACAGCGTGCAATAATTGTATAATGTACTTTGCCTCTACATTACTATTTTGATTTTTGATTTCTTTTTTGTTATCAGGTTTGGTACTGGATACACCATGATGATCAAAGTGGATCCTGCCTTTAACCTCCAAGTAGTCAAGAACTTTGTTCAGAGTGTTTTTGCGGGTTCCATCCTACTTGAAGAGCACCAGGTAAGTCAAACTTGCAGTTGTAAATATTATGACTACTGTGATTTACAGTTATATATTAATTTACAGTTGAACAAACAAAAGTTGAGCGGAACTAAGATGGCTCAGTTGGTACAGCGCCTGCATGTTGATATAAATGCTCAACCCAAAACTATTTATTATCGTTGTTACTATTTATTTGACTTTTAAAATAAAATAAAAAGGGAAAAAAAAGACCAATATCAAGTTGGGGCCATATCCAGATACCCATATCAAGTTACCAAAAGTGTACTCAAACAGCGAGTCGGCTAATCCAAACTAGAAAATTGGAATATCACTGTTCATAAAATTTTGTTTAGCTTAATTTTATTAGTATGTTCAAGATTCATATTGCTCATATATGAACGATGTATTAGGCCCGTTATCATGAATGTGCTTGGAGTTAATGATTTGTCGTTAAAAGTACTTAAAACAAAAAAATTGGGGGTGTGTTTTCTCCTTGCAGAGCTTGCTCCATTACCAAGTAGACAATGAGCAGTTGAGCTGGTCTTACATCTTTGGTACCTTGGAAGAAAGCCGTGAAGGCTTGGGCATTGAAGACTACAGCGTTAGTCAGACTACACTAGAACAGGTAGGGCTTATTCTCTGCTGTTCTCCCATTGCCTTTCCAAATATTTAGCAAATTTTGTTGCACTCCTGTCCCAAACATTTCTTGTCCTGAACATTTTCTAGTTCTAAACATTTTCCTGTTGTAAAGTTTTACCTGTCCTAAATGTTTTCCTATCCAAACATTTTTTCTCATAAACATTATCCTGATAACATTAACGTACTGCTGTCCAGTTTGGGCTTTTATAAACTTTTTTTTTAAGAAGCTACATGTACTTGCAACAAGGTTACCCTGTTGAGTGTTGGACTGAGTGTTCTAGTGGTACACCATATTCAAGTCCTGTCATTCACAGGGTATGGGTTCGAACCCGGGCCTAGCTGGTGGCCAGCACCAGATGGGACATGTAGGGTCCACAAACAAGGATAGGTAGTACATGTGAGAGATTTACAAACTCTTATCGTGGAAGAAGAGAACTTCAACTGCTACTTGTACTTCATGTACTTGGCAAAGATCACAAATTTGCAAAGTACATAAATTTGAAGTAGACATTGTCAAGCAGCAAATACAGTTAAGTGTCTTTTTCTACTAAGGACACAAGTTTCAGGATGGAGATTTGAACCAACATTGTGATGGCTTGTCCTCCACAACTTGAATTAGGTTTGCTATATTTGTATAATGTCCATGCCTCTATAAAGAATGCCAGGACCTGCTAGAGAAACAACACAAACCTGAAAATTTAGTTTTAGTGTTTAGGGGCTTACTTCAGTGTTTCTGGTTCATTGCAAGCCCCCTTTTTGTACAGGTTTCTTCAGGTTTCTGAGTTAAGGTAATTAATTTTTGCTTTTTTGTCCTCAAGGTGTTCATCAATTTTGCCAAGGAGCAACACTCTGAGGAGTCCGGTAAAGGACGTCAACAGCGCCCTCCTGCGCCGTACAATTCCACCACTACAGGTCCCATGCCTGCCGTCATTACTTAGGGTAATGGCAATGTGTCTTCAACACACCCAATTCAGAATATTCACAAAACTGGGTGAAACATATCAGTGATTACTGGGTGTTTATGAAAGACCCAATTAAAAATATCTACTCGCCTGATTGAGAATAATGTTATTGGTATTATGGTATAAAATGTCACCTGTTCAAACAAGCATCATACTCGCACAATCCTAATCCTAATTTGTCTTTTGCTCTCAAGAGCCACCTGCGGCTTCTTTAGGCGGATACCAGCGCTCTACAAAAGTGTTCTTTATTATTATTGTTTTTATTATTATTATAAAGGTATTTCAGTAACACACCTTGATATATTAAACTATTTATAAATCAAAGTAAAAATGAAGACCATATTTTTTCAGTTATACTGTAACAGGGTAATGGCCAACTGGGAATGTTTTCCCATCTGAAACTTTTATAACAGGGTGACACTTATTATTACAGCATGTACATGTATATTGAAAACAAGCAACTGGATTTATCGTACTACGTGTACAAACAAGCAACTGGATGTATCGTACTACGTGTACAAACAAGCAACTGGATGTATCGTACTACGTGTACAAACAAGCAACTGGATGTATCGTACTACGTGTACAAACAAGCAACTGGATGTATCGTACTACGTGTACAAACAAGCAACTGGATGTATCGTACTACGTGTACAAACAAGCAACTGGATGTATCGTACTACGTGTACAAACAAGCAACTGGATGTATCGTACTACGTGTACAAACAAGCAACTGGATGTATTGTACTACGTGTACAAACAAGCAACTGGATGTATCGTACTACGTGTACAAATTTGAACAATTCTAAAGAACTTTGGGTCTCTTGAAAACCAGTGGCTATAGTAAGGATTTATGCAGCACTATCTTTATGTAATATGTACACTTTGTCATTTTAAACGTATTTCTAATGTATTTGTAATAAATTGTATTACAAAATAGATATGGGAACAAAAGTTATATTTTAAATGGCTGGTTGTAATCACAGTTTGTAAAATTTCACTTTAGTGCTTTCATTCTTAAGAACTAAATACTGAGGAATATTTTTAATAGATTTAACAAGTATGGGATATATTTTCAACCAATATCTTTGTACTATATGTGTGTGGCTTCATCGTGGAAAAATATTTGAAAGTTTACTTGAGTGTGTGATTGTACTTTATGTTCAGATATACAGGTATATATATATATATGTAAACACACAAAGTCACATTGGTGACTCTGTTATTAAACAAATTTATTGTGCACCATTTTTCGGCATTCTTGTTCAAGAAGACCTGAAGTGGAACATGCGGGTTGGAAGTGATGTGTAAAAAAAAAACAAGAAACTTTTCCGAATGCTCAAATGTTGTAATCTCCCATTGGCTGACCTCGTTACAATTTATTTACAGTATGTCAGGCCCACTCTGGAATATCGCCTCCCCTGTGTGGTTTTGTGGTTTGACAAAATCACAAAGCGAGTGCCTTGAGAGGCTGCAGAGGAAAGCTTTTCGCATTATTCTTTCCGGTGACGTCGTCAATTCTAAACCATACAGTGACAGGCGTGCAACTCTTCAGCGGAATTCCGTGTTTTAAAAAGGATGATCGGCGCTAAAATAATATAAATATATTTTTGTTAAGCCTAGTATATGCCTGGCAACAGCAATGTACAACTACAATCATGTAAAATAAGCCTAGTATATGCTTACCATGCACCTTAGAGCATAATAAACCTCAACATTTTCTAGGGTACCATTGTGGGTCTCGTGTCCCATGGCGTTACGGCTGCCTCGCTCGGCACTTGCGTTGTGCCTTTGAAAATTGTCCTCCTTTTTTTTCAACGGGCAGTTGCATGCCTGAGTGATTGTCTGCCAGACACTTCAAATTCAACCTGTCTTTGTCAGGCTTGAAATGCTGAGCCTTAATTGTGGGTACGCTTTGTTGAAATCCAACATTCAACCTCCTAGGAGCAATAATAACTTAAGAAATTCCGACCGGTTGTCATCTACATGTATGTCGCACTAACTGTTACAAGACCAGCCTTATTCCATCCCTGGTTAATCTTTATCAACAAAACAATATCTTGTATTTTTTGCTGTCCATGTTTTTTTTAAAAACTGTTGTGCAATGTTTTCCTGATCTGTGTAGGGACAGTATTGGGATAAGTTTGTCTTTTTGTGTAATTCTGTGTCATTTGCCCTTTTATCTTGGGGGTTTGGGTTCATATGTGCATTTTATCGTTTACAGTTTTTATCATATCAATACCATATTGCACACTAGAGACCATTGTTCAGTATGTTTACTGCAAGTGTCTTTTTAATCAGTAGTGATACAATAAATAAAAGTAAACCATTATAGGCTAGAAAATAATAATAATACAGCACTTTTAAAGCGCACTTAATCTGTAAAACATTCAAAGGCGCTGGTCAAAGAACAAGAAGAAAATTTCACTCAATGCATAGGCTAATCTGAAGAGATGGGTTTTGAGAGAATGTTGGAATCGAGAGATGTCATGTGTGTCCTTGAGATGTTGATGTTGAGCTCAGTTGGTAGAGCACCGACACATTACTATGTAGGTCGCAGGTTTCTGCTAATTGTACAATTTTCCTTGTTCAAACCAAAATCATTTAACAATTTACCCAGTCAGTTTTCCTTGTTGTTAATTTTATTAATCACTATGATATGAACAATTTTCCATTTGGTAAAAAATGTTTTCCATTTTTAATATATTTTATCCAAGAGTGATGTGCAAACAATTAACTTTCATATTTTATTTTCGACCAGACTTTTACAGTGGTATATATTTATATATTTATGTATGGTTAAAAAGAATGTATAAAAAGTGCCTCGTTTAAGATGTTTTTTGGTTCAAAATTAGAAATAGCCGTTAGAGAAGACAAATGTTGGAAACTAGTGTTAACCACATAGGATTTGTGGCATCATATACATATGTTTTTGGTTTGCGGGAAACACCATGTGTATCTACTTGCTAGGTGGAGTTTGTTCTTAGAGAACTGTCTCCCGAACACCCGAACAATCTACTCCGCGGTAGTACAATAAGAAAGACAGTTCTCTAAGAACAAACTCCACCTGGCAAGTAGATACACACATGGTGTTTCCGCAAACCAAAAATATATAGTTTTAATCAGTTCGTTTTTGGAAGACTCAATAGTAAACAAAATTATTTTGAACACTCAGCGGTGGGCTTATCAACTGGCCTTCCAGTTTCTGTGCGTGTTTAGCGGTGGTCATGTTAACAGGACACGTGTTGGGAGATACTATAGTGGACTGCATGAACACAGATGACTGTTTTATGGAGTCACTAGGGTCATGCTTTGGTGACCACAGTAAAAAGGCACGGCAAACAACAAACAGATGGATTTGTGCCTCGTGCCTTTATTGGACACCTGTTCCTTTCTCATACCATCCAAAATTGTGTACAATATACAGATTATACTGCACTGTCATTAGTTATTTCATCTCTGGATTAAAAACTCTTTTCATGTAGCCATGCAGGATTGTTTTCGTTCAAAAAGGAGCATTTCATACAAAGTATTATTTATCGTACAATACAAATTATTAATGGCTAGAATGGCTACTTTTTCACTGAAAATAATCCTGCAAGGTTACAGGAAAAGAGTTTTTAATTCCAAACTGAACTGGTTAAAGGCAGTGGACACTATTGGTAATTACTCAAAATAATTATTGTCATAAAACCTTTCTTGATTACAAGTAATGGGGAGAGGTTGATAGTATAAAACATTGTGAGAAACAGCTCCCTCTGAAGTAAAGTAGTTTTCGAGAAAGAAGTAATTTTCCACGAGTTTTATTTCGAGACCTCAAGTTTAGAATTTGAGGTCTTGAAATCAAGCATCAGAAAGCACACAACTTCGTGTGACAAGGGTGTTTTGTCTTTCATTATTATCTCGCAACTGCGATGACCGATTGAGCTCAAATTTCCACAGGTTTGTTATTTCATGCATATGTTGAGATACACCAACTGTGAAGACTGGTCTTTGACAATTACCAATAGTGTCCACTGCCTTTAAACTGCATGTAATAAATCTTACTATTTTTAATTAATTATCAGGGACAAATAAGCGGAAAGCCTCTTTTGTGCAACTTCACTTTCAAGGCTAGATAGATTTTTATAAACCTCTTTGAAACAATTTAAGGATTTGTAACCCTTTAACTTTATACAATTTTAATTATCAGGGACAAATAAGTGGTAGGCTTCTTTTTGTGCAATTTCTTACACAAGGCTGAATAGATTTTCTATACCTCTCAAAACAAAGAAAGGATCTGTACCTTTTAAATTTCTGAAAATTTTTAAACATTGTGAGAAACGGCTTCCTCTGAAGTAACCTAGTTTTTGAGGAAGAATTAATTTCACACTAAACCAATATTTTAATTGAATTTGACACGTAGGCTGAGGTCTCGAATTCAAGCATCTGAAAGCACGCAACTTGTGCATCAAGTGTGTTTTTTCCTTTCATTATTCTGTCATAACTTAGGCGACCAATTGAGTTCAAATTTTCACAGGCTTGTTATTTTATTCTTTTTTTGAGATACACCAAGGGAGAAGACTGGTCGTTGACAATTACTAAAGGTGTCCAGTGCCTTTAAGAAACACTCCTTACGATGTTTACTAATAAATAAACTACTTGCACTGGCTGCCATTACCAAGGTCAAATGATGGAAGTGTGCAAGTAATCAAAGCTGTAGAACTCATACATGTACTTGCACTTGTTCATCACAAAAATGAAGTCAATACAAATCTAGGGTTTTATTCAATCGTGTTGATCTAGAAGCTTGAGTGCCTCAATCTGTAATACTTATAGTATATGTTATTTGTAACGCACATAACATTCCTCAGTAATAAAGTTTATGTACATGTAGAAGCACTTTTTCACTTAAATGCTTGGCTCATGTTTTTATTAATGGTTATTCTAATGTTAGTCCATGGCTACGTCATATCATGGCGTGTTGTCCTCAAGTGGTGAAGCTCATTGGATGGCTTATTAACCATCAAAATGTCGTTATTAATTCTTTGTCATGACAGTTGTGTCCTTGAGCAAAACACTTTACCATAATTGTTTCCCTGTAACTAGTAGTTAAAGGAACATTACAGAATCAGTTTTGCTCGCAAACAAGTTGCTTGAGATCGATTGGCCATCTGGGTCACGAGAGAATAGTGAAAAAACGACTACAAATTTTGCAAACAAAAAATAAAATGCTCACTGAGCAATAAACTAGTTATTTATTTCTCATCAAAATATGAAATTTCAGACAGAAATATTTCAAGGGATGTTTTCTTCTATCATCGTCATTAGACCGTGTAAGTTTTATGTCAATCTGTGAACTCCACAATTTTTGTTTCTTACCAATTCTGTAATATTCCTTTAATTGATGTGCACACAGATTTTCTTGGGATGGATCTGGGCCCGAATTTTACACTGGACCATAGGCCCAAGGTTAGTGGTTTTAGTGTCGGGGCCGGTACACTTAGGATTGGACAAGTCTGGTGTTCCTGTGTTTTTTTTTATTAAATTGAATAACATAAACCTCACAGTGTAACACCCACAAAAACAGATGAGATAAATATTTTCTTACATCTGTCTTTAGAGCATATAAAAAATGCATTTTTTTTAGGATTCATTGAGTTTTTTACTCATCTTGGGTCTGGTCTTGTTCACATATTATTTCTGGTCGAGTAACTATTTGAGTTTCACGTATATGTACTGTGTTTATTTTGAGTTTCATGTACAAGTACTGTGTTTTTTCCCCCCCCCTAAACTCAAGCACTGATGGACATGTCAACTCATCACTTTTTCTCCCATCTTTTATATAAAATATTCACAAATAGATTTACACTGAAATGAGTAAAATATAATGATTATGTGACCTCATCAGGCGTTGGTCCAGCCGTCAGCTGGGTGATCTTCTCTAGGTTGTGGTCGACGGCCTTACTGAGGAACGTAAGCCATGTGCTATCCTCATCTTTGGTGATGTGGGATGTCTTGGCTCGGCTTAGGAGTTGTAATAAAACCTCGGCTAGCTTGTTTGCCTGTGGAAGAGGAAAAGGAATTTTAATAAATGTTACCACAGTTTTCAATTGAAAGGAGCAGGGGCATCTAGGCGTCAGGACCGTGTAGGACGGAAAATGGGGTGCCAAGGCCAGGGGTACCAGTGCTTAAACCAATGGACAATAGCACGACCAAGGGCACCAAGGGCACCAAGGCCAAGAGCAGGGGCAACAGTGGCCTCCCCAGCCTCAGTATGATCCTAGGCCTCAATCATATCATGCTTAATAAATGTTAAATTCGCATCAGGGATAAAAATAAAATAATTTGGTTTTACCCCTACACTGTGTAAAGCACTGTATACTAAGTAATTTCCCAAGTACTCTTTCCCGAGTTCTGTGGAAAAAATTCACAGGTAAAATACTTGGTGGGATTGGTACCCACAGGCTTTGCCTTTTTAAAGCAGATGTCTCATCACTCGACCATCAAGATTGCCTAGTAGCTGGAGGCAGATCAAATCCTAAACAATTTCCTATTTAATATCATAATGACTCGCTAGTCCAACAGGTTTCGAGTAGTAACATCTACTCACATTCTGTCTGACATCGGCATGTCTGATTGGTGGATAAAGACACATGACCATCTCGTCAACGGCAGGGCTGATCCGCTGACTGATCTCCCCCAGGTCATCCAGCTGTGCAATGGATTCAGCTTCCTCCCACTGGCCATTGGCTTTTAATGTGCTGGATACCTTCTTGATGCATGATCTGGAGGCCTTGACTAGGCCTGTGCAAGGAGGGAGTAGTGCTTTGTCCTGGGGGTTCCAAGATTCCTGCGAGTCCGAAGAGGGTTCACCACTGATCCTGTCTAAGTCTTCCCAACCACCTTGTGATTCACCGTCCATTGCCTGAAGCTGAACGATAAAAAGAAGGCAATGAGAACACCACCAAAACGAGATTCAGGCAATAGGAGAATGTTCAAAAAGACCCTAATTATACAATGATTCAGGCAATAGGACTATGTTTTTAAAGACCCCAACTTTAAAATAATAACTTTATATAATAATAATTTGGGGGGCTAATCGTCCTTACTCGCAGCTAAGAGCTGAATTGCGAAGGACGCGGCTACAACGTGTTCGAGAAGCAGGCATGCAAGGCGCATTCAGCTGCCAGCCACATCAACCCATTATGACCACGGAGCACAGCCAAGATCGAAAGTGTTTGATTTTTTCCTGAGGGAGGAAAACCGGATAGTCTGGAAAACCCTCGTGGCACAGCAGAGAACCAACGCACAACTCAACTCACATATGGCCCCGACCGGGAATCGAACCGGGGTCACCTTGGTGAGAGGCGAGCGCTTTACGCACAAGCCAACCGTGCCACTCATTTCTGCTTGGTGGACAATTTTGAAGCAGTGTTTTCTGCTTAAAGAGACTGGACACCTTTGGTTATTGTCAAGCTCACATGGTGTATCTCAACATATGCAAAAAAATAACAAACCTGCAAAAATTTGAACTCGATTGGTCGTCGTATTGCGAGATAATAATAGAAGAAAAAACGCCCTTGTCACACAAAGTTGTGTGCTGTCAGATGCTTGATTTCGAGACCTCATGTGTGAGGTCTCAAAATCAATTCAAATACTTACTGAGAAATTACTTCTTTCTCAAAAGCTATGTTACTTCATAGGGAGCCTTTTCTCACATCAACAGCTCTTCATTGCTCGTTACCAACTAAGTTTCAATGCTAACAATTATTTTGAGTAACAACAAATAGTTTCCAATGCCTTTAAACAGCTCTTTGAAATTGGGCCCTTGATAGATGCGTCAGCCTGTCCACTTCTAGATCATTCAATCACCAATCCTATACCTACCCTAGCCCCGCTGTACACCCTAAATGAAGTATACACCAATTCAGGTGCGGAGTGTTGAGCACCGTGCGCCATTGCTGAGGTGTACATGTGCTTAGTTTTGTGCACAGAGACATGAAGAAATCATGTTTCTTTTCACTCTTTGTGGACATGAAATGTTTTCCTCAACGACTATCACATTTTCCTTAACAGGAGATCATGATATACTAATGAAGATCACGTGAAATAGGGGGAAAAGACTCGGAAACTGCATGAAATAGTCACTAAAATGAGATTTTGTCAGAATTTCAGTATTTTCCTTTGAGCTTAATTTAAAAAAAGAAATAGCAAGAATGTAGTAAATTGTCATATCATGCAGCCATGTCAGAGAAATCGCATAGATTGTCGAGAAAGACATTAAATTTCCATAAAAAGAGAAAAGAAACATGATTTCCTTATGTCTCTGTGCACAAAACTAGGCACATGTTACCTCAGCAATGGCGGCCATGCTCAACACTAGCGCGCCGGGTGCGCGCCTGAATTGGTGTATAGTTTGATCCCCACCTCTTCTATTTCCTCTAATGCATCCTTCACCAATCCTCCTGTTGCTCTCATCCCAACTAAGACTGCATCTTGGTTGTTCCTTGGCAGGGTCTTGAATACATCACAACGCTCCCATACATTCCCTGTTGAGCGCAACTGACTGTCACTACTGCAAAGACGCAAAAGTAGTAAAACAAAAGTACGATAGTCACTTCTCAGAGTAATAGAACAAAATGCACTAGTCACTTCTAAATGAAAACAAGTAGAATATGTCAGCAGTTTTATAATAACTACATTTTTCATATTTTAGGGTGACTTTACTTTAAACTTTGGCGCACTGAGGCTGAGCGGTTTAGGTCACCAGACCCAACCAAGCTCTGGGTGTTGTCAACAGCAGAGTGTGGGTTCGACACCCGGCCATGACAATCAGTGTCAATCTTGTGCATTTTTTTCCAGCAGTAGCGCAAGGTTGAAATTTGTTCAATTATTTTTTTAATTTGTTTTACAGGCCTTGTGAAGTGAAAAATAAAATAAAAAATAGTTGAACAAATTTCAACCTTGCGCCACTGCTGGAAAAGAATGCACAAGATGCTTTTCTTCCCTCCCTCCCTCCCCCAATTTACTTCGTAGGTAAAACATTGATTGACTGATGGATCGAATCATGCATTATAGAAGATTACCTTTGGTAGTGGTCTTGTTTTATTTGATGTGCCAGACTTCGTATTCCTTCTATGGCTCCAATGACAGTTTGCCTTGTGCCTTTACGAAGTGTTAACCCTGATGAGAGAATTATATAATATTCATTAATCTTGTTTTTAAGTCATGGCCAGGTAGTTAAGAGATGTTGGGGCTCTGGTGTTTCCGATCAACAGAAGCAACTTGCTTTGAAAGGACACAAGTGTCACAACTGGGACCGAGCTTGAGCTTGCATGCTTCCCATGGATTTGAGAAAAGTTGATGATTGGTTCAGCGATTGATGAACTGGGGGAATATTGTACGGACGGCCAAACCCCTGGTTTACAATTTGGTATAGGTTACCACCAATGGTATAGGTGAGTTCATCAAACTGTGAGAGAAAAAAATCCTGCATCCGGAAGAATGGACTATATAAATAGACTGATCAACCGTTCTTTTCGTGTTAGCAGGGAGATGCTGTCTTGGAGCCAAGAATTCACAGATTGCATTGTGTTATGTGCATGATGTACAATGTAGGCCTAGTTGTGTTCTGACAGACCACATACTGAGTTCAGTGAGTGAGCATTGAATAAGTGCATGTAGTTAGAGAATTGAGTTATTTCGCACAAACAGCAAACGGTTAAAGGCAGTGGACACTATTGGTATTTGTCAAAGACTAGCCTTCACAGTTGATGTATCTCAACGTATGCACAAAATAACAAACCTGTAAAAATTTGAGCTCAATTGGTCATCGAACTTGCGAGATAATAACAGAAGAAAAAACACCCTTGTCACATGAAGTTGTGTGCGTTTAATAGATGGTTGATTTTGAGACCTCAAGTTCTAAATCTGGGGTCTCAAAATCAAATACGTGGAAAATGATTTTTTTCTCGAAAAACTATGGCACATCAGAGGGAGCCGTTTCTCACAATGTTTTATACCATCAACCTCTCCCCATTACTTGTCACCAACAAAGGTTTTATGCTAATAATTATTTTGAGTAATTACCAATAGTGTCCACTGCCTTTAACCATCGCTACCAAAATAGTATAAAGGAAGTAAAGTAGTCTTCTTCTTTTATTGTCTACTTAGGTTAATTGTTGCCATAAACACCCCCAGCATGTCAGACATGTCGACATTCCTTGTTCATGCAATTCTATGGTCAAGTGGTTTTAAAGATGAACTGTCCCGAAGTTTGAATTCAGTTTGAACCAATTTTGTTCTTCCTCTTTTTAAGCCCTACTCACAATCTTAATATTATTATTGTTATTATTATTATTATTAATATTATTATTATTATTTATTCGGCCAAGATACAAGACAATAACGTTCACAAAAATACAGTATTATACTACAAGTAAACAGAATCATGAAAACTAGCATATACAATATTTTTAAAGCCTTTATTTTTTTTTCATTTTGCAATTCTTTTTTAGATTTTGTTTTAACAAAATGCTAAATTGTAGCCAAGGTGCATTTAATAAGCCTTATATAATTACGCACATAGGGCCTACCTTTTTCTTTTGGCAGACCATAAAATACGGACACCAGAGCGATAGCGGACATCTCCACACTGGCAATGAGTGACTGACATTCTGTCGGTTTAGGCAGTGGTGGTTTACTGAACCACAGTGCGAGTTTGGTTGCTTCTGCCGAAACCGACTCAAATACAGCACCTGAGAATAAAATAAAGGGAAAATTAAGTGTACACGAACAAAACTTGAAGGAATATCAAGTAATTTCATTGTGGGTATCCACTCACGTAAATGATAGGAGTAGAATAGCAGAAGTGAGGCTACAGCAAGGTTAAAACCCATTTATCTCTAGAACCAGAAATATAAATCTTTCAAAAGGTCTAGCATTCAGCCACTTTCAAGTGTACGACTCAAAGTCATACATAAGTTGGGACAAAAATGCCAGGGAACAAGTCTTGTTCAAGGACACAAGTGCATGAAGTGTAGGAACAGAGATTCAAACCCACAACTTGATTTGGGTGCGCTAGACTGATCGCCAAAGGCACGCTATGTATGTACTAGTTGCAATTACGTAACCCTCCTGCCGACGGCGTAGCCTGCTACGGGTGAGGGTTACGTTATCGCAACTATGTAGCTGGTGATGTTCTTTAAAAATATACAAACCAAGTTTCTTCCAAAACTCTTCCAGACTGAAATCTGATGATGTTGGTCGTGGAGAGTCTTCCTCTGTGTAGGAACAAAATCGAAAAAATATAAACTCTGTCTAGTCTACTTAAAGCCATTGGACACTTTCGGAACAGAAAAAAAAAAAAGTTCACAGATTTACAAATAACTTACAGGGTTTACAGAAGGTAATGGTGAAAGACCTCTTTTGAAATATTATTCCATGAAATGCTTTGCTTTTTGAGAAAACATTAAAACAATATCAATTCTCGATATCGAGAATTACAGATTTATTTTAAACACATGTCATGACACGGCAAAACATGCGGAAACAAGGGTGGGTTTTCCCGTTATTTTCTCCCGACTCCGATGACCGATTGAGCCTAAATTTTCACAGGTTTGTTATTTTATATAGAAGTTGTGATACACGAAGTGTGGGCCTTGGACAATACTGTTTACCGAAAGTGTCCAATGGCTTTAAAAAGGCTACAAATATTTTTCCGCCAACAAGTTCGAAGCTTGTCTATCCCCATATCTTCCTATACTATTAGTATTACCTGAATACGCTGGACTCCCAACAAGGTCAAGGAACATGAGCAAGGTCCCAATTAGTTGTGATAATGTACTAAGCCGGCTCGATCGATCGCAACTACTGACTGTACTGGTCCCAACCCAACCAAGCAAGGAAGTCAAGAAAGAAGAAGTGAAGGGAGTCGACCTTATTTTGTTTACCACCCTATTCCAAGGGCTACACATTGTTATGACCTTAAATATAACCAATACAGCTCCACGTTATAACAAAGCTTGACGTATGCTGTCTGTGCAGCTGCAGTAGTAGCCCACCTTGTAGCCCACCTTGTTGAGCTGTTGATTGATGGCTCCGCTTTTAACATCGGTCTCATCACTGTCACCATTACATCGGTCTCATCACTGTCACCATTACATTGTAATAGTGACATCACTGTCACCATTACATCGGTCTCATCACTGTCACCATTACATTGTAATAGTGACAGTGATGAGACCGATGTTAAAAGCAGAGCCATTAACAGCTCAACAAGGTGGGTAGTTGCGATAACGTAACCCTCCTGCCGTCGGCAGGACGGCAGGAGGGTTACGTGGAAAAGTTTCCGTATTATGGCGCCACCACTTTTTCATTCGATATGAAATAATATAGTATCTAATTTACCTCAATGAGATATCCCTTTTTGTAAAAATTAGTGAAAAGGTGGTGGCGCCATACGGAAAGTTAGCCAATGAAAATATTACAAGATTATTACCTTTTAGTTTGCTGACCACTAGGTCTAGATTTTCAAGAAAGGTCTCAAAAATATTGTCAAGTTGTGAAGAGGCCATGTTGTTACCGAGCTATGAACACTTGGTGGCGCTGTTCACCCATCTTGCAATCTTCTTCAATCGAATCTTGCATGTTGCAGCTTGCAGTTTGGTTGGGGGAATTCCAACAGAGCATTTGAGTCTACGGAATGTACAGAGAGAGAGAGAGAGAGTAGCCGAACGACAGTATCTTTTGTATTGAACATTTTGGGAATTGTTTGTACGATGATTTAAGACACTTCTCAAATTGTGTGGGAAACAATTTCATTTGATTTGATTGACTTTGATTGATGACCGGCGGTGGAAGTTGCAAGTTGTCTCTGCCGTGTTTGTTTGTTTGTTTCAAAAGTGTAAACAAGAGAGACGGCCTGAGTTGATTGAGTGGGATTAAAATGGCACGGACGTACGTACGTCTGATGGTGGACGTCTGCCATATCTGCAACATAATGCGGTGCACGAGAAAAGAGTAGAAAACCTTTACCATGGAAAAACTACTTAATAAACATAGGAGTGAAATTGAAGTTTAAAGTGTTATGTGAATGTGAGAATGATGTCAGCGGCGAAGCCATGAACTTCTGGGAAGGGGGTGGGGGTGGGGGGGGGGTAGTTCGGTCGTTGGAGGGGGGGTGTAGTTCGGTCATTGGAGGGGGGGGGGGAGGGGGCCGGGGAGGGTTGTTCATGTTCTTTTCCTTCAGAATCTTCAAAAAATCTGTATGAAAACGCCTTGAAAAAATGAAAGGCTTTTTAAACATACATTTCGTCTAGTTGCGGCCGTCGGGAGGAGGGTTACGTTATCGCAACTAGCAGTTTGTCAGAATTATCAATTTGAGCTGGCGTACAAACATAGCGCAGATTGCGCACGCTTTTGCTCTCGCAGCCGAGAATATTTTTGTTGTATTGTGAATAAACCATCCAAAAATAAATCAAATCAATGCCAAAAAGATGCATTTTGTCAACGTGAATCGCCCCCTTCAGATAGTTGAATGTAAAATATACCAGAGTGCTGATGGAGGCCAGCCAAATACCGCACCACCCTTGCCGAAAGCAAGTCATACATTTTGCTAAAATCCCAGTTCCGATTTGAACAAAAATAATTTGTTTTCTACAGTGGTGGTACCGTGATGTGGTAGGTAGTTGGTAGCCATGTCCACGTCCATACAAAATAAATAATGTTTCGCAATAAGTGCGGCCTCAAGAGTAAAACTGCAAAGTCTTTTTCCTTCCTGAGCAAATTTTCCTCGATGTGCACCTTCACCTCCGTCACCCATCCAATTTGATTGTATAGTGCATCAATGGACTTAAATGCACTCAGAGTTAATAATATCTGGCTACGACACAGTTCAATGTTTGGAGACCAGTCGGCATGTTTGAATTCATATGGATCTTTGTTGTTTTAACAATTGTTGTTTTAACGAATTCAAATTCGTTCGTATTTTTCTCACAGTATCGACCGGCGTTGACTTGCTATATCTGGAGTTAATATTATGTGCTTGATGTAATTCATTGTTTTACCAAATAAAATACTGAAAGAAAACCTTCACCAAATATTTGTCTATCAGAGAAAAACCAACTTTCTCGGTTACAAACGTGCATCTGCTGTTGCGAGCAGACGACGCGTTACCAACAGAAATAGTACTCGACATGGCCGACGGCGCGCACAACAAACTTTTTGTGGGGTCACGCAACCTCTCTATAGGATTTGAAGTAGTTTAAATTAGTTGTCTCTTTCACATGTCGGCTGGTATGAGCTTCCGATCTTTTAAAGGGGTAGGAAGCCATTTTGTGGCAGCAATGTTAGCGATCGTTAACTTAATTTGTTTAAATACAAAACTTCATTTTCCTTTTGTTCAACTGTTCATCTGTTCATGAGCAGTGAGCACTGTCACAAATGTTTCCAGAGGGGGGGGGGGGCCTCAATTTTGTTGGGGTGGGGGTGGAGAGGGGGATGGGTACTTCTAGAAACTTTAAGTGTAACTGTAAGGCTCCTCTGTGATCTAGTTTCTAGAAGAAGGGGGTGGGGACCAGCTAAAACTATGATGAGGTTCATTCCGCTATCTCTTGTCTCCCGCTTTCTCTATCGTCTCCACGAACATAATCCCCCCTCCCCCCCCAAAAAGAAAATAAACCCTCAAAGTAAACAGTTAGCCAGTAACGTTTCTATTTTAACTATTCATTCACAGGTTGGGAAGAACCTCGTCTTCTATATGACATCCGATGTTGGTCTAGACTCTAGACATGGCTTCTTACAATCCCTCATCCATCAGTGACTTTGATGAAAATGACGGTAAGTGAGCTATTTGTTAATAGCATTTTTCTACATCAGACTGTTTGTAATGGTTTGACATTGCAGGCCTGTATACTTCATTTATGAAAGGGCAAGGGCACCAAGGCATTTTCTCCTAGGTATAAAGGGCACCCTATGAGGGGATTGTAAATTTCTACAGTAGCATTTCAAGGGCACCAAGGCAATGACCAGGGGCAACGGAGGCAATCACCTTCGTTGCCTCCGTGAAGTATCAGGCCTGACATTGGACTGCTCTATAATAATAAGGGTAAAGTGCACTATACAATTCTTGGGAAATATGTATAGTCAACTGTAGGGAAATACTTACAATGTATGTGATGGGAAAGAAAGTGCAAAAAATAAGTGATGATTTAAAGGAACACGTTGCCTTAAGTTGGTCTATAAAAAGCATTTTTAACCGTTTGTTATAAAATGCATTGGTTAGAAATATGTTTTAAAAGTAGAATACAATGATCCACACAAATTTGCCTCGAAATTGCATGGTTTTCCTTTTACTTTGCGAACTAACACGGTTGGCCATTTATGCCCGAGTCAAAAATTTGACTCCCATAAATGGCGGACCGTGTTTAGTCGACGAGGTAAAAGGAAAACCGTGCAATTTTGAGGCATGTTTGTGTGGATCATTGTATTCTAGTTTTACAACATCTTTCTAACTATATGCATTCGATAACAAACGGTTACAAACGCTTTTTCAAAGACCAACTCGACCGATCCAAGGCAACGTGTTCCTTATAACTGTTTGCCTCTCCTTTAGAAAGTTCAAACCAATTATTGAGACTGAATTTAAACTCTGCCTAAGGGAGAGGAACAAATATTGGGATTCATTTTATTTTAAATGATTCCAATTGGCGTCATCGAGGTCTTTATTCCTTTAGATTGACATAGTCTCCTTAAATGTTTTGAACAAAGTTAATTTGTAATATTTTTTTTGCTTCAAGGAGGCGTATGTGATTTGAGTGACATATAATGTGGGCCTAACAAACATTTTGCCATTGTTGTTAAGCTATTACTGATTCAAGAAAACGCCAGATACAGGCGGTTGAAAAGAGATGAATCTGTAAAGGCCGGTTTATAATCGGTCACACGACCATCACGCGATGGAAATGTTGACGCGCAAAATAGTTTATATAGTTAACATTGAGGCCTACAAACTGTCAAGATTACCATCGCCCGACCATTGCGCAACCAACCATTAACTGGCCTTAAAATTGTGGTGCAATCAAGTTTCCACAGGCTGTAAAAAATTCAGTCAATTGAGTTTCCTCTTTTTATTTACTGTTTGTTTATCAAAATGAACCTGTGATACTCTTTCACTTTCCAGGAAGCTAGAAAAGAAGCAGACAAACCTTACCCAACGGTTCCTTGTTTAAAGGGTTTTGATACCTTTTAGTAGATCCATTTTTCAGAGCAATGTTTTCAGGAGAGTTGCGTAAATATGTAGTCGCGTGAAGTGAGACAAAAATTATTTTCCTGACATTAAGATAGTTACTCATTTCTCAAAGACTACGGCACCTCATCAAGTAATACTTTAACTGGAAGCTTTCTACCATCATTATCTTCAAAGTGTAACTTACTGTAAGCTTTTATGTTAATCTGTGGACATTCTGTTTTGTCAGTTTGTGTCGTACAATAGGCCCGCCTGTGTAATTAAATTGTCCAGAATAATTTGTTCTTGTTGTGTGTTTTTATCGTGGCAGATGAGGAGCTGCAGTCAGTGCAAGTCAGCAATGGCACCATCCTGGATCCTAACAACATGGTTCATGCAGAGATGTTCAAGTCTCTACTGTACCAGGTCTGTGCATCAAATACCAAGAACACTAAGGAGAGAGAAAAAGTGTTCCACTTGATCTGTCAGAAATTTTCTAAGAACAAGGTAATGTTTTGATTGTTGTTATTGTCTATTGTGATAGTTAAAGCCATTATACACTTTCGGTACAGAAAAAGGAAAAAAAGTTCACAGATTTACAAATAACTTAAAGGGTTTACAGAAGGTAAAGGTGAAAGACTTCTCTTGAAATATTAGTCCATGAAATACTTTACTTTTTGAGAAACAATAAAGCAATATCAATTCTCGATAGCGAGAATTACAAATTTATTTTTCCTGTTATTTTCTCCCGACTCCGATGACCGATTGAGCCTAAATTTTTACAGGTTTGTAATTTTATATAGAAGTTGTGATACACGAAGTGTGGGCCTTGGACAATACTGTTTACCGAAAGTGTCCAATGGCTTTATGCAATAAACCAGTCGGGCGTGACCGGTGGCTGGGCAGCACCCTGCGGCCTGGCCATGCGGCAGTCTGTTGTCAACCCAAGCGTGCAGCTGACGTCTATTTATTAGCTCTCCAGTGTCGACAAGTCCAACGGGACTCACCACTAGATTTAGGTTAGGACCTAAATTACAACAGTAAAATATTTTTCCCTGCCAGGATGATTCGTCTTATTTGCCATTTGATTTGTTATTGCTTAAAGGCACTGGATGGACACTATTGGTAATTATTCAAAATAATAGTAAGCAAAACTTACTTGGTAACGAGCAATGGAGAGCTGTTGACAGTGTGAAACATCTTGAGAAATGGCTCCCCTGAAGTAACTGAGTTTTTGAGACAAAAAGTCATTTCTCACTCAAATAATAAAAGACTTCAGGCCGCATGCCTTGTATTTGGCATCTGAAAGCACACTATTTTAGTAAAAATTTGACATGCCACTTATACCTTTCTTACCCCCATGTACATGTACCCATTCCCTTTATGGCAATCAGAATTCAAACCGCACATGAATAAGTGGCAAAATAGAAGTTCCCACAAGAAAGTCATTGAAAAAAACCCAGGGCAAACCTTCAGTTGGTTGTAAAAAAACTGCTATAATATTTTTTTTGTGATTCTTAATCTTTTTTCCTTTTTATGCTCAAATTTCTCCTCCTCCAGCTTCTGCCACCTCAGGAGAAAACGGACATGTTCAGCTCTGTCCGTTTAGCCTACACCAATGCCTTCACAGCCATGTTTAAGACTTCCTTACAGAATGTCCAGGATGTTGAATCAGAGGTTGGTGCCTTTTCAAATAAGCTCCAATCTTACTTAAATTTAGTATCACCATGTGGATCTACTTGCTGGGTAGACTATGCTAATTGAGAACTTGTGTTACTTTAAATTTTGAAATTCCAGAAATTTCTCTACCTCTGTGGAGAGATTTTTGGGAATTCTGGAGACTTAACAATTCTAAAGAGGTTTAATAATTTCTATAGAGGTTTAGTTTATGTTCAAATGTTTTGTAGTAGTGGAGTCTGCCATCTTCCGAACACCTGCGTTTTAAATGTGGGCACCTTGTTTTTAAAACCATTGTAAATTTCTTTTGTAGGAGATTAGCTGGAAAAAAACCCAATGTTGTCTGTGTATTTCAAACAGTATACTATGCTCCTCTTCATTTTTTGTCAACTCTTTTGGGGAAAAAATGCATTTCCGGGGTGAGCTTTTGAGGGTGCACTTTTTTCGTAACACCCTATTATCAAGATCATGGTTTATTGAGGATGGAATGTCATTTTGATTAGTTTTTTGAATGAATCCTTGATAGACAGTAATGGCTCAATTCACAGGTGCACTTGCGATCACTGCCAGCCACAGAGCGTGAACGGACTGCCGTACTACTTCAAATCCAAAATATCCACCGGCAACCCAAGATGCCGCCAGAGGAGATTATCTACAGACACGAGACTCGCTACCAGACAGAGTTCAAGGAGTTACACACACTCGGCAAAGGAGGGTTTGGTCAAGTCTACAAGGTTAGTTTATTACACAGAAAAGGGCTATTCAGAAAAGTGTTTGTTAAAAATTGTTTTTTTACCCACCCATATACCAACCCAAAATTTTGTTGTTGTAATTGCCATGTGTACTGTCAATGGTTAAAAACACTGAACACTATTGGTAATTGTCAAAGACCAGTCTTCTCACTTGCTGTATCTCAACCTTTGCACAAAATAACAATCGGTCGTCGAAGTTGTCAGATAATAATGGAAGAAAAAACACCCCTTGTCACACGAAGTTGTGTGCTTTCAGATGCTTGATTGCAGGACCTCATAATATAATTCTGAGGTCTTGAAATCAAATTCGTGGAAAATTACTTCTTTCTCAAAAACTACGGTACATGTAATTTAGAGGGCGCCGTTTCTCACAATTTTTTATACTAGATCAACAGCTTCCCATTACTCGTAACCTAGTAAGCTTTTGTGCTAATAGTTATTTTGAGTAATTACCAATAGTGTCCACTGCCTTTAAGACTCTTGCTTTGAAGGATACGATGAGTGCCAAGACCAGCTGTTGATTTCACCAAAATCTTCCTAGGATTAATCTTCGGACTTGGGATGAGTTCAGTCCCGTACCCAAAGACATTAGGACGCATTGAACCCATCCTAAGTTAGGACGGGTTACTTGTCCTAACTCGAGATAGGATTATCCTAGCGTTTTGTGAAATCGTCTGCAGGACTTCTGATAAGGTCTCCAACAACAGTAATTTTTAATGGCTTTTCTGACATTAATCAAAGAACTTTGCAGTTAATTCAGGAATGATTCTGATTTTGGCCAGCTGTGTTTTTTTCTTTTCTTCTTTTTTTCTTGTAAATATTTATACATTTTGAAACAAAAATGTTAACTTGATTTTCAGTTATTTCTTTTGGAATATCCACTCGCCCACCGTAGTGGCTGTATACTTCCCAGTGAGTTGAGATGGTCTAAGGAATTAAATATATGGCCCACTGACCAGGGGTGATACTGGTCAAATTGCATCAATCAATTTGTTTTATTGTTGTGCTGTAATTTATTATATAATAATTGTATTTTCTTGGTGGTATTTTTTGTTCAACCAGGTACGCAGCAATCTTGATAGACAGCATTATGCCATAAAGAAAATCAAACTGAAGCATAACAACTGTGACCAGTCATTCAAAGTAAGTTTCAGTGTGGAGTGTATCAGTCAGAAAAGTGACAGAAATTAGTATATATATTTAGATGTCAACTTTGGGCGCTTCAACATTGCCCCGGGTGCAATTTCATAAAGTCTGTAAGCATAAAACTTGCTAAGCGCAGAAAAAACTTGCTGAACGGTAACTGATTACCAGCTAAAATTCCATCAAGTTTACATTGTTGCAACTGGTTCCCCATACAGTTCCCCGTGGGATCCTTAAAAATGTTTCCTTGACCTCGCTTTCGATTTCACTTGAAGATTCACAGTCAATTCACAAATACATGTACACATAATGTATTACACGGATATGGAAAACTCGTGTCACAGCACATTCATCCAATGAAATCATTGGGCCTTAAGACCTGGGCCCAGTTTCATAGAGCTGCTTAGCACAAAATTTTGCTTAGCATGAAATTTCTTCCTTGATAAAAAAAAGGATTACCAACCAAATTTCCATTTGTTGCATATTGATTGTTACAGGTATTCAGCTGTTGTTTGCTTATCCTGCAAATCACATGGAGATTTGAATTTCATGCTTAGCAAATTTTTGTGCTTAGCAGTTCTATGAAATTGGGCCCTGTATGTCTTTATCCTTGCGAATAAAGACATGGGACAAGTCAAGGTTTTAGTTACCCATAACTTTGCTGTGACAAGCGATCATACTATGTAACGTGTACACTTGACCCTATCTTGTCTAACATCATCATGTTGTTCGACAGACTTTTTATCAACTTAAAGGAACGCTACCAAAATGGTAAGAAACAAAAATCGTGAAGATCACAGATTTTCATAAAACTTACACAGTCTAATGATGATGATAGTTGAAAACATCCCTTGAAATATTTCTGTCATGAAATGTCAAATTTAATGAGAAGTAAATAATCTTGAAGTTTATCGCTCAGTGAGCGTTTTATTCATTTTTATTTTGGCTTTGATGCAATGCAAAACTTGTAATGGGTTTGTCAATTAGGCCTGGGCGAATTATTTGAATGTCCGGTTAATGGCGAATAGGTTTTCCTATCCGTAACCGCGAATGCCTTTTTTTTCTTAACCGGATATCCACATAGGGCGCGAATACCTATTTATAAACCGGATAGTTCTGTAATTACAACCAAGTAACCGGATATTCTTTTAATATCCGAATATCCGCAGACGTCGGGCGACAACTGATAGGAATGTTTTGTCTGAGTCCTTATGAAACTTCTATTAAGACAGCATAAAACAGCATAAATTAAGTATTTAACTATGCTCACCTCCGTGAAGAGTTAAAACAATGACATTTCTGACGTAATTTGTTCAAAGATTACGAAAGTTTTCCTTCACGTAGAGTCAATCACGATCAAAAGAAAAAGCATATCGCCATCTTTAAATTAGATCCGGTTACTTTTATGAATGAACCGAGTGACACTGTCTAAAACTAAACTCAATCTAAAATTTATAGCGCCCTCTAGCAGCGAAAAAAACTATTCGAATATCCGGTTAATTTCGGATAGTTGGCCAGCGGTATCCATATATCAAAATTTCACTATTCGCCCAGCACTATTGTCAATATTCTCTCGTGACCCAGAAGGCCGATCGATCTCAAACTTCTACAGGTTTGTCAGTTCATGTTTATGGTGCTTATTACATAAGCTGCCTACACTGCCAACAACGGTTTTGTTAGCAAAAACCAATTCTGTAATGTTCCTTTTAACTATACACGTTCCACCACTAGAAAAACATAACAATTGTAAATGAGTAAAGCTTTCTTTGCACTTTTTTTCTGAATGCAGTTGGTGAATGAAGTGAAGGTATTAGCTGGTCTGAAACATCCAAACGTTGTTGGCTATAATACATCCTGGATTGAGCCTGAGCCGATGAATGCAAGCAACTACCAAGAAAGTAAAACAAGAGGTCTGAAGTGTATAATGCCCTCCTCCAGCGAAAGGTAAATACAGAATGAACGGACTTCTTAAAGACACTGGAAACTATAAGTAACTGTCAAAGACCAATCTTCTTACTTGGCGTATCTCAACATACATTGTGTTCACTAAATAACAAACTTGTGAAAATTTGAGCTCAATTGGTTGTCGGAGTTGCGAGATAATATTGACAGATAAAACACCCTTGTCACACAAAGTTGTGTGTTTTCAGATGCTTGTTTTCGCCATATCCTAAAAAGGCTTATATCAAAAGAAAAGTTTGATTCAGGGAGGGTGGGGCCAAGTTATATCCAGGTAGTTGTTCTTGTGTGGAGGGGGTTGAACAGAAAACAAGCAATGTTTGAACAATTTGTGACTGGCTCTGGCACAACCTTGAATGTTGACTCAAAAGTGAGATTTTTGCATTTATAACTTGTCACCTTCAGAATCTGTAGAAATGTTCTGTGTGGTGGAATGAAAGTTTTTTTAAACATTTTTCTGACTGTTTTCACATAAAGGTAAATGCCAAAAAGTTTTGGGTTTTGGCAGTAGAGCAGGTTTTGATTTATAACTACTTTTTTGTTGTTGTATATATTCAGCCCAAGAAGTTCCAGTGAACACGAGAACTCAACGCAAGACAGAAATAGAGTTTCTCTAAAGGATCTAGAGTATGAGCAATCCTCTACAGGAAGACTGACGGAAAATATGAAAGTGCCTGAATCTGACCAAACCCAAATGAGTTGTACTCCAACTAAAATGGGTAGAAGTCCAAGTGACTCATCAAGCACTATAGTTAATTCTTCGGTTACTCCCAAGCAACTTGATATGTCATTTGATGATAGTGACGGGTTACCGGCCTTGGCAAGTACCACTCAACAGTCTGGTGTTACACATTCATCAGTATCAGTTTCATCAACGACATACAGCTCATCACGATCGTGCACAACATCAAGTTCAAAGGTTGCAGGTCAAGCAGTTACATCTACTCAGACGACTGAAAAGTTGGTTTATTCAAAACACGAATCCACCAAGCAGACATACCAGTCAAGCCAGACGGCAAAAATAACTGAAATGACTGAAAACTATGTTAACGACTTTTCCGCAGAAATTAATGACTTTTCCACAGATATTAATGAAAATCTTTCGGATGAGGAAGAAATGTATGATGATATTTCAATACACTTTGAAGATGAGCCCAACGATTACCAGAGTAATTTTAATGACTATGCCTCCGGTTGGAAAGAAACTGTACTGAATAAAATCAGCGATCCGGAAACTAGTTCTGATAGCAGCCAGTCAAATGCAGCTAGTTTCAACGGCAAGCATCACAAGCTTACAAGCAAAACTGATAACAACAACTTCACCTTCGAAGACCAACCCTGTATTCCTTATGATCCTTTCAGCAATAGTTTAGACGCACTGGTAGGAAAGCTACCCATGGTCAAAAGCTCCGGGAAAATCATTGATTTGGACATGGATGCGCAGATGAAACCAAAACGTGAACGTGAGCGGATGCGCCATCGCTCCAAGAGTCAGGATGGTACAGAAACCAATGCCCATGCCGGGAGAAGAACACTGAGTCTGGAACCTAGCCTACCTTTCCCAGGCTTCTATGTGATTCTACACATTCAGATGCAATTGTGTTCAAACACCTTGGCAGACTGGCTATGGGAACGGAACATGGACGAGAAGGCACAGAGTAAGTATTTCCTTAAGATGTGGTTTAAATCATCAACTCTCTGCTCCTTAATAGCTTTTTAGGACAATCTAAGTCCAACCATGACAAACTAAGTTTCATTCACATTTACAATTTAACATTGAGCTAATGAACTTGGAAATTACTGAGTGTACAGCGCTAACACACATCAGTGTATGGGTAAAACCAAAATAACTATTTGTTATCATTGCGGTACCCGCTGCGAAAATAAAGGATTCAAATTGCCTATAGCTACTGCATTGCACTGGGCAATCTCGGTGTTCTACTTTGCAAGACTCCTGCTCTAGACTTGCAAAGCTCGTGGGATAGAATCCCACTCAAGTAACCTGTGATTTTTTTTTCACAGAGCTCGGGAAAGTTCTAAGTACACAGTGCTTACCCACATCAATGTATAGATGTGTAAAAGCAAAATGAATAATAGGCAAAATCACCTTGATTGTAATTACGTTTGCACTTAATTTGGGGTTGAACAAAGACAAATTTATAAGAGCAGGATTTAGAGACGGATTAATGTTCTTGAACTCTACCAACTGATCTATTTCGTTAATAATGTTTGTTCAGGGTGCCAGTCAGAAGTCTTGTAATAGTAGCCAGGGATCACACCCAAATTTATAATAAAATCTTTAAAGTGGCAGCCAGGGGATCACCTCAAGGGGATGCAACCTTTCAAATATCAAGTAGTAAACATTAAGGGATACTTAATTATTTCATTCAAACTTAATAAAAGTTGACCTTTTTTTCCCCTTCAATTTTGAATCTCTTTCAGATACGTTTGATTTGGTTAATCTGTATAACAACATGGACATCTTTCAGCAGATTCTGCGTGGGATTGAGTACATTCACTCACAAAATGTTATACACAGAGATCTTAAGGTAAAGGCACTTTATACTGGACACTTTTTACTTTTATTTTAAAGGGTCTGTACTTGTTTGGTAATGCTTGTGTTATAAAACGGCAATGAAAACTTACTTGGGAAAAAGTGCAGCCGCTTTTGACAAGTTTGCTTTTGAGGCATGTATGTCATGTATGTAGTTGCATTGCCAGAAACTAATAATACTATAATGAAATAATAATATGCTGATCTAGTGTTTCCTCACTAGTATTTTTTAATAAGCAGTGTTGAGTTAAATGTATTTTACATGATTTGTAAGGATTGAAAACATTGTTTAATTTTGGTCTGAAAGCTTACTGACTGTGAAGTTCACACTGGAACCATTGTTTCTGTGAAATATGTCCCTCTGAAATGAAGTTATTTTCATGAAAATTGTATCTGCATATCTACAATTTTTTTTTACAACAGCTGAGTTTGATTGTTACAACCACTTTTAAAGACAATGTATTTACATGTTGATAATTCTGCATGGTTTTTCATAAATTTCTCCTGACTCGCACAATGGATTAAAGACACTGGACATTATTGGTAATTTTCAAAGATCAGTCTTCACACTTGCTGTATCTCAACATGCATAAAATAACAAAAAAGGCGAAAACTTGGGCTCAATTGGTCATCGAAGTTGCGAGATAACAATGAAACAAAAAAAACCATTGTCACACGACGTTGTGTGCTTTCAGATGTTTGATTTCTAGACCTCAACTTCTAAATCTGAGGTCTTGGAATCAAATTCGTGGAAAATTACTTCTTTCTCGGAAACTACGTCACTTCAGAAGTAGTTGTTCTCACAGTGTTTTATACTATCAACAGCTCTCCACTACTTGTTACCAATTAAGATTTTATGCTATTAAATATTTTGAGTAACTACCAATAGTGTCCACTGCCTTTAATGAAAAGCAGTGTGTATACTTTGTTGTAATTCTGAAAGACCAATTTCCTTACTATGTTTACCCCAATATTAATATGCATAAATACAATAACAAATCTGGGAACATTTGGGCTCAGTTCTTGTCAGCTCTACCATGTACCTGTAGATTGTTTAGTGAATTCTTGACTTTAATTTTCAAACACTCCTTTCAACTTTTCAGCCAAAGAATATTTTCTTGGAGAACACCGGTAGAGATTTGAAAGTACTTATTGGCGACTTTGGACTCTCAAAAAAAGGTTTTATGCCGGAGCGTATGGACCAAAACAATGCATCAAATCTTAAGTATGGGCGATGGGGTAAGTGTTTGCTAACCATTGTGTTCTGTTGAAGGTTTTGCTGAGAACAATTTTGTTTGCACACAATTGGTCAGTCAGTTGAATTCTTTACAAAAAAGACCATGTATGACAGCAATAATAATAATAATAAAAGTGGCTTCTTATATAGAGCGAATACATGTCACTCAGTGACGCTCAAGGTGCTTCAAACATGCAATATTTTCCTGCAAGGTACGTGTATGTGGGACTATGTTTGAATTATGACACCTATCAACAGCACTAGTAAAGCCCGGTTCATACTTCCTGCGAATGCAAAGCGAATGTTGACGTCACAAAATTTGAAAACGAATATTCGCAGCAGTTCAGCTCTGGGCAACTCACTTGCGAATACCGCTGCGATGGGAGAGTTGTGATGTAAAATTCACGTCAAATTCGCAAAATCTGCAAAATGATTTGTACAGTATACTATATTACTGTTAATTAATAACCCAAATTAATATTTTGTTAACCCGATGCAAATTTTCATCTATTAAATTTCCATCTTTTATTTATTAACTTGATAAAGTTACTACAATACCATGACAACATAGAGTTATATAATTCTACTATATTCACTGCTGTCCCAAATTTGAGGCTCTACACGCAAATGGCTGACCACGCAAGGGGCGAAGTGTAGGCCTGCCACTTTTCATTTTTTTTTGTAATTTTATTTTTTGTAAAACAGACAATTTTGTACCAACGAGTCATACAGCAAATGTTGGTACAACAACTTACGCATCACCGGAGCAGCTTAAAGGGACCAAGTGTGATTATAAGGTAAGTGACCACCTGTGTTACTGGGTGCCCTATGTTCTTGTGTTATAACCAAGTTAAAGGAACACGTTGCCTTGGATCGGACGAGTTGGTCTATAAAAAGCATTTGTAACCGTTTGTTATAAAATGCATATGGTTAGAAAGATGTTTTAAAAGTAGAATACAATGATCAACACAACATTGCCTCGAAATTGCGTGGTTTTCCTTTGCAAACTAACACGGTCGGCCAAGTAAAAAAGTTGACTCCCATTAATGGCTGACCGTGTTAGTCGACGAGGTAAAAGGAAAACCATGCAATTTCGAGGCATGCTTGTGTGGATCATTGTATTCTACTTTTACAACATCTTTCCACCCATATGCATTTCATAACAAACGGTTACAAATGGTTTTCAAAGACCAACTCGGTAAATTTTCACAGGTTTGTTATTTTATATAGAAGTTTTGATATACGAAGTGTGGGACTTGGACAATACTGTTTACCGAAAGTGTATAATGGCTTTAAAGGCAGTGGACACTATTGGTAATTACTCAAAATAATTATTAGCGTAAAACCTTTCTTGGTGACGAGTAACGGGGAGAGGTTGATGGTATAAAACATTGTGAGAAATCGCTCCCTCTGAAGTGCCATAGTTTTCGAGAAAGAAGTAATTTTCCACGAATTTGATTTTGAGACCTCAAGTTTAGAACTTGAGGTCTCGAAATCAACTATCTAAACGCACACAACTTCGTGTGACAAGAATGTTTTTTTTTTTTCATTATTGTCTTGCAAGTTTGATGACCGATTGAGCTCAAATTTTCACAGGTTTGTTATTTTATGCATATGTTGAGATACAGCAACTGTGTGAAGACTAGTCTTTGACAATTACCAATAGTGTCCACTGTCTTTAAGCCTATGTTTCTAGGCACTATGGTGCTGGTGTCCTTGAAGACTAAAGTAAACCAGGGCAACATAACCAAATACACATGACATGAAAGGAAAAGTATACCATTTGTTTTTTGTACCAATTGATTGTTTTAATCCTTTATAAGTGTAGATGTACAATGTACATGTATACAATAAAAGGAAATTTCATTTTAAAAAGTGGTCATGATTTTTTAGATATCACCGAAAATTTGGAGCGAATGTGTCGACGCATGAAGAGTAATCCCTAATAGGAACACACTATCGGAGAAACATGACTGCAGTATCGCCTCTCAGGTTTCAAAATTTGGGGCATAAAACTGATATCATTTTACATCATCATATTACTTTGAAGTGAAATGTTTCTAAAATGTTTTGTTGGCTTCCCCCTAAACCATTGATTTTAAGAGTGATTACCAAACGATACCCTCCCTTGAACACATTCCAAACTGAGCCAGTTTTGTCGTTCTTTCTAGTCCGACATGTACAGTTCAGGTATCATCCTGTGTGAACTGTTCCATCCCTTCGGGACGAAAAGTGAACGAGCCAAAGTGATAATGGACGTCCGTAAAGGTGATGTTCCCCAGGAGATCCACACCAGATGGCCTAATCAGGTAGGACTGTGCTTTGACAACTTCTTGAGGAAAAAGGAGCAAGAGAAATTCTCTTAAAAATGTTCTCGTTTATGAACGGTTAAGAGTTATTTGTAGGGTGTCATGGCCGAATGGTTAAGAGCATCAAATTCAAGTTCTGGTGGTTAAGTTACTTGAATATGGGTTCGAATCCCGGTCATGACACTTGTGTCCTTGAGCAAGATACTTTACTACGATTGCTTCTCTTCGCCCAGGGGTATAAATGGGTACCTGCGAGGGTAGAGGTTGATATTGTGAATGAAAAAAGGAGCACTGTAAAATGGTAGCCCAGGTTGTATACTCCCCATGTAGCCGTGAAGGAATAAAGGGATGCTATTGGCCCAATGACCAGGGGACTAATGTGAAGCGCCTGGAGACGGTTATTGTGAAATGCCCTATATAAGAATGTGTTATTATTATTCTTCCTTCACAAGCCAAGGATTATTTGAACAGTCTACTAGCTACCATAGAACTCAGGGAGAGAACTTGGTATACAGTATTTGATGGACATTGGTGTAAAGGCAAAGTCACATAGGCCCCAATAACGAGAACGAAAACGATAACGGTAAAAATGCACGCCCTCGATTGGTCGAATGAGCGTGGGCGTACTGTGCGTGGAGCATTTCAACCAATCGAGGGCGTGCATTTTTATCATTATCGTTCTCGTTATCTGGGCCTGAGTGACTTGGCCTTTAGGGTGAAAACCAAAGTATAGTTTGTTGGTAGTTTCTTTGAACAAAGAGAATTTGAATAAACAGGTTATTCCACTGAATTATTGATTTTGGCATTGTATGAAGTTTTCTGTATATTTATGAAATGAGAGAGAGCGTGATATAGAATCCTTTGGTTGATATCTGACAGTACAAAGCTATTGAGGAATTGACCCACAGCGAGTGTTGCCATCGACCCAATGCTGCACAGGTTCTGAGAGGCCCACTGTTTCAGTCCAAAGAAGAGGTAGGTTTAACTATTGAGACTCAATTAGATAGACTTGTAAGAAACCGACATTTTGTAAAACCACATTTTTGACTCCACAAAGTTATTGAACGTGTTGTAGTTCATGAATTAAAACGAAAACCACTCGGTAGTGAGGGATATTTGTGTGGGTCATTTAGTCACTATGAAAACAGTGCTTTTATGACCCCAAAGCTCCAAGTCTGAAGGCAGTGTGTCCCTTTAAAGGCACTGGACACTACTGGTTATTACTCAAAATAATTGTTAGCATAAAAACTTACTTGGTTTGGAGCAATGGAGAGCTGATGATAGTATTAAACATTGTGAGAAACGACTCTCTCTGAAGTAACATAGTTTTTGAGAAAAACGTAAGTGTTCACTCAAATGTTACGGTAAACTGTTGTCCAAGGCCCACAACTTATATATAAAATAACAAACCTGTGAAAATTTAGGCTCAATCGGTCATCGGAGTCGGGAGAAAATAACTGGAAAACCCACCCTTGTTTCCGCACGTTTCGCCGTGTCATGACATGTGTTTACTATAAATGCGTAATTCTTGTTGTCGAGATTGTTTTAATGTTTTCTCAAAAAGTAAAGCATTTCATGGAATAATATTTCAAGAGAAGTCTTTTGCCATTACCTTCTGTAAACCCTGAAAGTTATTTGTAAATCTGTGAACTTTTATTTTGTTTTCTGTTCCAAAAGTGTATAATGGCTTTAAATTACTTCAGGCCTGAAGCCTTTTAAGGCACCCTTTGCAACAAGGGTGTTTTTCTGCCATTATTCTCCCGCAACTTTGATGACCACTTGAGTCAAAAGTGTGACATATATTTTATTTTATTCATATGTTGGGATACACCAAGTGAGAAGACTGGTCTTTGACAATTACCAAATGTGTCTAGTGCAAATTATAAAAAATAAAAGGTACGCAAATCTTCAAAATAATTTGGTTTTATTTAACTATTTTGTTTAAAGGGAAGGTACACGTTTTGTAATTACTCAAAACAAATGTTAACTTAAAAACTGACTTGGTAACGAACATTGGTGAGCTGTTGAAAACATTGTGAGAAACGACTCCCTCTGAAGTAAGTAACATAGTTTTTGAGAAAGAGGTAATTTCAATCTGAGAGCACACAAATTCGTCCAACAACGGTGTTTTTTCTTTCATCATTTTCCCGCAACTTCGATGACCAATTGAGCCCAAATTTTCACAGGCTTGTGATTTTATTGTTATGATACACCAAGTGAGAACACTGGTCTTTGACAATTACCAGTAGTGTACCTACCCTTTAACACGGGTTGTCCTTCTTGTTTAGGTGATCAGCAATCTACAGGCCAAGCTCTCTGAGCGAGATGAAGAAGTACGCCAACTCAAACTACAAATAGCTGAGCTGAAAACACAGCTAGGGAGGTGACTGACCACATGATGAGGTCAATACGCAAAAAAAGCAAGGTGGCCAAGCCACCACAAATAAATTTCCTGGGACTATATCTGAAAGATACCAACATTTTTAAAAGATTGTTGTTAGTTGTCCACCCTCAGACAACTAACTGCCATTGTTATCATAAAAACCAAAATCTACAACTAGAACTGGGTGCTATTTGGAAAGCAGTTCAGTTCGCAAAAGATCATGCTACCAGAGAAAATAACCAATTTCACTTGGTACGAAGTGTCCATGAAAGGAAAAGGTAATTTTGGAGTCGGGTCGGGGGGGGGGGGGTGTTGGATTTTGAATTCCTGATAATCTTGACATTTTTTTTTTTTTTATATAATAAAAGCATAGCTTTTATGTCGTGTTTTATTTATTTATTCTTGTTGGAAGAGCTGGGATGGTTCTACATTTCTGTATTCTCATGTACATTGTTATTGTTTACTTTTAACTTTATTTGTTGTTGTTTATGTATGTCCATATGCATGATTTGCCAGAAGCATTCGAATCTAATTTTAGATGTCGGTTACTATTTTTCATGAAATATTTATGCACATTTTTAAATGTTTGTTTTTGGACAAGGACCATGTTTCATAAAACAGCTTTAATCTAAGTTTCTGAGTACCTATTGACGGTGATAATGAGTCAAATTTTTTCAACAAAAAATGTCAACAAAAAATGTACTGATCCAAAAGGACCCATGGTTTGCATTGCAAGCACCAGGCAGTGGAAGTCAGGCTGAAGTGTGCTCAACAACTAAAAATGTTTACTAGTTGGAAATTTGCATCAGGTATAAAGAATATATATTTTGGTTTTACCCATATACATTAAAGCCATTGTACACTTTCGGTAAACAGTATTGTCCAAGGCCCACACTTTGTGTATCACAACTTATATATAAATTAACAAACCTGTGAAAATTTAGGCTCAAGCGGTCAACGGAATCGGGAGAAAGTAACGGGAAAACCCACCCTTGTTTCCGCACGTTTCGCCGTGTTATGACATGTTTTTTAAATAAATCCGTAAATCTCGATATCGAGAATTGAGATTGTTTTAATTTTTCTCAAAAAGGAAAGCACTTCATGGAATAATATTTCAGAAGATAAGTCTTTCACCATTATATTCTGTAAACCCTGTAAGTTACTTGATAATCTGTGAACTTTAATATATATTTTTTCTGTACCGAAAGTGTACAATGGCTTTAATGTGTGTTAGCAATGTATACACAAACTGCAGGCATATTATACTCGGGTAAGATTCGAACCCAAGACCTTGTTTATTTGCTTTTTGAAATGTGAAGTTCATGCCAATAAGGAGGGGAAATGGTATTATGTAAATTCAGTACTCAGTATAGTATTATGTAAATTCCTGCCGTATTTAATGGTTGAAGTTTATTTAAACAGCCAATAAAGGATGATCTCAAATATATAGATATTACAGTTTTCTAACAGCTGCAGTCCATCCAGGAAACATAAAAAATATAACGAGCCTCTTACCTAACGTTAAACATGGTAAAAATGGGTTTTTCCAGAACGCTCCATCAAGCCAAATTTCTGAAAAACGTGGGGTCAAACAAGCCCGCGAGACAAAGGAATCGTGACGTCAGTGGCGGCTATTTGGTGTGGAAATGCCAAAGCTGGAGAACTGTGTTCAAAACCAATAGGGGATAATCGTCACTGGCGTCCAGGGTCATTATAATAGATAAGCCGTTTTTGACTCTCGGCTGAAAAAGCCGCGCGGCCGGGTGCACTTTTGACTCGAGTTATTTATTACTAAATGCAAATTTTGAGAGCAAAATGGTTATTAACCGCATCTGCGATGTCTATTTGGCCATAAAAAGGTAATAGTTGACATATTGAGATCATCCTTTAATGGCTCTTTAACCCTTTAGTCCCTGCACCGCCCGAGTTTGCTGAAATGATATTGGGTTTTCAAGATTCGTGCAGTAAGTTACTAGAATCATAGTTCAATCAGCCAAGGCAACTAATTAACTCAGCAATAAGCGTTCAGAAGTTATAAGTCCAAAGGGAACAATGAAGAGCCTCTCGTTAACCATTTAGCCACTGTACCGCCCAGCCGCCTAATCAGTATGAGCATTGAGCCAGACAAAAGCCTTGAAAAGCTATTGTGTCCATTTTATCCGTGCACAAAAATGTTCGCCATAAAAATTACCGTAGCCGTTTAACGAGAGGCATTTATTGTTCCCATGAGAACTTGTACTTTTATACAAATATCAAGGTTCAAATTGTGCATACACATTAAGCCATGGCTATCTTTTAAAATTTGAACTACGGTTCCAGTAATTTACTGCCAGAACGTGAGAAATTGGATTTCAGCAAACTCTGGCGGTGCAGGGACTAAAGGGTTAAAACAAATGAAATGAATATTTATTTAAGGATTTATAATGTCAAATTGCTACAAACTGCTATATGTAGTGGAAGTCAATAATATTATTATCATATTGAACTGTTGTGAATTGTATGTTTGGATGTAAAAGTTACTGTATCTCACATTGCAACCGTGAATATAAAAAATGAATAAAATTAAATAAAAAACATAAAATTATATTTACAGTTGGTGTAATTGTGAAAGGGAAGGTACACGTCTGGTAATTACTCAAAACAAATACTAACTTAAAATCTGACCTGGTATAACTAGCATTAGAGAGCTGTTGATAGTATATTTTGGGAAACGACTGCCTCTGAAGTACCGTAGTTTTTGAAAAAGAGGTAAATTCTCACTAACAAATGCATATGTTGAGATACACCAAGTGAGAACACTGGTCTTTGACAATTACCAATAGTGTACCTTCGCTTTAAGGGCCAGTCTTTTTATGCTGTTCAACTTTTGCATGTGAGCGAATCTCTTACACAAATTTAACCATTCCTATGAGCTTTGGAAATTAACAGCACCGTACATTGAAATACTGTTGGTGATAGTGTTCTGCTTTGCATTGGATTTTGCATTAGTTTCGTGCCCTTACCAGTTACCTTAATCGATGCATTGTCTTTGTGGTGTGTGAGTGAAAGTACCCCCCCCCCTCCCCCCCAAAAAAAAAAAAACAAAAAAACACACACAAAAAAAAACACACACAAAACGCAGTGCGTATAGAACTTACACTCAACGATATGCTTCTTTATAAATAAGAAAACATTTTTATGAGCTTTGAAAATTAACAGCAACATTGTAATACTTTCGATGGTATATATTATGCGCTAGTTCACACAGAGTTCAACTTCCAAAGTAAAATATTAAGTGATAATGTCGATATTTAATTTTTTTTTATTTAATTTTTCTTCACATTTACCCAGTACACAGACAATGTGTTTGTTTTAACATACTAAGGCCTGATTGTCGTTTACTTAAAAGTAAATTATACGCAAAAGGGGCGCTGAAAATTGGCTTATTACAAACAAAATACGAAATAAAAAGAGACAAACGGCAACGTGACAAGATGTGCCACTTAAAAGACAAACATACGCACCCTATGCCCCCAAAACGTTGTCCTAGTATGGCGCTGAGAAAGTGGATCATGTCCTGAGTATGGTGGCCCTATATTCACGACTGGCTGTGTCCCTTCAGGGCCACCATACCTGAGCCTTCCCAAAACATTTTGAGCAAATTGAGCTCAGGATACTGTAGCAATAATTAGCCTAACTCAAAATGTCTTGCCAAAGCGCTTTGAAACGCCATTCTGCAATGATGAACATGTCCCTATATGAATCAGTACATACCTGAACATTTGCCGTGCAAATCATCAGACTATATAAATGTATAGAAGTGAACAACAAGGAATGACCTTCCTTGAACAGTCTACTTCAGCTAGTCGATTTAAGTCCATTAGCTTAACCTTTGTATCGGTGATAATTAGTCATGTACATGTACCACTCTCGCTTTCATTATGTAGGCCTATACATTCTAAAGATAGAAAATCACAAGGTGATTTGTACAACAAAAATCAACTTAATAAATTAAAGGTAATTATATAAATCATTTGTTTTTGAAAAAAATATCCTTCTAAAAAACCGGTGAAATGTGTTACAGTCCATGAGGTCGAGGTGATTTTTTGTTATAGGAATTTAAGCGTGGTTTATGTTTTGGGAGTTTTTGTGCACACCATTATTTTGTGCACAAGGATCGCGATTATGATTGATATTGATAGCGTTATTGCTGAATGGTTCCTATATTCCAAATAGAGATCATCTCTTTTTTATAATGCATAGGCCCTACTATTATTATTATTTGTTATATCTATAATATATATATAGGATTTGAGGCATTGCATCGTGAGGTATCAATGTATATTTGGTTTGCGGTAACACCATGTGTGTATCTTGCCAGGTAGAGTTTGTTCTTAGAGAACTGTCTTGCTTTATTCTACTGCCGCGGAGTAGATTATCGGAGGTTTATTTTATTTATTTTTATTTTAAATCTTTAGACATACACAATAGTTACAAGATGTACAGGGGCTGTCAAGGTTAAAACAAAAGTATAAAACTGTCATCAAAAGATGTGTAAAACCAGACCCCTGCCAACGATAAAAATATAATTATACAATATAAAAAGGAGATTACACTGAAACATTTCAGAATCACACAATAGAAATCATTAAAACACAAGCAAAACCAGACTATTGAAAACAAAAAACTACCCACAACAAAACACCGCAGCGATAAGAGGAAGGGACAACAATTGAAAATAAAAAAACATAGAATGGACTAAAAACCCTCAGAAAAAAAGAAAAAGCAGAGAGCCTCCCCAAACACCACCCAAAAAAGTACAAAGACCCCTTAGACAATTATTAAAGAAAACAACAATTAAAACCACTAGCACTATTAACATACTAAAAATTCCCCCCTCATTGGTTCGGAGGAGAGACCAATTCAGAACTGACTCCGCGGCAGTACAGTTAACTACGATCCTATAAGCAACAGCAGTATACCGGCCTATTTCTATAAAGCAGGACAGTTCTTTTCAGAACCGAGAAGTCTCCTGAACCTCCGATTATCTACTCCGCGGCAGTAGAATAAAGCAAGACAGTTCTCTAAGAACAACTCTACCTGGCAAGTAGATACACACATGGCTTTACCGCATACCAAATATACATCTATAATATACCTCTACTCGATCATGATATCAATAGAGATTATATCACTTTTGAGATATTGATCATGGAGATATCTATTCCTTATTTTGAGATATTGCGAGAGATATATCAATGACTTTATGAGATATCATTATTAATATCACTAGAGTTATATAAATTATTGGTTTGTATGTTTGTGTCAACATCGTATTTTGTGTTTGTGTCGACACTGTGTTGGTGTTTATAATGTCGATCTTGTGATGTTTAAGTTAATTTTTTTTTTAAAGTGTGTCAGGTTTCACATGGCAAAGTATAGCACATTGCTTTATATTACCTCTTCATTGCAACAAGTCTCCACTTTAAAGCCGTTATACACTTTCGGCACAGAAAAAGAAAAAAACCCACACAGATTTACAAATAACTTACAGGGTTTACAGAAGGTAATGGTGAAAGACTTCTCTTGAAATATTATTCCATGAAATGCTTTACTTTTCGAGAAAACATTTAAACAATTATCAATTCCCGTTGTCGAGAATTACGGATTTATTTTAAACACATGTCATGACACGAAACGTGCGGAAACAAGGGTGGGTTTTCCCCGTTGTTTTCTCCCGACTCCGATGACCGATTGAGCCTAAATTTTCACAGGTTTGTCGATTTTTATATCAGTTGTGATACACGAAGTGTGGGCCTTTGGACAATAATGTTTACCGAAAGTGTCCAATGGCTTTAAAATAACACGCTATAATTGCATGGCACACATGCTAAAATTGATTTTCATCATAAGGCAAGTACGAGCGAAATGGAGCGGTTAAAAAAAATATAGGAAACAAAAGCCCGCCCCCCCCTTTTTTTTACACGGCGAGGTGAAGGTATACAAAATTGTGAACAAAACGTTCCGCGTTATATGCATGTCGGCCTTTGCGCATGTGAAGGCCTACCGTGTTAATATTATTATTAGACATATTATAACCATTTTTGTGCTCAGTTAATAAGGATTAAGCTAAAGCCTACATGCCAGGATTTTGAAAATTGAATTAATTTGTTGCATCTGACTTTGCTGTGAGGACACTAGCCGGAAACTTTGACCTTTGTATAATAAGCGTAAACTGTAATCTTTAAAGCGTAGATTTTAATCTTTCTTACAGGGAAAACAATATAATATATTTTATCCTTGACCAGCCTCCATCACTTGTACCTTCACTTAAAGGAACGTTACAGAATTGGTGTTTGCTGACTAAACAGTTGCTGGCAGTGTAAGAACTTTATGTAATCCACAATATACATAAACTGACAAACCTGTAGAAGTTTGAGATCGATCGGCTATCTGGGTCACGAGAAAATAGTGAAAACCGATTACACTTTTTTTTTGCATGACATCGATGCAAACAAGAATATGAATAAAATATTTCAAGGGATGTTTTCTACTATCATCATCTAAACCGTGTACGTTTTATGTGAAATCTGTGATCTTCACGATTTTGTTTTCTTACCAATTTAGTAACGGTCCTTCAATAGAAGCAACCTGTGATATTATCAAGACCTTCGATGATCATTTTTACAAATAATGAAAACTATTAAAATGTTTAATTAATTTTGTTTAGGTTCATGTACATATTTCGAAACACGGCAACCTAACACATGGTATGTTTCACAAGTCTACGGATACCCACATACATCGATACGTCGACACTTTGTGTGTTCACGTGACGCGTATCCGCGACTATCGTATTTTGCACACATTGGCAACGGACACGGGAGCTCATACACGTTGTAGAAAGACGGATACAGTTTTGCAGACTTTTAGTTGTATTTTTGTCCCAGATCAAAAACATTTCCCACGGAATTGCTTTCACTGGTATCGTGCTTGATTTAGATGGAAAATTGTTAGTCATTTGCAAGAAAAACGATACAAACATGCAGTGTATAAAACACGGGGGTCTCCGGTCATGTTTGTCTGAAAAACACTCGTGATGAATGCGAGCGCACTCAAGTGAAACATATGGATTCCGAAACAAAATTCAACACGCGGCTGACGTGAACGGATACGGTTATCATATCCGTATCTGTATCTGTATCCGCACGCTTGCGAAACTTCTCTATTAAGTCGTCTTCGACGGCTGCAGTCCAGATGAGAGTTTGAACGTATAATCAGTGATCGCTTCAGTGATCACATTGAAATGACATCCCCCCCAGATTTCTTTCAATTTCTTACCTTTTACTTGACCGATTATTTTTACATTTTTGTTTACGGTTTTGTTTAAGAAACACGTATCAAATTTTAATGTGATTTTGATATGTGTACACTCATCTGAATTTTCAAGCCCTAACCTAATGGTTTTGAAAAACTAAATACACTTTTTGAGAATGGTTAGGCCTACGTAACGGAGCTTTTTGCAACACTCTCACAAAAGCGCTGGATAAGGGTATTCGAAGTTATTGTTTTTTACACAATTGAAATCTATTTAAAATCATATGACTCGATTTCCTTATTCATTGAAAGCATTTAAAATGAAATTCAGCAAAGTTCACTACTTGACGTTTTCGTTCAAGCAGGTCTTTAAGCTAATCTGAAAGTGTACAATCGCACGGTGCCAAAAACGAAAGGCAAACTTTGCCTTTAGATTATAAAATTAACAATACAGTTAGTATAAACCATTCGCTGTAGGCCTACATAAAGAAAATACCAGACGGAGAATCTAACTGTTGCATGTCTGACATGTTGTGATAGCGGTATTAACAGATCATGGAAGGTACACGTTTGGTAATCACTCTCATACACTTTCGGAACAGAACAAAGATTTACAAATATTGGAAGGTAATAGTAAAAGACTTCTCTTGAAATATTATTCCATGAAATGCTTTACTTTTTGAGAAAACATTAAAACAATTTTCAATTCTCGACATCGAGAATTACGGATTTATAGTAAACACATGTCATGACACGGCGAAACGTGCGGAAACAAGGGTGGGGTTTTCGCCCGTTATTTTCTCCCGACTCCGATGACCGATTGAGCCTAAATTTTCACAGGTTTGTTATTTTATATATAAGTTGTGATACACGAAGTGTGGACCTTTGGTCAATCTTGTTTAAATCTTGACTTGGCTTAAGTAAAGTAGCTTTCAAAAGTAACAAACATATTCAGAATAATTTCACTATGAAGTTGGTTGGTAACTCAACAAAACTGAATCTGAATCTGACAAAATGACAGTACCGTTTTTTATATTGTGTATTTCAATTACGGATTATTCTTCGTGCGTGGAGTGATCGCTTCAGATTTTCAGCGATGTCTCACAAACGCGACCATGAACAATTTGTATAAAATAATCCAAAACATTTCCGAAAAACCAAAGGTATTACCTTGAACCGGTCTTGGTTGCTATGGAGATGGTTGTGTACACGCTAGCAAGATATTGAATAGCAACCAATCAAACTGACAATAACAATAGACAACTACTCTACTCGCTGGAGTCGTCATACATACATTGGACGACTACTCGAATACTCGCTGGAGTCGCCAGTCCTTGGCCAGCTACAGAAAGGTCACAAGATGGACGCGGGTAGATGGTTTACTTTTAATATCATTTTCACGATTGTGATGTTGGGTTGTTGGGTATGGCCTTCTTGTTGTTTATCGGGTGAGTATCACGGTGATATTTTGCAATCTTGAATCTGTTTTACCTTTTTGTTCTCCCAATTAATAATAAAGGAAAACACACGCTCCTTTCAGTAAAAAAAGAAATACCTATTATAGGTATTTCTTTTTTTACTGAAAGGAGCGTGTGTTTTCCCCTAATCATTTACTAATTTGTTTTTCTAAATCACACAGCATAAATTAAATTGTTAAGAAATAAATAAGCAAAGTTTAGAGTAGCTTGATGAAAAAATTAATTCGGATTTTCCCCAGTCAGTTTCCATTGTGGTTATTTGTATTACGACTTTCCCTAAAAATACTTATTAGTGTAATGATTCCATAATAACGCAAACACACCCCTACGTGAAAAAAATGTTGTTCCCAGATATGGTGAATTCCTATGCACTCATTTTGAACCCCTTATGTGTTTTTGTTCTTCTTATTTTTGTGAATGAAATTTAATACAAATGTTGGGCTTACTGTGTACTTTTGCTCCATTTAAAATAACAAAAATATGATACAAAATGTTAGCTTATGCTTCTGAAAGCACACAATTCATTATTCTCTTAAAACTTCGATGACCAAAAGGGGGGGATGAACCCAAACTTTCAAAGACTTGTTATTGTATGTTTTTATTTTGGGATACACCAAGTGAAAATACTGGTCTCTGCCAGTAGGTACCAAAAGTGTCCAGTGCCTTGAACGACACTGGACACTATTGGTAATTGTCAATAACGGCCTAATTTAGGGCGTTATAACGCCGTATAGGGCGTTATAACGCCCTACTGAAGTGTTTATTTGTTGGCGGAGATCAGCCACCGTACAAATTACCCTAAAATGCTGTCAAACTTCTTGTTTGACTCGCCCTGTATAGAACTGCTGAGCGAAGGACGACCTAGGAACCCACGTTGTTCGCTATCAATGACCCTAATTAGTAGGTGTCAAGTGTAGAGTGGATGAATCAGAAAATAACTAGAAAATAATGCTATTCCCCATGCAACTGCTTTTTTATACATATTTTTCAAAATAACGTACTTTTGGTTTTTTGGTTAGGTGTTTCCGTAATTGGAAAGCCCGCATCACAGAGTAGCATGTTCCATACCTACGACGCTAGCAGGGCCATTGATAGTGATCTCAACACATGGTCTGAAACAGGTAAGTCAGACTGTATCGTGCAATAACATCCGACCCATCAACATGCTGAAATTTTGCTTTTCTTTTTACTGATGAAAACAAATAAGAACATTAGTTATTTAGATTAACTCACCTGATAATAATATAACACCCGTAAATGTGAACGAAGGCAATCAAGTTTACATATAGAGAAAACGGTGTTTAATATATTGTTGTGGTGCATACAAAATGAATCATAACACATGAAATGATAAAATGTGAAAAATTCAGCTGAGTCCGTTTTGTAAGTCAGGAGAAATTAATGAAAAATACATGCACAAAAAACCCCGGTTAAAACTTCATGACGGGGCGAATGCGATTAGCATTTGACTTGAATTTGACGTACAGGGGTTGCCTATCGCATCGGAAGAAAATATTTCACACACAAAAATGGTTGTTGTATTTAAGAGCGTATTAGCCAGTTAGCATTCAGACTAAAATGAAACAATGATCCTTTTTATCCTTACCGATGTTATGGAAAGGTTTGCGGCAACACCATGTATATAATGACTACCTCTAATGGGGGTGGTTCTGAAAAGAATAGTTGGTTTCAACTCGACATTTCGATCAGTATTCTCTGATCGTCTTCTGGAGAAAGCTGATTGTCTTCTATCTGGAGAAAGCTGAAAGAAGACGATTAGACCATACTTATAAGCTATCAACAAACTATAAGCTATCAACAAAAATCAGACAGAAAAGGATGCGTTTTTTTGGCCACTGCTACAGGAGCAACAACGAACCAATGTCCAATATCGTTCTGTGGACCCCTAGAAGTATGGGAGGAGGAAACCTGGTAGACCGGCAATAACTTACACTGACATTCTCAAAATCGACACAGGACTTGAATCAGCAGATTTCATGTCAGCAATGGGGGAACCATCGTGGTTCGAGGACATCACTCGACTTATAAGCATACTGATCGAAACGTCGAGTTGAAAACCAAGGGTTCTTTTCAGAACCACCCCAACTCATTACCGCAAACCTTTCCATATCGTTTTTCCACCATGCAAAGTTTCAAATCCTACTACATGTATACCGGTGTTATTTTTCACTCAGGTTCTTCAGACCCACATCCATGGTGGCAAATGGACTTGGGTGACAAACACTGTTTGGGTCGTATCACCATCACGTTATCATCGTACTGCTGTGGTAATTATAAATAAAAACAGAAACTGTTGATACATTTTGCATACGCACGTGTACAAATTCTACGCTTACCTGTTTTGGGTTTCAAGTTGAATCTTGCAAAGTGCAAAAGATAAACTTTGGCGAATACGTAATATATGATCTAAGTCTAATTTTTAAAAGAAATGTGTTTTTATTTAAAACAAAAACGAAAAGCAGATTGTATAAATACATGTATTTTATGAAGTTTTATTTTTAATGTAACTCTTTATAGTTATCAAGATTTCGAGAGTTGACAAAATTACATAGTTTTAATAGTTTGTCCTTTGTTTCAATTGGTAAGAGTGGTTGTCTATTTCAATTGGTATACGGTCAAATGACTATAGCTTTAGTATTGTAAACCGTTTATTAGTGCTAAAATTTAGCAGCCATGTCTTTCTGGTATACTATTGATTTGGTTTTAAAGAATACGCTCTTCAAGAGGGCATAATCACGTAACACAAAACCATTTTTCTGAACTTGTGTTTTCATTTCTAAATGTGTAGAGCGGTATTTCATCGCTGCAGTTGTAAGAGCTGGTCTCAGCCCAAACTTCTCCGACAATCAGCAATGTGGTTTACCAGCCACAGAAGAGCAGTCACAACAGGGAAACACTGTGGAGTTCATATGTGACCCACCGGTGTTTGCGAGGTACGTCAGTGTTGATATGGACCCCACAAGGTCTGGTGCAGACAGTCCCCCTCGGGTTATGGTCACTGAGTTGACGGTCGAAGCGTATACATCCGGCAAATGCACCCCGACAAGTGGTAAGTCATTCGTTAGCAGTTTTTTAAACATCCATTTTGAGCAATTGCAAACATATGTTAGTAAAAGTCACAAACAAAAGGCTTCTTCCAATGCGTCACGGTGAACTATTAACATTATACCCAGGGCAGGTAGGCCTACTTGATGGCGCACTGTATGACAATCTGTCCGTTTTCATAGGGAGTTTTTGTTTTGGACGACGGATGGTTAGTCGACAGGAAAATTTACACCATGGCGGCGTCTGTTGCCTCATTTATCCGTTCCGCGAACAATCCATTCCGATTTTTTGGGACGATGAACTTGAGTTGATCACATGATCAGGCGAGTGCGGCTTTAATGCGCATAAAAATATGCATATTTTATCAGTAGGTTGAATCGATCACTAAACGTCGGTTTTAAGCATAACGCAGAATCATCCCATACTGTCGTAGACATTGAGGGACAAACGTCCTCAAAGTCGAAGCTTGCCTAGATAACTCGATGTGTCGTTTTCACCGTCGCAGAACCATCCGTCGTCCAGAACGATCGCCCCCTTTATAACGCACCAAAATCAAACGAACCTGAAACTAAGGTTTAAACAAAATGCCATGTAGAGAAGAAAGATCTTAACCTTTTATCGATTATTCTTTTTCTTCCTTTTTGCTAGTCTCTGTTATTGGAAAGCCTGCATCACAGAGTAGCATGTTCCATACCTACGACGCTAGCAGGGCCATTGATGGTGATCTCAACACATGGTCTGAAACAGGTAAGTCAGACTGTATCGTGCAATAACATCTGACCCATCAACATGCTGAAAATTTTGCTTTTTTTTTTACTGATCAAAGCAAATAAGAACATTAGTTATTTAGATTAACTCACCTGATAATACCCGTAAATGTGAACGAAGGCAATCAAGTTTACATATAGAGAAAACGGTGTTTAATAAATTGTTGTGGTACATACAAATGAATCATAACACATGAAATAATAAAATGTGAAAAATTCAGCTGAGTCCGTTTTGTAAGTCAGGAGAAATTAACGAAAACACATGCACAAAAAAACCCGGTTAAAACTTCATGACGGGGCGAATGCGATTAGCATTTGACGTGAATTTGACGTGCAGGGGTTGCCTATCGCATCGGACGAAAATATTTCACACACAAAAATGGTTGTTGTATTTAAGAGCGTATTAGCCAGTTAGCATTCAGACTAAAATGAAACAATGATCCTTTTTATCCTTACCGATGTTATGGAACGGTTTGCGGCAACACCATGTATATAATGACTACCTCTAATGGGGGTGGTTCTAAAAAAAAATAGTTGGTTTCAACTCGACTTTTCGATCAGTATGCTCTGATCGTCTTCTGGAGAAAGCTGATCGTCTTCTGGAGAAAGCTGAAAGAAGACGATAAGACCATACTTATAAGCTATCAACAAACTAAGCTATCAACAAAAATCAGACAGAGAAGGATGCGTTTTGTTGGCCACTGCTACGAGGAGCAACAACGAACCAATGTCCAATATTGTTCTGTGGACCCCTAAGCATGGGAGGAGGAAACCTGGTAGACCGGCAATAACTTACACTGACATTCTCACAATCGTCACAGGACTTGAATCAGCAGATTTCAAGTCAGCAATGGGGGACAGAAAGGCTTGGGGAACCATCGTGGTTCGAGGACATCACTCGACTTATAAGCATACTGATCGAAACGTCGAGTTGAAAACCAAGGGTTCTTTTCAGAACCACCCCAACACATTACCGCAAACCTTTCCATATCGTTTTTCCACCATGCAAAGTTTCAAATCCTACTATACCGGTGTTATTTTTCACTCAGGTTCTTCAGACCTACATCCATGGTGGCAAATGGACTTGGGTGACAGACACTGTTTGGGTCGTATCACCATCACGTTATCAACGTACTGCTGCGGTAACAATATAACCATATTTATTTTAATGTTTTATATAGACACAGGTGAATTATAATACAATAGGTCTGTTATTTGTTCTACAGGTTAATTGGTGCAAATCGCAAAGAACTGTTGTCAAAGAGTACATTGTTGTTCATCTGGTCCATTTAGACCTTTTGTTTTTATTTTTTATTAAAAAAATATTAGTTTCGATTTTAAGTCTTGGTACAACCAAGATAAAAATAATTTAGTTTGTCATTTTGTTTCAATTGGTAAGAGTAATTATAAATATTAATTCACACGGACATAGTAAGTTGTCGTAAGTTCTAAAGATTGGCAGCCTGTCTATCAGGTACTTTTTGGTTTGGTACGTGAGAAAAACACCACCCTCAAAGGCATTGTCGCTTTATCACTCTAAAACCAATTTTCTGAACTTGTGTTTTCACTTCTAAATGTGTAGAGCGGTATTTCATCGCTGCAGTTGTAAGAGCTGGTCTCAGCCCAAACTTCTCCGACAATCAGCAATGTGGTTTACCAGCCACAGAAGAGCAGTCACAACAGGGAAACAATGTGGAGTTCATATGTGACCCACCGGTGTTTGCGAGGTACGTCAGTGTTGATATGGACCCCACAAGGTCTGGTGCAGACAGTCCCCCTCGGGTTATGATCACCGAATTGACGGTCGAAGCGTATACATCCGGCAAATGCACCCCGACAATTGGTAAGTCATTCGTTAGCAGTTTTTTAAACATCCATTTTGAGCAATTGCAAACATATTTTAGTAAAAGTCACAAACAAAAGGCTTCTTCCAATGCGTCACGGTGAACTATTAACATTATACCCAGGGCAGGTAGGCCTACTTGGTGGCGCACTGTATCACAATCTGTCCGTTTTCATAGGGATTTTTTGTTTTGGACGACGGATGGTTAGTCGACAGGAAAATTTACACCATGGCGGCGTCTGTTGCCTCATTTATCCGTTCCGCGAACAATCCATTCCGATTTTTTGGGACGATGAACTTGAGTTGATCACAAAATGATCAGGCGAGTGCGGCTTTAATGCGCATAAAAATATGCATATTTTATCAGTAGGTTGAATCGATCACTAAACGTCGGTTTTAAGCATAACGCAGAATCATCCCATACTGTCGTAGACATTGAGGGACAAACGTCCTCAAAGTCGAAGCTTGCCTAGATAACTCGATGTGTCGTTTTCACCGTCGCAGAACCATCCGTCGTCCAGAACGATCGCCCCCTTTATAACGCACCAAAATCAAACGAACCTGAAACTAAGGTTTAAACAAAATGCCATGTAGAGAAGAAAGATCTTAACCTTTTATTGATTATTCTTTTTCTTCCTTTTTGCTAGTCTCTGTTATTGGAAAGCCTGCATCACAGAGTAGCATGTTCCATACCTACGACGCTAGCAGGGCCATTGATGGTGATCTCAACACATGGTCTGAAACAGGTAAGTCAGACTGTATCGTGCAATAACATCTGACCCATCAACATGCTGAAATTTTGCTTTTTTTTTTACTGATAAAAGCAAATAAGAACATTAGTTGTTTAGATTAACTCACCTGATAATAATATAACACCCGTAAATGTGAACGAAGGCAATCAAGTTTACATATAGAGAAAACGGTGTTTAATATATTGTTGTGGTGCATACAAAATTAATCATAACACATGAAATGATAAAATGTGAAAAATTCAGCTGAGTCCGTTTTGTAAGTCAGGAGAAATTAATGAAAAATACATGCACAAAAAACCCCGGTTAAAACTTCATGACGGGGCGAATGCGATTAGCATTTGACTTGAATTTGACGTGCAGGGGTTGCCTATCGCATCGGAAGAAAATATTTCACACACAAAAATGGTTGTTGTTTAGCATTCAGACTAAAATGAAACAATGATCCTTTTTATCCTTACCGATGTCTCTCGCAACTAATGCTCTTGTATAAGACTACTGCTTTGAGCATAGACTACTATGAGCTCCCGCACAACGGCCCGAGTCCAACGAGACAGTATATAGTTGAGAGCCAGCAATACTATCGCAAGAGCAGTAGAATCGCTTGAAGCACCACGACTAACATTGAACGACCTGTCCACAAGTACAAAAAAAACAAAAGAACGAATTTCAAGCAAAATCTTGCAGATAGTGAACAGAACTGTGGTCCAAGAAATGCACATTTTTGTCAAAAAACGAACATGAATTCAGAAAAACAGAAAAAAAGCTAAATATTCCAAAACAACAAATTGGCCTACATGTATCATGCTAGGATAACGCTATATCGAATATTATAGAATATCGAGAGTAAGCAAAACAAATTGACGCAGGGATAAAAAAAAAGGGGAACATAGATTCGAAAGGAAACAGTGGAAACCTAGTAACGTTATCCAATTTAGAAATCAACTTCAGAAATATAATGGATAATACAAAATCAAGCAATTAATTGCATTCCCTGGATATGCTTGCAACTTCGAAGAGATACTTTTGGCACTCGACAAAAATTGTGCAACTTATTTTAGATAATAAGCCAAATGAAAATTATAACCGTTGGCCATTAATTTAGTTAATTGAAACCTATTTGTAATTATGAGGCTTACACTTGGGAATTGTTTTAACAAACAATCCAAAGATTGACAATAAGTTAATGATTTCATAATTGTCTTTTAAATGTTGTAATATCACATGTGAAATTAAGATCGTCTATACTTTCACGTAGATTCTTCAGACCTACATCCATGGTGGCAAATGGACTTGGGTGACAGACACTGTTTGGGTCGTATAACCATCACGTTATCAACGTACTGCTGCGGTAATAATATAACCATATTTGTTTTAATGTTTTATATAGACACAGGTGAATTATAACACAAAAGGTCTGTTATTTGTTCTACAAGTTAATTGGTGCAAATCGCAAAGAACTGTTGTCAAAGAGTACATTGTTGTTCATCTGGTCCATTTAGACCTTTTTTTTTATAGTTTCTATTACACAAATATTAGTTTCGATTTTAAGTCTTGGTACAACCAAGATAAAAATAATTTAGTTTGTCATTTTGTTTCAATTGGTAAGAGTGATTATAAATATTAATTCACACGGACATAGTAAGTTGTCGTAAGTTCTAAAGATTGGCAGCCTGTCTATCAGGTACTTTTTGGTTTGGTACGTGAGAAAAACACCACCCTCAAAGGCATTGTCGCTTTATCACTCTAAAACCAATTTTCTGAACTTGTGTTTTCACTTCTAAATGTGTAGAGTGGTATTTCATCGCTGCAGTTGTAAGAGCTGGTCTCAGCCCAAACTACTCCGAGAATCAGCAATGTGGTTTACCAGCCACAGAAGAACAGTCACTCAAGGGTGCCAGTGTAGGATTTCTCTGTGACCCACCGGTGTTAGCCAGGTACGTCAGCGTTGATATGGACCCCACAAGGCCAGGTGCTAGAAGTCCTCCTCGTGTTATGATCGCCGAATTGGAAGTCACAGAGTACGTATCCGGTGAGTGCAGTTCCTCTTCAAGCACTGACGTCACTGGTGCTTTTCAGCAAACTACGGTGTCTACACCTGCCCATCAAACGACAAAGGATAATAAAGGTTAGTCGTTTATACATAGTGTGGGTTCCATCACAATATCTTGTGATAGGCATTTTTTGTTGGGGGGGGGGGGCGGGGGATCTTCTGACCTAAATCAGTGTAAATAAATTGAAGGCAAGGCAAATATTTGCCTGGCACTAAAAATAAAAAGGTAGAAAGCATGACATATTGAGCTACTCAGCATTTAAAGGATGTGGCTTGTGAATGTTAAGCACTGAGTTGGTCGTATAGGCATATGCATCGTGAGGTGTTTCATGGAAATATGTCCCACCCCCATGAGCCATCATGTGCTGGAGGAGGAGGATTCAAAAGAGGGCGCTATATCGAAAGAAATGTGTACACTGTTCGCCGGATTTTTATTTTTTGTTATTTTTTGGGTGGGGGAGGGGGGGGGGAATCCAGCCACACTGGAGCTAACGCCCGTTTCAGACAGCCGCTCAAGAGTCGCGCTGAATCAAAATTCTGAATTTAGTATATGAACAGTTCGACGTCTGAAACAGAATAGGAGCGCCTGGACGCGCTTGAAGTCGAAAGGTCGACTGTCGCAGTCGTTCGGAACGACTCCGGGAGCGCCTTGGTTTGAGGCGTTGCTTTTGTAATGAGCCGTTTATTTTTAGTTCGCCTGTCTGAAACCAAGAAGTAATTTGGGTCAACCTAGAGTCGCTCCTAATCTATGCGTACGTTCGTTTAGCTTCCCTGGGTCGACCCCGGTGTGTGGAATTTTTTTTTCTTTTCAGGACGAACGTGGGTAATTATCTGCGCACGTTCGTCCTGGGAAAAAAACCGCCATACACCGGGGTCGACCCAGGGAAGCTAAACGAACGCACCCTATTTGGTTCGGCATGACTCCGGCGTGCATGTCTGGAACGGGTTTAAGCTTGACCTGCTGACGTGGAAATTAAAAATCAGCAAGGAACCATTTTGTATTTCTTCTTCTCTCATAACAGAAATGCAAACATTCATACAAACATGCCCCAAAGGCGCTGTTGCACCATCGGCTATGTTCAAGTTGGTCCATGAAGGAAGACGTATTTCAACCAAAGGCCCTCTCGTGACAGTCTCTGCAAGCGCTATCATGGACTGCACAATGATGTGCAAACGGTGCGCAAACTGCTTCGCATTCGATTACGTCACATCCACTCGTAGATGCAGGCTGTTTAGTCAACAGGTACAACTGGATACAAACCAAACTGTTCTTGAGCAAGGGTGTCTGGTGTACATGAAGGTGGAGCAGACTAGAGTGTAGACCATTGTGTAACCGTCAATAATATGTGCCACCAAGGGAGGGTGCTCAACGAGATATGGCCGAGATATTCTGATTTTGTTTTCAGCGGGAACTTTTCTTTCAAACATTCCAAATCAAGGCTTTAAAAAGACTATAAAATTGGGCCGAAAAATGTAAAAAATCCTCAGGTGGAGGCCTGTTAGCCCAGCAAATTAATCCAATTTGAATCCATGATTTAAAAAAAGTAACAAGAGAAACACTTACTCACGCACACACTCAGTCAGTCGGCCCAAGTTGGCGCGTTGGTCTTGGTGGGTATACCGTGGCCGCCCCTGAGTGGGCTCCCACACTATAATTATCAAATGTTAGCATAATTATCAAATTTGGGCCGAATTTAAGAAAACCGTAAGTGAGTAGTCCAACAATGTTATCCAATTTGGGCCAACAAATTCAAAATCAAAAGGGGGTTAGGCCTATAAGTCCAGCATTTTTATCCAATTTGGACCAACAATTAAGAAAAACACAAGGAGTAAGTCTACCGTTTACAGTGGACAGTTCATGTATTCTCCCATTTTTTTTTTGGATTTGTTGTTTTATAATAATGTGTTGAGGTTTTTAGAAAGATACCGTTTACTTGATTTCTGTATTCTGATCGTTGACGAGACAAGGCAGCTAGCTCTATGGTGGCATAAGACAATTGTAAGTTGGTAAAAGAAGAAATTGAGCTATAAGATATAATTTGAGAAATAAACGTTGTTTCAATAAACCAGTTACACCATCTTTCAGAGGCTTAAAGCCATTATACATTTTCGGAACAGAAAAAAAGATAAAAGTTCACAGATTTACAACTAACTTGTAGGGTTTACAGAAGGTAATGGTGAAAGACTTCTATTGAAACATTATTCCATGAAATGCTTTATTACTTTTTGAGAAAACATTATAACAATTATCAATTCTCGTTAGCGAGAATTACGGATTTATAGTAAACACATGTCATGACACGGCGAAACGTGGGGAAATAAGGGTGGGTTTTCCCGTTATTTTTTCCCGACTCCGATGACCGATTGAGCTATGAACTTCGTGTTGGGAGACTGTTGATATTGTGTTCCCCACCATTGAAAAGTTTGGGGCGACATGTACCCATGTACCCCTCCCCAAACCCCCGAGTGACGCCTATGTCAAAGCTCGATGGCTGAAAGCCTGATTTAACTAAACCGCATCTGTTCAAGTAGTTAACCACTCATTCATCTTTTCATAAAAACGTTTGATTTACCCGCATTATGATGCAGTGATAGCCAATGATACAACAGCCGTCTTGTAAAGTTGCGGCGACATTTTCATTGCACGAGCATAACGATGAACAGTCATTGCTATGTGTTCATAGCGGTTTGTGACTGCCTTTTTTATGTAGCTCCACTTGTGGTTCTATTAAAGGGAAGGTACACGTTTGGTAATTGTCAAAGCCCCGTCTTCTAACTTGGTGTATCCCATCATAACCATAAAATAGTAGCCTTTGGAAATTTGGGCTTAATTGGTAATCGAAGTTGCGAGAAAATGATGAAAGAAAAACACCCTTGTTGGGCGAATTTGTGTGCCTTCAGATGAGAATAAAAGACTTCTAGCTAGAAGTCTATTATTATTTAAGTGAGAAATTACTTTTTTTCTCAAAAACTACGTTACTTCAGACAAGGTCGTTTCCCAAAATGTTTTATACTCTCAACAGCTCTCTGATACGCTCGCAACATACAGCACTTACCTGAAAACGATTCATGTGCCATTTTACCTCATTTGAAGATGAGTACACTAGCTGTCACAAAGAAAGCTGTGAAACGGCACAAACCTAAGAAAAAAGCCACCGTGTCCAAAGGATTTTTGGTATTCAATTATTATACAGTAACACTCTGGACGCCATTTCTAATCTAGTCAAGTGCAGTCTAGCCACTCAACCAATGTACAGTCTAGTCTGGCACCTTGACGAGTGTGCCAACACATGTTTTTTCCCCTTTTTGGTGGGGGGGGGGGGGGTTGGGGTTGTCGAGAAAAGGATAGTATAACAAGTTCCGTACACAGCTGGGGTGGACAACCGTCACATTTATTATGGCTTGGTATCGCTTTGTTAACAGTTCTCCGGTAATTCTGACGGGAGTTCTCACGTGACCAATCATTTCTGGTCGATGTTGCACGCACAGTATCTGCGCATCTATCCAGTATCATGGAAAGCAAATTTTTGCTGTATGCGCTTTGAGGTATTAGGATGTGAGTAAAGAAACCAGGTGTTTAAAGACACTGGACACTATTGGTAATTGTCAAAGACCAGCCTTCTCACTTGGTGTATCTCGACATATGCATAAAATAACAAACCTGTGGAAATTTGTGCTCAATTGGTTGTCGCAGTTGCGAGATAACTATGAAAGAAAAAAACATAATAATTGTCACACGAACGTTAAATCTGAGGTCTCAAAATCAAATTGTGGAAAATTACTTCTTTCTCGAAAACTATGGCACTTCAGAGGGAGCCGTTTCTCACAATGTTTTCTACCATGAACCTCTCCCCATTACTCGTTACCAAGAAAGGTTTTATGCTAGTAATTATTTTGAGTAATAACCAATAGTGTCCAGCCATTACAGCCATTATACACTTTTGGAACAGAAACAAAAGTTCACAGATTTACAAATAATTTACAGGGTTTACAAAAGGTAATGGTGAAAGACTTCTCTTGAAATATTGTTCCATGACATGCTTTACTTTTTGAGAAAACATTAAAACAATATCAATTCTCGATAGCGAGAATTACGGATTTATTATAAACACATGTCATGTCACGGCGAAACGCGCGAAAACAGGAGTGGGTTTTCCCGTTTATTTCTCCCGACTCCGATGACCGATTGAGCCTAAATTTTCACAGGTTTGTTATTTTATATATAAGTTGTGATACACAAAGTGTGGGCCTTTGGACAATACTGTTGACCGAAAGTGTCCAATGGTCAATTGATGTTTTCCTTTTTCCCGTGTCAAAAAGTATGCGGATGTAAAGGTTTTTGAAATGTCCTACTGTCTTACACACCGGACACTGTAATGAATTTAAAGTTTAGATTAATATTGGTGAAAGTACATTATTATGCATGGAGTAACATCGCTCATCAATAATAATGTCAGCTTGTGCCCCAAGTCGTATAGATGTAACTATTTTCACCAATATTTACCCTCAACAAATTACACAACTTATAGACGATGTGACCCATGTTTACATTCAAACCGCCCTCTGTTGACAAAACACTGTATACGTCATGTTTCGCCGGGCAAAAAGACGCGTAGTCATGGTAAGATTGCATACACTTTCTAGTTGGCTGCTGCCGAAACACAACGGTTTTGCCCGGCGGTATGCGCGCGAATCATGTTATGGTTTTCGAGTGACGTCAGAGGTCACAATCGTCTATAGTTACGATTTATTTCTGAAGTCGTGACTACTGTCGCTAAGTTTCTCTGCATTATTCGGGAGGCTGTGCACAAAGTCGTGACTCATTACTTCGATTTTTACGACAAATATATCTCGACCAAATGTACAACTTGTATCCGAAGTCGTTATATTGTCACTGTCGTGGATATTGACACCTTGGTGGATAAGTTAAATCATTTTGTGACATATAAGTCACTGGTATGCTTGTTAACTTCATGAAATAGATACCAATAATCAAATAGCCCGTTATTAATTGACAACTGTAGAAACACGGCATAGACACCGGTCCTCCAATTAAATAACGAGCTTTCAGCAACTTACACAAAATGCAAAATCCAGCGAAAACGTTCTAAAATCTAAAGTGATCACCCGAACTTGAACTGATTTCAATTTCCCATATAACAGCACCTTGTACACAATTTAGTAGCATTAACTTAAAGTCACCTGGAAGTGGTATTTTGTCAAAGTAAAGCTTTTGTCACTAAAATATGTGTTTCGATGAGTGGAATATGAATACAAAATTAACTTAGGTTTAGAAAAATAGTTTCCATGTTGTTTACAAATTTAAAAATAAGCCCGACCCGAGAGGGTGCTGTTCGTGACGTCAATCGAGGCGCGATGAATCGCATGCAGTGCCAGAACAAGATGGTGACGCTTGGCGCAAGCTACAAACATGCCCTCAAAGTTGAAACAAAACCTGATTTTTGTTCACGTTAGGCAAATGCTCCTTTAGGTTCGTTCCGTCTTTCAGGTACCTTCTTCGACTTACCCACTAGCTGGACAAATTGTTGGGATGGCGTCATGTTTTAGAAAAGAACTTTTCTCTTCATGTTCTAATGTGTAGTGTATTCCGTACAGATTCTCGAAGCACGACGGCTCGAAGTGGTTGCTGCACAGCGCTGGAATAGACTTGCAAACTGACTCAATCTTTAGTTGTTTTGCTGCATCCAGCAGCAATACACCTGGGGTGGATTTCACAAAGGTAGTCCTAACTTAGGACTAGTCCTAGGCAATGCTAAGAGATAGGACTGGTCCTAAGTTAGGACCAGTAACTCATCCTAACTTAGGACTGGTCCTATCTCTTAGCATTGCCTAGGACTAGTCCTAAGTTAGGACTACCTTTGTGAAATCCACCCCTGGTCGACATTGCTGAAAAATGCAAGAAACAAACTTTTTCGAAACGTGCGAACTCACGACTAGAACTTGAATGTACTTGCACGTACGTATACGATGTTCGATCGAGGCAAAGCTTGCCTCGATTGACGTCACAAAATGGGTAGGCGGAATCACCACCCACACTCAACTGTATTTATTTTTGTAAACATATAAATCGTTAAAAACAATTACTCAATTTTTTTTTCCCCCAGAAACATATACTCTAATGTTTGAAAAAAATAAAATATGTTTCCAGGTGACTTTAAAGGGCTAAAAGTTAACCATAAACAATGGGAGACTTTCTGGGACGATAGAGGGCAGCAGACTTACCGGGTAAATCCATTGTTCTCAGAATTATGCGCATGTTCAGAACTACGTAAACAATGGAAATTTACCCGGTATGTCTGCTGCCACCTAGCGTTGGAAAGTCTCCTATTCATGGCATACACAAGTTTACAAATCCGAGCAGATTTGCCATTTGATTGGAGGATTGTCCGTCACATGATAGCAAATAAAAGTACCATTGAACGCTGAGTCACTCACCTCGCTTTTTCGTTCCATCGATGGAACGAAAAAGCTGAGTAAAAACGTCACTGCGTGCGCGTGTTTTTGGTAACGCAGCAGTGTTACTGCAAGGCATATTAGTAAAATTACTAGCATTCGGCTTCTACAATTAAAAATTGTAAGCCTACGCTTTGTTTCTTTTGAAAGTTGTTACATAAAACAAATAATGAATGTTTTTCATTCGTGCAATGGTGCGAATATGTTCATTCGTTGAAAGTTGGAATGTTCTATTCAACTCGGCTCCGCCTCGTTGAATAGTATTCACATAATTAATGTTTATGAGTGCAATGGTGCGAATATGTTCATGAGTTGAAAGATGGAATGTTCTATTCAACGAGGCGGAGCCGAGTTGAATGGAACATTCCAGCTTTCAACTTTCCAAGGAACATGGCAGCAAGACTTTTGGTAGTTATACACAATTTTAGGGCTACTTGTGTGGAATAATAGCAAATATTGCCAAAAATAATTATAAAATCACTACCTATAGCAGCCGCCACTGCGTATGAAAGGCAATTTCTTACTATAAGAAATTCAATTCCAGAGATTGTTGCTAATTTGCAGAAAGGAGCAGGATTACTAGACACAAAATTAGTGGTACACGGAATATGTTGTTGTGTATGGTAACATTTTGCTGTGCTCAGCTCATTGTGTGCTTAGTCTGCTTTATGAAATTGGCCAGGTAGCAACCTCACTTGCGATTTTACAGCACAGTTTTTTTGTATGGCATTACGTCATAAATAGGTATAAATGTAAATTGATGTTTTACTTTCATTATTCTCTTTGTGTATCTTCAAAACTGTTTAGTGCAACATACTGGCTCTAAAAGTCAGTTAGTGATTAGAAGAAATTATTGTTATCGTTATCTTTTTTTTCCCAAGTGGAACTAAGTGGTAAACTGGAGATGTAATGCTTTAGTCAATTTATGTGTTTTATTATTGCCGTACCTTGGAAATTATTCAGATTTTTTATGCAACAAAGGTGCAGCCTTTGGAAATATTGGGTACGTTGAAATATTGAGTACCTATTAATCAACAACCGAATACACGACGCTATTGAATAGTTTGTAAAGTTATTCCTGAGGGGGGGGGGGGGGGGAGGTATTAATGCATGAACATAATGGTAAATGAATTTTTTAGTTTGAATGTTGCTGATGTCATTATTTGCATTGACAGTTCATGGTATAATGATTGTATTAATTTGTCTTTAAGTATAAAGAGGGAGTATAATAACTCCAGTCGAAAAACAAATACTCAAATTGTATAAAATAGTGTTGTTTCCGAGAAATTTATATTAATAGGCAGCCGGTCAAATAAGCAGCTAGTTTAAACGCCACTATAATCTAATTCCCATTAAAACTAAAGCTCCGCAAAACAATGAAGAATCGGTTATTAACTAAATAAGCAGTCATGCTTCATGCGATACGCAGACAAATTAACAAACCACTCGAACAACAGTCAAAAGCTTTTTTTCATTAGCTGAGCCCTTATCTGCTAAAATTTAATGTTGACTTCACATAGCTAGAACGCCTCATGACTTTAATTGAGTATAGTGCTTTATAAAAAAAAATACCTGCCTCAAAGTATATAGAATAGACGATTTCGCCGGATGCGTGTTCATGGTTTAGTAAAATAGCCTGTGTTGTGCCTAAGAATAATAAGGAAACATATTTTATGGTTTGAGTCATTGGTCCTTTTTTTAAATATATGGTGGCTTTTGGTGTTGTAACAGTAGCCTTATTAAGAATTATAATAACGATGCACAGCATTATCCAAACTGATCGAAGATGAAGATGATGTACTATTATTATTTGTTTTTACCCATACACCGATGTGTATATAAGCACCTCAGTACTTTCCAGAGCCGTGTGAAACAGATCACAGGTATATTACTCGGTTGGGATTCGAACCCTCGGACCCTTGGAATTCTAGCACAGTCTCTTATCAACTAGACTACCGAGATAACCCGGTAGCAAGAGGCAGTTCGAATCCTGCGTTTTGGCAGCGGGTACCGCAACATCTATTATAAACCTGTATTTATTATGTAGGAGGCAGAGTACTTAATGTTGGTGACGATTGAAGGCAATTGTAAGCTCATAGCTTTGAGGGTATAACGTACGATATGTTCGTTAATTTGTTTCCAGCTAACTTTGCCAAACTGATCTTATGTTTTGAAAATACCCCGCGAAATAATAGGACATGGGCTCAATTGAAAGGCTCTACAAGGCAAAACATTACACATGATAATTGCCGTTTTTTGGCCCTGTGTTGTTTTTGAGGCATCATGGGTGCAACCTATGGATGTATGGTCAACTATACAGTAGACAATGAGTCGACAACCATACCTGACCTATATTTCTACAATACAATTATAATAAATTACTTTTTGAGTTTGCACGTAGTTTTATTTTGTCTTTGCACAACAGTTTTTATAATATGCGTGTAGTTTAAACCCAAAGTAGACAGAGTTTAAGAAACTAAACAAAATAATTAAAGTCTTAAAAGTGTAAACATCCGTCGAATTAATATATGTTTCCTGGTCAAACAAGTGGTCAGTTTAAGTCCGACGTATTCTCTTTCTCGCTAATTGCTTAAAGTGTAGGCAGTCGCTCATGCGTAATGCGATTAAAAAATGATACAAAATTACAAACCACTCGATTACAGTCAAATTTGCAGCAGTTTTTGTGTTGTTGTTAAGTCTACTCGCAAACGGCTAAACGCCACATGCGTTTAATTGCATAAAATGCTATATAAATGTGTATGCCTCAAATTGAAACCGAATGACCTTTTCCACTGAAGTAACGTTTTGCTTCAATATGAATTTATAAAAGTGAAATAGGTTTGTTGTGCCTAAGAATGACCAGGAAATCTATATAAATGGTTCGGCGTTATTATTGGTATAGCTATTTAATGGCGTATTGTTATAGTAAAAACAAAATTGAGGTGCACAGCTTGATCAAAACTGTAAAACGAGGATGACCCCATAATGTCATGGAAATAGTAAAAAAAATGAACAAAATATGTTTTGAGGGTGATGTCGTTTGGATAATTTAATCTATATGTGATAGTTATGCTGTTGGCTATACTGAGGTCAGTTGCCAGCTAAACTTTCAACCTTTGAAAACATGTTTGTCAATTTGTCTTCAAATGTTTCCTCCTGGAGGCCATCAGATTACAATGAGCGAAACCTGTGGTTCTTTGAAGAACCATCAGGAACCATGGAAGGAACATTATTTATTGTTTTCAATTTAATGTTTCCAAACTGGTTTTCCTTTTTGAACAAACTCGCGAAAGATTACAACATGAGGTCACGTGCAAGGCTTTACCAAACGTAAGCAAAGAGTTGCAGCTACGGAAACCTTGAGTTTGGTGCTGATTACGTCATGAGTATTTAGGGGGGGTTTAGCAAGGAATTTTTGGTACAGCTACCGCACAAATATTGGCGCTAGCCCTATAAGTGCGTTCATATGCCTTAAAGATATTACAACACTTCAGGACTGAAGCCTTTTAATGTTTGAGTATGGAATAATCTCTCTCTGACAAACTATGTGCCGCAGAGGGAGTCGTTTCTCAAACTGTTTTCTACTTTCAACAATAAGATGTTATACTACCATTTAATTTGATTAATCGCCAAAAGTGTTCACTGCCTTTAGGCTAAACCATATAAATGTGATATTAATCATGTATGAATTCTGCTCAATCTAATGATGAAAACTGAGTCTAGATAATACGACTTTGTACTCATAACAAGTTAATTTGTTTCAGTTATTTTCTTCGTTTGTTTCTTATTAACGTAATGCTGTTGAAAAATTAGGCAAATTGTCTGGAAAATCTACAATAAAAGTCGCCTCGTGAAAAAAATAGATGAACACAAGAAAGTCTAATCATTTACGTTTAATTTATACTTTTGTCGGGAGATAAACAAACATCTTCCAAATAAGGGGCGCCAAACGAGGCAACTTCCATAAAAATTCAAATGTTCAAAAAATGCCTGCTTTTTGTCGTAGAATGACAGGAACAGGTTGCGTGTAAATGACCTCGTGTGACATCGCCCTTATTAGTTTCATGAGAACTTCGAATTAAATCATCAACGTATAGGTACAATCCTGGCCTTGTCTCGTTGCCCCCCGCCCCCCCCCCCCCGGTTCCCATTGTTGCACGGTCTTTTGCATTGAAATCAAGTCTGAATCATGGGCATCACTGCGCTTGAATAATTGTGTAAAAATAAATTCACTAGACAATTTTAGACAATCCCGGTAACGGCGTTGCATGCCTTCCCCTTTTTATTGTTCATCTTTTGGCTCGATGGTACAAAATGCTCGACTTACTCCTGATGATTTTTTCTCCTTCAATTTTTGGTTCAAATTGGGTAAAAAATTCCGCCTTAATTTGATGTAAACGGTAGACTTACCCCTTGTGTTTTTCTTAATTGTTGGTCCAAATTTGATAAAAATGCTGAACTTACCCCCTTTTGAATGTTTAAATTTGTTGTCCCACATTGGACACAAAATGATAGACTAACCCCTTGTGTTTTTCTTAAATTCAGCCAAAATTTGTCAATATTGATGGACTTACCTCTTGCTATTCTTCCATTTATGGGTTCAATTTGGATACAATTGCTGGACTTCGGTCTTCTACTGAAGATTTTTTTTCTTCTTCATTTTACGGCCTAATTTGATAGTCTTTTTTAAAAGGCCCCTATTGTATTGTTTAAGAGATAAATTCACGCAATTTTTTGATTTTTTGAAACCCACCCCGGCCATATCTTGTTGGGCCCCCCTGCCCACTTTCGATAAGGGAATAACTGTCTTAGGTATTTGAATAAGGGAATCAATGTGTGGTGAAGAGGTTTTCAACTAGTGGTTTAAACCCGCCGGTGGGGGGGGGGGGGGTCAATGCTTATTGTCAGTGGGAAGTGGACAGGGAATGATTTATGTAACGTTAGGAATGGGTGGCCCAAGCATTGTGGCCGGGATTGTAGTTGATGACATTGGGTACCAATCGTATCTCTTGAAGTGAGATTGGAGTAAGAACAAGTGCGAGAAGTCAGTCACTTATACAGTTTTTCTTATTTTGTTTGCGGGGGTTCTTTGTGGCAATCTCTTATGTGCAGAGGCAGATCACACGGCAACAATTAATGTATTATGTTGAATCTGAGGACAAACTCAGGCTCAGTGAAATCCCGGAGGAAGTCACCAAAGTCAAACGACAGAAATGCAAAATATCTTACTGTCACAATATGTTTAGCTCAATTATGTCTTAATTTTGTTGAACCGCAAAATCAACGAACAATAGTCAAGGAATGCAGCCGTCGGATTGTTGCATGCATCAGTACGAACTCGTTTACTTGCAAAGCACGTGTACAACATATCCAGGCCCAAATTCATGGCTCTGTTTACCTAGTGTGTTCTATAAAGCACCGTGCTAAGCAGAGCCGTGGAATCTGGACCCTGGGTTTTCTGCACTGACACATTCTTTTGAAAGTCCGTGACATTTTTTTTCTTCGAATAATGATACCACAAAAAAAACAAAAACAAAAAACACTAATGTTTCCTAATGGATGGATATACCAGTGACGTCAAGCACAGATATAAGGGTGTGTCAATCACGTGATCACGTTTCCCAACCCATTCGTTTAAGCGTCAGTAGCCAGAGGTGTTCATCTTTGAAGCTGCGTTGTTTTTACACCACTGGACACAAACATAAAACTTGCTGCTTTCATTAAGGAATCTTGGTATAAACATAGCGGGTTGTCTGGAGTAAGCTCTCTGCTATCATGATCACCCTTCACCACATCAGCCATGTTTTGCCTCCTCTGATGCTGATGACATTCATCGTCTTGTTCGGTAAGTGACTTTATATTTATGATCAAGAAAGCTTAATAATGTTAATGCCTTATTACGGCAAAATGATCGCTGAAGATCATTCTGTTGGATGATAACTTGTGACACTCTTATAACATATAAACAATAAATAAAGCAAATTAAATAAACTAGACATTCAATTTGTAAGAAATCACAAAAACAAGGTTTTAGTTTTGGTGATCCTAGATTTGAGTTTTAGTCATGTCTCATGATTTAAAGGAACACTTTGCCTTGGATCGGTCGAGTTGGTCTTTGAAAAGCGTTTGTTATAATATGCATATGGGTAGAAAGATGCTGTAAAAGTAGAATACAATGATCCACACAAACATGCCTCGAAATTGCACGGTTTTCCTTTTACCTCGTCGACTAACAACGGTCGGCCATTTATGGGAGTCAAATTGTTGACTCCCATAAATGGCCGACCGTGTTAGTTCGCTCAGTAAAAGGAAAACCACGCAATTTCGAGGCAAACTTGTGTGGATCATTGTATTCTACATTTAAATTATCTTTCCAACCATATGCATTTTATAACAAACGGTTACAAACGCTTTTTTATAGACCAACTCGTCCGATCCAAGGCAACGTGTTCCTTTAAGACCTGATAAGTAAATAATACATAGGCCTACTCAGATGAAAAACAAAACTCGCTTCATGAGTCACTGTGTCTATTCAAACGGCTCTTCAGACTCGATTGTCACTTTGAATTCATAAGTTAATGTTGTGCCTTCCCGCCACGTCTCATTAGTTTCCACGTAATATTTACCCCAAAACCTACTTATTTTATTATTATCGGTTTATTATACAACATTTTGTTAAACTTCGCAGCCAAAGGCTGAATTGCGTTTAAAATACAGAGCATTAGAATAATTTTGTTTCTACAGAACAACATTAGGAAGTACAAAATACAAACCAACCCATGACTATAATACAAATAATACTGTCAACTCAAGAGGTATGACTTACTTCTTGCTATACCTACTCGCAAACAATTACGTATTGTTTTTTTCGTTTTTAAATCCTGAAGCCTCCAATAAAGAAGGTATTATTGGTAATATCTAAATGTAATATACACCTTTTGTAATTTTCAACACCAGAATCCTAGTAACGTACTTGGTTTATTCCAACATAATAATGCGTAACTTAAAGGCAGTGGACACTATTGGTAATTACTCAAAATAATTATCATCATAAAACATTTCTTGATTACGAGCAATGGGGAGAGGTTGATAGTATAAAACATTGTGAGAAACAGCTCCCTCTGAAGTGGCGTAGTTTTCAAGAAAGAAGTAATTTTCCACGAATTTGATTTCGAGACCTCAAGTTTAGAATTTGACGTCTCGAAATCAAGCATCAGAAAGCACACAAATTCGTATGACAAGGGTGTTTTTTATCTTTCATTATTATCTCGCAACTTCTACTGCCGATTGAGCTCAAATTTTCACAGGTTTGTTATTTTATGCGTATGTTGAGATACACCAACTGTGAAGGCTAGTCTTTGACAATTACCACTAGTGTCCACTGTCTTTAACATATCCGTCAAAATGTGGAATATTATTGGTTTAACAAAATTGCAAGAGAAAAAAAAAAAACTTCTAGGCCTGAAACCTTTAATTTGTTTTGTGAGAAATAAACGTGTTTTTTTTTTAAAAACTATGTCACTTTAGACAGAGCCGATTCTCACAATATTATTATTAATGGCTTTCAATAGTAATTTGCGTTCAACATTATCAAAATTTTGTTATATTTAGCTGTTCCGACCTACCGTCGGAACAGGTATTGTTTTCGTCGAGATTTTTATTATTTTTATTATTATTATTATTCTTTGTTTCCGCCTAAAACCCCTTAGCGTTTGTACAGCGTTTTTGTTTAGGCCCCTACTCCTTAAGTATTAGGATAAAATAGTTAAATCATATATCAAATTGAAGCTTAGAGCCTAAGCTTTACTCGAATAAAAAAGTGTAAAAATTCTTCATTAATTAACCACGTGGTCTTCATTTGAATTTTTAATTTGTAAACTTGATGCAGTCACTTTCATGTTATTGTGAAATATTCTCTTTGGTAAATGCCATACAGTATGTACCTATCATGAGTTGTGACTTCTTGAGATGAGTCTAGGCGTTTGAACATAACTGGATGCAGTCACTTCCATGTTATTGTTAAACATTCTCTATGGTAAATGCAATTCAGTATGTACCTATCATGAGTTGTGACTTCTTGAGAGGAGTCTACTCAAAGTCTCTTTTTCTTCTTTTTCTACATACGTTCTGGACCACAGCGCAGTGTCTGTTTCTTCGTTTCCTAACCGAGTTCTGGACTAATATGCTTTGTACACGAAGGCTTAGGGTTTTCGTTTAACGAACGTGCGTATATAAATAGGGGTTTTTGACGACGACGACATACCATGGTGTCCACAGAATTACACTAAACTTAAACAGTTGGAAGATAATGACAGTTGAAAGCTTCGCTTAAAATATTACTTGCTGTGGTGTTGTAGTTTTTGAGAAATGAGTGAAAAAATGTCAAATTTAGACTCCGAGGTGGCGTCCTCCGTGGACGAACGTGCGTAATTGAATAGGGGTTTTTGACGACGACGACGTCCTCGTCAAAAACCTCTAAAGGCATCTAATACTACATTTCAACCCTACTTTTAAAATAGTTAAAGGCGTTAGCAGTTCATATTTAGTGACAATGTTCGCAAAATCATGACACGAGAATGATTTCGCCGGATCATAATCCCCTCTGTTGATATACATACATGTAAACCCTCGAGAAATGTACTGGCCCTCATACTCAGTGGTCATCAGTCGCGCTTACTTCACTGATACATGCGAGTTCGAATCTGCGCACGGGAACAATATTTTTGTTATCCCCCAAAACTAAAAAAATATTTCTTTTTGTAATTCTTAAGTTAGATTCTTATCTTTATATCGATAGTGTTGCCTTTTCTTTTTTCTTAATTGTTAGCCCAAAATAACATGTGTGCATGCATGACACGATGATGTTTGAAAAACACAGTAAGCGGAAAATGGTGATCATAAGCGCAGAGTTTGGTGGTTAAGAGTTCTGTGAAATCAAATCGTACTAGATCGAACATCAAACCACCGACCCCCAAAAATGTAAAAAATCGTAATTAATTAACCACGTGACCCATATTTGCATATTTAATTGGGAAATCTTTGTAGCACCATATCTCAAGAAGTACACTGCCGTTTTTTAGACTGTTTGTAGTTAAAGACTCCTTGGGGATTGGAGATTAATTTTGAAAAACCGTGACCTCAAGTTGACCTCTACTTCCGGGTCAACCCAAAGTGTGGCAATATCGATTTTCAAACTGTTCTCAGTTAGAGACTCCTTGGGATTGGAGATTAGCCTTAGGTTACCATGACCCCATGTCGACCTCTACTTCCGGGTCAACCGGAAGTGGCACCATAACTCATTCAGCATTTTCTTCTTTTTTTCAATGATAGACTCCTTGGTCATTTTAGCTCATAATCCAAGCAAAAGAACACGGAACAGCTTTGTGTTTGTTCACAAACACCTAATGTCTAGTTATTATTATTTTTTTACAAAAAAATGAGGTAAAATGCAAGCCTCTCCTTATACATTATTCTTGCGACTGGTGTCCGTTCACTGTTAATTAACTACTTTGCACAATGTTGACGTTATTCCCACTCGTGCTACGCCTGTCCTTCCAACATGCCATGCCTTTTGTCCACTACTCTATCAACATCAACAGGTTTTCACTCCCTTTTACTGGGTCATCCATTCAACCACCGGAAGCAGCAAGCGATCTTGAACTGACATTTTTAATATCGTCATAAGTCTATACGGTAGCGCTGATGAAATTTCCCCAAATAATTGTTGATGTTTTGTTAAAAATGGACCCGGCAGTGTAAATAACTCACTGTTCCAGTCGTTTGAGTTGTTATGACAGCACCAATGATACAATATCGATTTTTCTCAGAGGGAGGCTGCCGCAGCTTGTGTCTTTGGTTCGAAGGCCGGCTTATAAATTGTTTCACTACCAAGCCCCTTTCACACTAAAGGTATTTCCTGGGAAATTCCCGGGAACTTTTGGCCCATCTCCCCGGGAGTTGCCCGGAAAATAGCGTTTCCTGGGGAAAAAATTAACCCTGCTCAGGGGTAGGAAGTTAACCCCGGGCTAAAACGTTTTTCATGAAACGACCGTGCATATTCCCGGGGAATAGTACTCCAGGGAGTTACCAATATACACATATTGACTGGCAATGAGGTAACTAGTGTACGTCTATTCCCCCGATGGACTTGGAGTGACCAGAAGAGGGACCTATTTCCCGAGGCCGAACTCGCAATTTTTTGCATAGTTCCTTTGCAATGACACTTTCAGGGATCGAAGGTTATGGTGCAATAATGATCCTAAGGCAATGATGTCATGATGACGTCATCACCGGTAACGTGACGTCATCTTAAAGGTGTTTTATGTTAAATGTTTGAAAATGTATATCAAATCAGCCAAAAGGGACTGTAGGTTTCTGTTTGCGGAATTGGGTAGGGAAAAATTAGGTCTTCATTTTTTTTTATCGTGTGGTGGTTGACCTAACATGACATCTACTTCCGGTCGAAACGGGCCAAAAACGTAAGTGCCCTGTAACTCAAAAGTGGTAAAAGTTATGAAGTTGCTTTCCAGGACGTAAGTGTCTAGCAAGGGTGGGCAGTTCAAACAAAATATTGATGACGTCACAAATTGCAACAGCGCCCTCCAGCGGCAGGTTGAAAACTCTTCAAAATTGACTTTTTGAAGATGTCTGTGGTGAAATTTGTTGTAATCACTTTAAATTTTACACACACGTTAACTGTCAGGCATGCATCATATGTGTGAAGTTTCAGATCAATGACGTCATCGGGGTCACGTGACGCGGCATTAAATGTGAACTTTTTGAAGTCGTATAACTCTCGAAATAATGACGCGATTATGTTGAAACTTCGTGGATTGTTAGATATTGGCAAATTCTCGTGAATTGTAAAATGACGTAATGATGACGTCATCACATGTTTTTTTAATTTTTTTTTCAATTTTTGCGCCTGTAACACATCAATTGCTATCTGAACATGGTATAATCCAAATTATTTTTTTAATAGCCCGGATTGGTCATAACTGCTGTGAAAAAATAAATAAATAAATTTCAAATTCAGTTGAAAAATTTAAAATGTTATTAAAGAAACATCTATGCTTTTGTGCACATATGCAATTATGTCTTGTTTATATTTATTTTTACTTAAAAAAAAAAAAATTGCCTAAGAGAGTATTTTATATAATTGTGTGTGTGTGCCTCCCTATGTGACTGGATTAACAGGCTTTCGAGCTCCAGTGTTTAATTAGTGGTTTAATCCCAACGAGGTCTGTTTCTTGATGATCTTACCGAGACGAAGTCGAGGTAAATTACCAAGGACCAGGCCTCGGCGGGTTTAAACCACTAGTTGAAAACCGATTATACACACTTTGATTCTCATTCATAAATACCTTGTTGGTAAAAAAATATGAACACTTTTGGTCAAAGGTAAAATAAATGTAAACATAATAATTGTTCAATGATTTCTTTCAACACAACAGCCCTCCAGCTATACAAAAATGGTAAGGCCCTCCGCCGCCCTCGGTTAAACAACTCCTTATAAGGGAATGCTGTGCGCGGGGCGCGTATCGCGTGATGTGGCACAACTGTCCCGGCCGTTGCTCTTGACCAATAGGAATGAAGAAACTGTCTTGTGTAAGCACAGGTGCGAGCTCGCGTGTAACGCCCATGTTTCAACACTTTTTACTGGTCATTAAACAAAGGTTTATACACACCCACGTGACGCGCTCTCCACCAATAGGAATAGCGAAACTGTGTGGGGTATTTATGAATATACTTTTTCTTGATCCTTGCCATCACATTCGGGTTGTTTTGTAATTTCCTGTACCCTTACTGTTTGTCTTGCTTTGTATTCACGTGTGTATTTATATTATTTATTTTACATACTGTATGCTTGTGTTTGTCATTTTTTAATGGCAAACAAAAAGAATAAGAATAAGAAAAAACATTGTGCAGACCCAGACTTTCTAATATAGGTTTTTTCGGTCAATTTCAACAAAAATCCATTCATTTAAACTCCTGACTCATTCATTTTCGTTTTTAAAATGAATGCACTTTGAATCAACATTCGAGAGTCAAAACGAATTATTCAATTTCAAAAGTTAAGCATTCACTGGTCAAATAAAATCATTCAATTTCATTGGGGCGCAATACTCATTCAATTTTTTTTAAAGCCAGCAGCAAGAGCTGGTCAACCATTCAATTTCATTAATTGGCAAACATTTTCCAAATGCATTGTTTGCATTCAAATTCAATGACGTCATCGGGGGTCACGTGACGCGGCATTATAGGTTCACTTTTTGAAGTCGTATAACTCTCGAAGTAATGATGCGATTATGTTGAAACTTTGTAGATTGTTAGATATTGGCAAGTTCTTGTGAATGTGAAAAGACGTCATGATGACGTCATCACATGATTTTTTTAAGATTTTTTTCATTTTTGCACTTTTTACACATAAATAGATATCTGAAGCTATGCATTTGTGCACAAATAAATGCAATCATGTCTAGATGCAATTGTATCCTCCATGCAATACTGTCCGCTCCGGACACTTTTGCATATGTAATCGTGTCCGGGGCTATGCAAAAACCGTCCGGTGGACATGACATGACTGTACATGTATGTGTGTGCGTAAGCGAGCGTGCATGCACTTAACCTACATACTAATGCAGCATGAATATTTACGTATTTTATGATTGCAGCAAATACCCAAACGGCCGAACATTTCCATAGCCATTCATTACATGCATTTAGCTTGTACAAAATGGCGAACGTGTTCCGTCGACCAAGGGCGTTTAATTTACTGCAATGATGCTTTTGCACAGGGGCGGACACAACTGCATATGCAAATGTGTCCAGGGCGGACACAATTGCATTATGCAGCAGCGTCCGGGCGGACACGATTGCATATACAAAACCGCCTGGCGGACATTAGTGCATATGCAATAATGTCCGCCGGATAGTATTGCATAGAGGACATAATTGCATGCGACACCTATCTTAAAAAATAATTAAAAACGTACACTTATGGTTTGCGAGACCATAAAAAACAAAAATCCACACCAATTATCTGGGAACTTTTTTTCACATTAGTCACCTGGCTTATGCAATTTCATATTAAATAAAATAAGCATACGCTTCAGCAATCTACAGTTTGGGGGAGCTGTTGATAGTTTAAAACGGCTCCCTTTGAAGTAACGTAGAAAGAGAAATAAGTAATTTTCCACGAATTTGATTTGGAGACCTCAGAATTAGATTTGAGGTCTCGAAATCAAGCATCTGGAAGCACACAACTTCGTGGGACAAAGGTATTTTTTCTTCCATTATTATCTCGCAACTTCGACGACCAATTGAGCTCAAATCTTGACAGGTTTGTTATGTTATATATATGTTGAGATACACCAAGTAAGAAGACTAGTCTTTGACAATTACCAATAGTGTCCAGTGTTTTTAAACAAATACCGGTCAATATTAAGATCATTGAAATTCACTAAGTTGTAAAGTTCAAGTTTGCCTTTTGTCAGCCATATTTCATCAACATTATTGTAAAAAGCTTTTTTGTTTAAAAGAAAACCCCTCAATATGTGTTTTTCCTATATGCGCAATATTTATTTAGATACGACGAATCGCAACACAGCACATGCCAATCACCCCTGTTTCAGATGCGTAAAATCCGTCGTATCATACAGCAGCGGGCCATGGTAGATTCGCCGTTTTTAGATTTGTTTTAAATAAATTTGAGCTTTAACGGCACTGAACAATACTAGTAATTACGTTAAATAATTGTTAGCATAAAAACTTAATTGGTAACAAGCAACGGAGAGCTGTTGGTAGTATACAACATTGTGGGAAACGGCTCCCTCTGAGTTGTTCTTATGAATCTCACAGCACGCAACATAACGCAGTTAGGCTGTTTGTTCTTTTATTCGATGACCTTGAGCCCAAATTTTCACAGAATTGTTATTTTAAACAAATGTTGGGACACACAAGTTAGCATACTGGTCTCTTGACAATAACCAAACGTGTCAAGTGCCTTTACTCGTCATTGACAATTTTAAAATGCTGCCTTAAAATCTTATTTTGTCAGCTGTACATTTTGTCGGCTGAGACTTGTTTGATTGTTAAATACAAATCCGGGGTGCGTTTTGAGAAAATCTTGGAGTTAAGATATCATACATTTCTGAATGTTAAGTAAATTGTCTAAAGTTTTCAAAACATCTGTCTATTGGCCATTGACAACATGTGCCCCGTACAATGTAATACCATCGCTCATTATAGTTTGTAACCCGAAGGGAGGTATAGTAGTTACACAAAAAGCAGAACAGTTATTTTCAGAACCGATGATATACTCCGCGGTAGTAGAATAAAGAAAGACAGCTCTCTATGAACAAACTCTACATGGCAAGTAGATTCACACGTGGAGGCAAGACCCTAAATAAGGCAGGTAGCTTGTAGCGGCTTGCCTTTATATAACAAATGACATAAACTAAAGGTCCATGCTTATGACAAAACACAGACGAAACATAAACTATGAAAAACCGGTACCCCAAGTTGACCTTTACTTCCGGGCCAACCGGAAGTGGGACCATCTCAAGAACTACACAACCGATTATCAAACCAGTTTTTCAGTTATAGACTCATTGGGCATTCAAGATTAGTATGAAACAACTTTGACCCCACGCTGACCTTTACTTCCGGGTCAACCGGAAGTGGGCCCATATCTAAAGAAAAGTACAAAGCCAATGTTCAAACTTCAGTTATAGACTCTTAGACAATAAATATTAATTTTGGAAAACTGTGACCCCATGTTGACCTCTACTTCTGGTTCACTCGGAAGTGGGACATATATCAAGATCTACACAACCGAATGTTTTAACTTTTTCAGTTATAGACTCCTTTGCATTGCAGATTAGTCTTTGGTAGCTGTGAGCCCATGTTGACCTTTACTCACGGGTCAACCGGGAAGTGTGACCTTATATCAAGAGCTACACAACTTTTTGGAAACCTTTTTTCAGTTAAAGATTTTTTGGACAATGAAGCACATAATCCAAACCAAACAACACGGAACAGCTTTGTGTTTGTTCACAAACACTTTATGTCTAGTTTAGTTTGTTTTGTATTTTAAGATTGACGATAAGATTTGTAAAAAGTTAGATTGACAAAAATCCAAATAAAGCACTTTTGAAATGGTACTTTTTTACGTTATCCTTTAAAGGCAGTGGACACTATTGGTAATTACTCAAATTAATTATTCGCAAAAAAACTCACTTGGTAACGAGTAATGGGAAGAGGTTGATAGTATACAAATATTGACTGCTTCGAGTGTTATGGTTAAAACTATGACTCCCGAGGTGATCCCCAGAGCGTTCTATTTTCCCGAGGCGAGCGTTCTATTTTAGAACGCTCTGGGGATCACCGAGGGAGTCATAGTTTTAACCATTGCACGAGTAAAAGCAGTTAATATTTGCAATATCACACGGCCGTCGTCTAGTAAAACTAAGACATATCATGGGACGCGCTCTATACCAATGAAAAGACAGAATATTGGTAAGGGGGTGTTATAATATAAAACATTGTGAGAAACGGCTCTCTCTGAAGTAACATGAAAGTGACAATCATTATGCTACAACGACTTTGCAAACATCCCTTTTTAATAATAAGCTGTCATGAAACAGAATCCCGTCATTATTTTCCTTTTTTTGTTTTTTCGAACAATATCTTCTTTAAGGCAGTGGAGACTATTGGTAATTAATCAAAATAATTTTCAGCATAAAACCTTATTTGGTAACGAGTAATGGGGAGAGGTTGATCGTTATGTATAAAACATTATGCGAAACGGCTCCCTCTGAAGTGGCAGGGGTACTTTTTGAGAAAGAAGTAATTTTCCACGAATTTGATTTCGAGACCTCAGATTTAGAATTTGAGGTCTCGAAACCAAGCATCTGAAAGCACACAAGTTCGTGTGACAAGGGTGTTTTTTTCTTCTTTATTATCTCGCAACTTCGACGACCAAATGAGCTCAAATTTTCCCAGGTTTGTTTTTTATGCATATGTTGAGATACAGCAAGTGAGAAGACTGGCCTTGACAATTACCAATAATGTCCACTGTCTTTAATAATATCTTAATAAACTTAGTAAAAAGGTTTGAGTATGCGCCTATGAATTGTGTTAGACAGCAACAGAACCAAACCTGCATGGTAATCTAGGGGGCATGAGGATGGAAAAGGGGGGGGGGGACACACAAAAATATATAACTTATTTCTGTACTGCAGCAAAGCATTGACTTATCACTGTGATCTTGTCTAAGCCCTTCACACCTTCGAAAAGTCCAATATTTCAATGAAGCTTTCATTATTTTGAGATGTCTCTCCTTCCATATGACCCCTTTGTGCAATGTTTTGGACGGCCGCTAATCTCCGATGATGTATGCCGTTAAGGTGTTTGTGCGGCGTCATAATGAAGCCCGAGCCCTAAATGTAGCCTGCCGGGCTACATTTAGGTACATGTTTGGGGCTACATTTAGGTCCAGGCTACAATTAGGTACATGTTTGGGGCTACATTTAGGTCCGGGCTACATTTAGGTACATGTTTGGGCTACATTTAGGTCAGGCTACATTTAGGGCTCGGGCTACATTATGGTGTCGCACAGGCGTTCTCGAATCATCATTTGTTCAAATACTAAACTAGGAATAAGTGTATTTCAATAACCGATGACGTGATCATGACGTGATCATGACGTGATCATGACGTCATTCAACATATCTAACTGTGTGTAAAGTTTCAAGTTCGTACGAGTTAAGAAAAAAATGTGTTCATGTTAGCGGACAAGGACCGCTGGGAAGAAGATGTATCGGGGGGGGGGGGGGGAAACAAAAAAGAAGAGGTGTTCCGGGCTGAATGCCCGAACACCTAAAAGAATACAAAATAAAAGTGGGTCTGGGCTGAGTACTCGAAAACCTAATTGGTAAACTTACGGGTACTACCGTGTGTAAGTCTCTATTTTTTTTCTTTTCTTTTTTCTTCTTTCTTTTTTGCTCTCAAAATAGCCGGGCTTGTTGTCATTTATATATAGTTTCTTCCTATTTATCCACAACACTCAAAGGTTCAAATTTGGTATTTCATAACTACACAGTATAAGCAACTGTTGTTCTAATTGCTGTATTTTAACCGTTTAAATACCTAGGTTTACGAATTGTAAACACTAGTGTATATACATTACTAATTTCAAAACTAGAGTTGTGCAAACTCGTTTAGTCAAAACAGTTGCTTAGGTTCAAATATAAAACGGAGGCAAAACTTGTACACAACCACCATAACAGTGTGAATTAGTGATATTAAGCTATTAGTCATGGTCAAACCGAGTACACGATTAGGGATAATTATCAAATTTGTCTCCAGTATCGCCACCATGCCTCTTAGAAATCGACAAGACCGGGATATTGATTCTGCATAACCAGCATGATGAGACGTGCTTGTTTGGTATAAAATTATTTCGGTGGCTGTGTTCTCAGTTGCCTAATAAAGAGTGTGGTGTCTATGACAACAACAACAACTATATTTTGTCCCTCGTTGTGTATGAATAAGGCAAACTGGTAATTGTGGTGTTCTCTCTGGCAAACGGAGACGTAAGTTAATTACCTGGTTCTTGCACAAGCCCCGTCAAAGTGTTTCGTAAAGTGGCTACGAAATTGTATTAAAAGTTAGAATTTGTTTAGAGGCAGTGGACACTATTGGTAATTACTCAAAATGATTATTAGCATAAAACCTTACTTGGTAACAAGAAATGGGGAGAGGTTGATAATGTAACACAATATGAGAAACGGCTCCCTCTGGAGTGGAGTAGTTTTTGAGAAAGAAGTAATTTACCACGAATTTGATTTCGAGACCTCAGATTTAGAATTTGAGGTCTCGAAATCAAGCATCTGAACGCACACATGTTCGTGTGACAAGGGTGTTTTTTTCTTTCATTACTATCTCGCAACTTCGACGACCGATTGAGCTCAAATATGAACAGGTTTGTTATTGTATGCATAATTATGTTGAGATACATCAAGCAAGAAGACTGGTATTTGACAATAACCAAAAGTGTCCAAGGTCTTTAACCAGTGAAATAATACAAAGGAATACCTTTTTTTGGGTCAATTCCGGCACCTTTACCTTCAATGGCTATATACATATTGGGAACTTCTTTTAAGATATCAAAAAACATGCTGCTCATTGTGTACAAACCTAAAGTTTCCCCTTGTCAATACAGCTACACAATGTTTAAACAGCTTAAAGGCTCTAGACAAGTACAAAAATTGTCAAAGACAAGTATTCCCAACTGGTGTATCAAAATATCTGGTAATTGGTTCATTTGGTAATCGAAGTGGCAATAAACAAAACCAGGGGGAAAAATCACCCTCGTTGTACAGGAATGTGTTTGCTTTCGGATTTTAAATAATAGAATGCTTCGCGGAAGTCTTTTCATAATTATTAGTAATATTTTACCGCTTTCTCAAAAACTATTTAACAGCGAGTCATTTTTCACAATATTGTATACCATCAACAGCTCTTCGTTGCTCGTTGCTCGTTGCCAAGTAAGTTTGTTTGTTATTATTATGTAATTTGACTATTTATTAAACGTGTCAAGTGCCTTTAAGATACCAAGACTGAACAACTGTTAAGAAACTGTTGCATTTAACAACAATATCAGACATCACAGATACAGAATACAGAATACGAAAAACACCGTCAAAAGTTCAGCTGTTTAGCGGAGGTTTTTCTGTCCTAACTTAAAATACAGCAGCAGCTGTTATGCAAATGACATGCAAATGACCCCAACCGTCCTCAAACGGCAAGATTGGCATCATGCTAAAAGTAATACATTATGAAACGGCATCATTTTCAAAGAATACCAACATGAAGTTAAAAAACCAGGATTACTGTTGCAATTTTTTGTTCAATAAAGACTGAATTCTCGAAATCACGGGAGAATTTTTTGGAGTTTGTAATAAGACCTTACCGGTGGTGGCCGACCAAAACACAGTTCCACCAACGAGAATGTTCACACGATGTCATGTGTTTGTGCTTAAAGTGTGGTTTTTGCTGCCAACATTTTCACTGAAAACCTCCTGAACAATCTAAAAAAAAAAATTTTCACCTTCAAATTGTTTGATTAGAAAGGGTGCTGTCAGAGAGTCGGCCGACTTCGCGGTCTCCCATGACACAGCCCGATCTCACGCCGTGCACAACGCAAAATCCACGGCGCGTGAGCTCGCTCAACCTCAGTAATTTACGTCGGCAACGCGCAGACAAAATAATATGGTCATGTCACACCAACTGAGAAATCTTGCGCCTGCGATTGGTTCCCGACCGTCGGGGGATCACGTCGTACAAGATGAAATTGTTCTACTCTTGCGACTGTTTTTTTTTTCGAGCGGCGCGACTGTTTCAGATTGTCTTAAAACCATTGCAGTTACCCTCGTAAAAAATCACCGATTGAAAAGTTCCCGATGCTCTAAAGCTCAGGCGCAGTATTTCCTGAAAAGTTAGTTGCCAACTGTTTGTTGTTGACGCAAAGGTCGACCTCAGGCCGGCTTAAGACAACGTGTCAAACTTAGGGAATTTTGTTTTGTGCAATCTAAGGCTATTATGGGAAGAAGCCCGACTCGGGGAGTTATTGGCGCAAATGAAAAAGGTCATCTTTCCCATGCGATGAAATAATAACCATAACGATAATGTTTATTTTGTTTGAGGCAAACCAAGTGTAATCTTAGTTGCTATGTTCGTTGAGAACTGTCTGGCTATTCCACTGTACTGTGGTCTGTGGAGTAGGTTTCGAGACGTTTATAATTGGAGCAAGCCTGTCGACAGGTTAAGATCAATGAAGAACTCACTCCGCGGTAGTGAAGCTATTAACAACAAATCGCGTTTTTCATGAGATGAGGGTAAATTGTGTCCGATGAGCTCACTGGTGCAAATCATTGTGTAAACCATTAATGGTTCTGAAAAGCTTGATCGGTTCGATTATTGAGCATTACCTATTGACCATTCATAGACAACAGTAATTTTGGCACATTTGATTTGTGACTTCGCCTCATTGTTATTCGTGTAGCCAAGTTCAGCAACATGTAATCATTGCAAATGTGGTATCATTTTAAAGAGGAACAGTTCAGCTTTGCATTGATATATACCATATACAAAGAGAGTATTAAACAATAACAAATATACTGGATTGAAAAAAGTTTCCTTACTTTTTGTGAGCAGTTACATCAGAGGCAAAAAACAGTGAAGCAGTTCTTGCCACGAAAGCTTCAGCATTTTGTATGTTATAAGTTGGTCTTCAGGAGCTACTTACATACCTTTTTATTTTATCTATTCAGACTTGCACGGGTATTTTTAAGTATAAAAAGGCAGAAATAATAACCCTTATAAAATCTAGTCTACTCACTTTGGGTATCTCAGCACAATAAATGCACAAAATAACAAGCCTGTAAAAATTTGAACTCAATTGGTCGCCGAAGTTGCGAGATAATAATGGAAGAAAACACACCCTTGTCACACGAAGTTGTGTGCTTTCATAACGCTTGATTTCGGGACCTCAAAACCTAATTCTGAGGTCTCAAAATCTAGTGTAGGTATTCGCTTAGGACAGGCCTTAAGATCGAATGATTACATTTCTCATACCTTTTTGTTTTAGGTGTTTCCGTAATTGGAAAGCCCGCATCACAGAGTAGCATGTTCCATAACTACGACGCTAGCAGGGCCATTGATGGTGATCTCAACACATGGTCTGAAACAGGTAAGTCAGACTGTATCGTGCAATAACATCCGACCCATCAACATCTGTACTTGCTTTCTATACTCGTTTGAAAACCAATATTTTGTATTATATAACACCCAAGCAGATCCTTGCCATTTGATTGGAGGATTGTCCGTCACGTGATAGCAAATAAAAGTACCATTGCACGCTGAGTCACTCGCCGTGCTTTTTCGTTCCATCCGAAAAGTACCTTTGCACGCTGGCACGCTGCCAGCGTGCAATGGTACTTTTCGGATGGAACGAAAAAGCTGAGTAAAAACATCACTGCGTGCGCGTGTCTTTGGTAACGCAGCAGGTGTTACTGCAAGAAGGCATAGTAAAATTACTAGCATTCGGCTTCTAAAGTTGAAATTGTTTGTTTTGAAAGTTGTTTCTTTCAATCAAAATGACAAAGTTCTACTTGGATGTTATATAAAACAAATAATGAATGTTTTTCATTCGTGCAATGGTGCGAATATGTTCATTCGTTGAAAGCTGGAATGTTCCATTCAACTCGGCTCCGCCTCGTTGAATATAACATTCCATCTTTCAACTCATGAACATATTCGCACCATTGCACTCATAAACATTCATTATGTGTATACTAAGTGTCACTTCTAGAAACCCATGATATTGTATGATGCTCAATGGTACGGAACAGAACTAAAAAAGCAATACGTCGTTAACATGTTTCAGCTTTAAGGTTCTCTCGCAACTAATGCTCTTGTATAAGACTACTGCTATGAGCATAGACTACTATGAGCTCCCGCGACAACGGCCCGAGTCCAACGGGACAGTATATAGTTGAGAGCCAGCAATACTATCGCAAGAGCAGTAGAATCGCTTGAAGCACCACGACTAACATTGAACGACCTGTCCACAAGTACAACAAAAACAAGAGCACGAATTTCAAGCAAAATCCTGCAGATAGTGAACAGAACTGTGGTCCAAGAAATGCACATTTTTGTCAAAAAACGAACATGAATTCAGAAAAACAGAAAAAAAGCTAAATATTCCAAAACAAAAAATTGGCCTACATGTATAATGCTAGGATAACGCTATATCGAATATTATAGAATATCGAGAGTAAGCAAAACAAATTGACGCAGGGATAAAAAAAAGGGGAACATAGATTCGAAAAGAAACAGTGGAAACCTAGTAACGTTATCCAATTTAGAAATCAACTTCAGAAATATAATGGATAATACAAAATCAAGCAATTAATTGCATTCCCTGGATATGCTTGCAACTTCGAAGAGATACTTTTGGCACTCGACAAAAATTGTGCAACTTATTTTAGATAATAAGCCAAATAAAAATTATAACCGTTGGCCATTAATTTAGTTAATTGAAACCTATTTGTAATTATGAGGCTTACACTTGGGAATTGTTTTAACAAACAATCCAAAGATTGACAATAAGTTAATGATTTCATAATTGTCTTTTAAATGTTGTAATATCACATGTGAAATTAAGATCGTCTATACTTTCACGTAGATTCTTCAGACCCACATCCATGGTGGCAAATGGACTTGGGTGACAGACACTGTTTGGGTCGTATAACCATCACGTTATCAACGTACTGCTGCGGTAATAATATAACCATATTTGTTTTATCGTTTTATATAGACACAGGTGAATTATAATACAAAAGGTCTGTTATTTGTTCTACAAGTTAATTGGTGCAAATCGCAAAGAACTGTTGTCAGAGAGTACATTGTTGTTCATCTGGTCCATTTAGATCTTTTGTTCTTAGTTTCTGTTAAAAAAATATTAGTTTCGATTTTAAGTCTTGGTACAACCAAGATAAAAATTTAGTTTGTCATTTTGTTTCAATTGGTAAGAGTGATTATAAATATTAATTCACACGGACATAGTAAGTTGTCGTAAGTTCTAAAGATTGGCAGCTTGTCTATCAGGTACTTTTGGGTTTGGTACGTGAGAAAAACACCACCCTCAAAGGCATTGTCGCTTTATCACTCTAAAACCAATTTTCTGAACATGTGTTTTCATTTCTAAATGTGTAGAGCGGTATTTCATCGCTGCAGTTGTAAGAGCTGGTCTCAGCCCAAACTACTCCGAGAATCAGCAATGTGGTTTACCAGCCACAGAAGAACAGTCACAGCAGGGTGCCAGTGTAGGATTTCTCTGTGACCCACCGGTGTTTGCCAGGTACGTCAGTGTTGATATGGACCCCACAAGGTCTGGTGCAGACAGTCCCCCTCGGGTTATGATCACCGAATTGGAAGTCACAGAGTACGTATCCGGTGAGTGCAGTTCCTCTTCAAGCACTGACGTCACTGGTGCTTTTCAGCAGACTACGGTGTCTACAACTGCCCATCAAACGACAAAGGATAATAAAGGTTAGTCGTTTATACCTAGTGTGGGTTCCATCACAATATCTTGTGATAGGCATTTTTTGTTGGGGGGGGGGGCGGGGGGATCTTCTGACCTAAATCAGTGTAAATAAATTGAAGGCAAGGCAAATATTTGCCTGGCACTAAAAATAAAAAGGTAGAAAGCATGACATCTTGAGCTACTCAGCATTTAAAGAATGTGGCTTGTGAATGTTAAGCACTGAGTTGGTCGTAGGCATATGCATCGTGAGGTGTCCCACCCCCATGAGATATCATGTGCTGGAGAAGGAGGATTCAAAAGAGGGCGCTATATCGAAAGAAATGTGTACACTGTTCGCCGGATTTTTATTTTATTATTTTTTGGGTGGGGGAGGGGGGGGGGGGAATCCAGCCACACTGGAGCTAACGCCCGTTTCAGACAGCCGCTCAAGAGTCGCGCTGAATCAAAATTCTAAATTTAGTATATGAACAGTTCGACGTCTGAAACAGAATAGGAGCGCCTGGACGCGCTTGAAGTCGAAAGGTCGACTGTCGCAGTCGTTCGGAACGACTCCGGGAGCGCCTTGGTTTGAGGCGTCGATCTTGTCATGAGCCGTTTATTTTTAGTTCGCCTGTCTGAAACCAAGAAGTAATTTGGGTCAACCTAGAGTCGCTCCTAATCTATGGGTACGTTCGTTTAGCTTCCCTGGGTCGACCCCGGTGTGTGGCGGTTTTTTTTCTTTTCAGGACGAACGTGGGTAATTATCTGCACACGTTCGTCCTGGGAAAAAAACCGCCATACACCGGGGTCGACCCAGGGAAGCTAAACGAACGCACCCTATTTGTTCGGCATGACTCCGGCGTGCATGTCTGGAACGGGTTTAAGCTTGACCTGCTGACGTGGAAATTAAAAATCAGCAAGGAACCATTTTGTATTTCTTCTTCTCTCATAACAGAAATGCAAACATTCATACGAACATGCCCCAAAGGTGCTGTTGCACCATCGGCTATGTTCAAGTTGGTCCATGAAGGAAGACGTATTTCAACCAAAGGCCCTCTCGTGACAGTCTCTGCAAGCGCTATCATGGACTGCACAATGATGTGCAAACGGTGCGCAAACTGCTTCGCATTCGATTACGTCACATCCACTCGTAGATGCAGGCTGTTTAGTCAACAGGTACAACTGGATACAAACCAAACTGTTCTTGAGCAAGGGTGTCTGGTGTACATGAAGGTGGAGCAGACTAGAGTGTAGACCATGTAACCGTCAATAATATGTGCCACCAAGGGAGGGTGCTCAACGAGATATGGCCGAGATATTCTGATTTTTGTTTTCAGCGGGAACTTTTCTTTCAAACATTACAAAACAAGGCTTTAAAAAGACTATAAAATTGGGCCGAAAAATGGAGAAAAAAAAAATCCTCAGGTGGAGGCCTGTTAGCCCAGCAAATTAATCCAATTTGAATCCATGATTAAAAAAAAGTAACAAGAGAAACACTTACTCACGCACACACTCAGTCAGTCGGCCCAAGTTGGCGCGTTGGTCTTGGTGGGTCTACCGTGGCCGCCCCTGAGTGGGCTCCCACACTATAATTATCAAATGTTAGCATAATTATCAATTTTGGGCCGAATTTAAGAAAACCGTAAGTGAGTAGTCCAACAATGTTATCCAATTTGGGCCAACAAATTCAAAATCAAAAGGGGGTTAGGCCTATAAATCCAGCATTTTTATCCAATTTGGACCAACAATTAAGAAAAACACAAGGAGTAAGTCTACCGTTTACAGTGGACAGTTCATGTATTCTCCCATTTTTTTTCTGGATTTGTTGTTTTATAATAATGTGTTGAGGTTTTTAGAAAGATACCGTTTACTTGATTTCTGTATTCTGATCGTTGACGAGACAAGGCAGCTAGCTCTATGGTGGCATAAGACAATTGTAAGTTGGTAAAAGAAGAAATTGAGCTATAAGATATAATTTGAGAAATAAACGTTGTTTCAATAAACCAGTTACACCATCTTTCAGAGGCTTAAAGCCATTATACATTTTCGGAACAGAAAAAAAGATAAAAGTTCACAGATTTACAACTAACTTGTAGGGTTTACAGAAGGTAATGGTGAAAGACTTCTCTTGAAACATTATTCCATGAAATGCTTTGTTACTTTTTGAGAAAACATTATAACAATTATCAATTCTCGTTAGCGAGAATTACGGATTTATAGTAAACACATGTCATGACACGGCGAAACGTGGGGAAATAAGGGTGGGTTTTCCCGTTATTTTTTCCCGACTCCGATGACCGATTGAGCTATGAACTTCGTGTTGGGAGACTGTTGATATTGTGTTCCCCACCATTAAAAAGTTTGGGGCGACATGTACCCCTGTACCCCTCCCCCAACCCCCGAGTGACGCCTATGTCAAAGCTCGATGGCTGAAAGCCTGATTTAACTAAACAGCATCTGTTCAAGTAGTTAACCACTCATTCATCTTTTCATAAAAACGTCTGATTTACCCGCATTATGATGCAGTGATAGCCAATGATACAACAGCCGTCTTGTAAAGTTGCGGCGACATTTTCATTGCACGAGCATAACGATGAACAGTCATTGCTATGTGTTCATAGCGGTTTGTGACTGCCTTTTTTATGTAGCTCCACTTGTGGTTCTATTAAAGGGAAGGTACACGTTTGGTAATTGTCAAAGCCCCGTCTTCTAACTTGGTGTATCCCATCATAACCATAAAATAGTAGCCTTTGCAAATTTGGGCTCAATTGGTAATCGAAGTTGCGAGAAAATGATGAAAGAAAAAACACCCTTGTTGGGCGAATTTGTGTGCCTTCAGATGAGAATAAAAGACTTCTAGCTAGAAGTTTATTATTATTTAAGTGAGAAATTACTTTTTTTCTCAAAAACTACGTTACTTCAGACAAGGTCGTTTCCCAAAATGTTTTATACTCTCAACAGCTCTCTGATACGCTCGCAACATACAGCACTTACCTGAAAACGATTCATGTGCCATTTTACCTCATTTGAAGATGAGTACACTAGCTGTCACAAAGAAAGCTGTGAAACGGCACAAACCTAAGAAAAATGCCACCGTGTCTAAAGGATTTTTGGTATTCAATTATTATACAGTAACACTCTGGACGCCATTTCTAATCTAGTCAAGTGCAGTCTAGCCACTCAACCAATGTACAGTCTAGTCTGGCACCTTGACGAGTGTGCCAACACATGCTTTTTTCCCCTTTTTGGTGGGGGGGGGGGGGGGGTTGTCGAGAAAAGGATAGTATAACAAGTTCAGTAGACAGCTGGGGTGGACAACCGTCACATTTATTATGGCTTGGTATCGCTTTGTTAACAGTTCTCCGGTAATTCTGACGGGAGTTCTCACGTGACCAATCATTTCTGGTCGGTGTTGCACGCACAGTATCTGCGCATCTATCCAGTATCATGGAAAGCAAATTTTTGCTGTATGCGCTTTGAGGTATTAGGATGTGAGTAAAGAAACCAGGTGTTTAAAGACACTGGACACTATTGGTAATTGTCAAAGACCAGCCTTCTCACTTGGTGTATCTCGACATATGCATAAAATAACAAACCTGTGGAAATTTGTGCTCAATTGGTTGTCGCAGTTGCGAGATAACTATGAAAAGAAAAAAACATAATAATTGTCACACGAACGTTAAATCTGAGGTCTCAAAATCAAATTGTGGAAAATTACTTCTTTCTCGAAAACTATGGCACTTCAGAGGGAGCCTTTTCTCACAATGTTTTCTACCATGAACCTCTCCCCATTACTCGTTACCAAGAAAGGTTTTATGCTAGTAATTATTTTGAGCAATAACCAATAGTGTCCACTGCCTTTACAGCCATTATACACTTTTGGAACAGAAACAAAAGTTCACAGATTTACAAATAATTTACAGGGTTTACAAAAGGTAATGGTGAAAGACTTCTCTTGAAATATTGTTCCATGACATGCTTTACTTTTTGAGAAAACATTAAAACAATATCAATTCTCGATAGCGAGAATTACGGATTTATTATAAACACATGTCATGTCACGGCGAAACGCGCGAAAACAGGAGTGGGTTTTCCCGTTTATTTCTCCCGACTCCGATGACCGATTGAGCCTAAATTTTCACAGGTTTGTTATTTTATATATAAGTTGTGATACACAAAGTGTGGGCCTTTAGACAATACTGTTGACCGAAAGTGTCCAATGGCCAATTGATGTTTTCCTTTTTCCCGTGTAAAAAAGTATGCGGATGTAAAGGTTTTTGAAATGTCCTACTGTCTTACACACCGGACACTGTAATGAATTTAAAGTTTAGATTAATATTGGCGAAAGTACATTATTATGCATGGAGTAACATCGCTCATCAATAATAATGTCAGCTTGTGCCCCAAGTCGTAGATGTAACTATTTTCACCAATATTTACCCTCAACAAATTACAACTTATAGACGATGTGACCCATGTTTACATTCAAACCGCCCTCTGTTGACAAAACACTGTATACGTCATGTTTCGCCGGGAAAAAAGACGCGTAGTCATGGTAAGATTGCATACACTTTCTAGTTGGCTGCTGCCAAAACACAAAGGTTTTGCCCGGCGGTATGCGCGCGAATCATGTTATGGTTTTCGAGTGACGTCAGAGGTAACAATCGTCTATAGTTACGATTTATTTCTGAAGTCGTGTCTACTGTCGCTAAGTTTCTCTGCATTATTCGGGAGGCTGTGCACAAAGTCGTGACTCATTCGATTTTTACGACAAATATCTCGACTAAATGTACAACTTGTATCCGAAGTCGTTATATTGTCACTGTCGTGGATATTGACACCTTGGTGGATAAGTTGAATAATTTGGTGACATATAAGTCACTGGTATGCTTGTTAACTTCATGAAATAGATACCAATAATCAAATAGCCCGTTATTAATTGACAACTGTAGAAACACGGCATAGACACCGGTCCTCCAATTAAATAACGAGCTTTCAGCAACTTACACAAAATGCAAAATCCAGCGAAAACGTTCTAAAATCTAAAGTGATCACCCGAACTTGAACTGATTTCAATTTCCCATATAACAGCACCTTGTACACAATTTAGTAGCATTAACTTAAAGTCACCTGGAAGTGGTATTTTGTCAAAGTAAAGCTTTTGTCACTAAAATATGTGTTTCGATGAGTGGAATATGAATACAAAATTAACTTAGGTTTAGAAAAATAGTTTCCATGTTGTTTACAAATTTAAAAATAAGCCCGACCCGAGAGCTAAGTAAATGTACCCTTCATGATGTAGAAAAAGTGGAATTTTATTACATAACCTGATAGACCATACCTCTGGGCACACTTAATTTTGGAGGAAGCTAAATCGGTTCACTATTTAGTACCTAATTAGCCAGTTGAAGACACGCCTTTTTCTACTATACGTTAACCGTATAGCACCTGCACAGTCATCTTAATTTTAAGACTGTCTTCACGGTAAAGTAAATGTACCCTTCATGATGTAGAAAAAGTGGAATTTTATTACATAACCTGATAGACCATACCTCTGGGCACACTTAATTTGGAGGAAGCTAAATCGGTTCACTAATTAGTACCTAATTAGCCGTTTGAAAACACGCCTTTTTCTACCATACGTTAACCGTATAGCACCTGCACAGTCATCTTAATTCTAAGACTGTCTTCACGGTAAAGTAAATGTACCCCTCATGTTGGATAAAAAGTGGAATTTTATTACATAATCTGATAGACCATACCTCTGGGCACACTTAATTTGGAGGAAGCTAAATCGGTTCACTAATTAGTACCTAATTAGCCGTTTGAAAACACGCCTTTTGCTATCGCGTTAACCGATGGCTCTTGTATACAGTAATCTTTAACAGCGGGTACAGTTCTCCCGCTTTGGCCAACGGAGGGCGCTATTTTCCACATTAAACAAATTAATAGTACAGTGCCGATGACTTCACGATTCCTTTGTCGCGCGGGTTTGTTTGACCTCACGCTTTAAGATTTTTGGTTTGGAGTGTTTTGGGGAAAAAACATTATACCATGTTTTAAGGTAAGAGACCCATATATTCTTTTCTTCTGTTTCCTATGGACTGCACAATATTATTACAAATAATGTAACAACTCTGAGCATTCTCTAGCCGCATATTAAATTTTTGACTGCACCCACTGTGCATGTACACTTTGTGTTGCGTAAAAGATGAACTTTTATTCCATAATCTGATAGATTAAACCTCTTGGCAGGTACGTGTACGTGTACAAAGCTCAGCCCAGTTAATATAATGCGAATAATAATTTCACGAATTCGTTGTTGACGTTAATATGCAGTACTAAGTACACGCGTATAACGTATGGGCAAACACAAAGCCAATAGTTACATCTTATTGGTAATTAATAAAAAAAAAAAAAAAATCATGTTGATTTAATTCGTTGTCTTTTATTTGACATACATTATTGGTGTGTTCAGCATTGCATAACAACGATAGTACGAAATTATGAAATCTTCCATGATTAAATTACTTGGGCTGAGCTAATTAGCCAGAGTCGGGTGCTAAACTGATCCAGCCAAGGGTGTGTGGAACAGATTATATGAAATAAAAATAATGATATTTTTATACTTTCAAATTTATATGGAACTCTTGGCTTTGTATTTGCCCATACATTAAGCGTGTCGCTGTTGCCTTTAGGCAAGTAGCAGTCTCTGACGTAGTTGGTGTTGGGCCCATATTTGCTCACTTCAGTCTGGTGCTCATTCATAAACCAGTCCCTGCCCTAACAGATACCCACTTTACCCCTTGGCGGAGAGAAGCTCAAGTTACTTTCTCAGGGACACATAGTTTCATGACCGGGGTTCGGAGCCACATCCCACTGGCTTAACGCCCAGAACTTGAGTCGGATGCTTTTTATATCCGCTCGGCCACGACATCCCATTAAATGCAACATAATGGGTGTCGATTAAAATATTAATAGGGCCTATTTAGATTTCACGACATAGCTGAGCCCAAAATATTGATTGGAAAGAAAAGCGCTTGTCAATTTTAATTCTTCAATTCAACTCACTTTATTTACAACATCTTTCAAAATAAACCACCAAAAAAAGATTCAGATGAAAACTAATTACACGCAAACAATGAGTATTTTTTTTTTTTTTTTTTTTACATTCAAAGCAAATTGAAATATGATTGTACCTTTCATTAATTTGTTTGTAGTTTTTGTTGCGTTTTAATTGTTAATAAAACAAAATTTAAAACTCCAAAGTACAAAGCAAATAGTTATTTACAAAGGTCACATACTGAAAGACAAAAAGAAAAACGAACGCCGGGGTCAGTCCCGCATGACAACAAATCCATCTCGAAGATCTCCAAAATGTAACTTAGATCTTGTTAGTTTTTTAGCCTCTTAATGCATCTCTCTCAATCAACAACAAATTTAAAGTAAATCAGGTATGTCCGGGACCTACAAGGCGAAAATAAAAAGAAACCCAAACATCATCTTCTATGACTGTTTAATTTATGAAACCTGTTGCCATGATACACCCCTCATAACTAACATAAAAAGTACAAAGAAAGTTCTTCATAGCTATACATTTTTATTTTTCCTGATATTTCTTGTTGACATTTTAGAAGAGTATCGAACACTACGATGATTTTGAAAATCCAATGCAATTTGTTTTTTCAAATAAAAGACCCTATCGAGTACATTAGTATATAGCTGCCGAAAAACTGTCACTTCAGCTCATTCCAAAAACAAGTGCAGTAACCTTTCGGCTTTCCATTGCAGTGGAAGAACTTTGTTTTCTTCTTTTTTTTTCTTACTAATTTAAATAGTTGTTGAAAGAAACAAGATTTTGAACTCGTTTGAATTGCCAATACTGCAATTATGGGTGCTCCTGAAGACACAAATGGAGCTTCATAATAGGCACTAGTGGTGAATATTAACCAAAGTGAGTAAACGTCTCTTGACACTTTCTAAGGTTGCTGTCAAACTGATTGAGCCATGGTAGTACAAACCATACTTGAAGGTCTGGGTGTATGTTACATAATTTTAATATTAAAATATCTTTAGACTTGCATGTGTACAAATTAATTTATAGAGGTCTGCGGCTCAATCAAACGCCTTCTGACCATCATTTTAGACTTTGTTGAATACAATTCAAGTCTGGTTTTTATGATAACCATTTTCATTCCTAATAATCAGGATCTTGTCACATTCGCCATTCAAGATAACATTTTAGACTATAGTATTCACTTTAAAGATGCATTTTTTGAGAATGTTGGTTAGAATTTTAGTTAACTAATAAGGTGTAGTATTTTAAGGTTTTAATCTTACTGATTTGTTTGTGTAGTTACAGTTTAACTGTTCCAACTCCTTTTCACTATGAGATGACACCAATCATTCTAAGCGTTGATGTCGTCCATTATTTTATATTAACAGGCGGCACCACATTTCATTTTAAATTTAAAGAACAATCTCCAGTGCTTTAGATTTAAAAAGGTTATTTTTCAATACATAAGCCATAGAAAATATGTCTAGAACAAAATGAGGCATAAATCATGCCTCGCTATCACCGACAATTAAAAATGTTTTGCATAACTAGGCTACTAATTTATAATTCAGTTTCACCAATACTTAAGCCTGAAGAATTTGTTAGTACAACAGTTGCCATTATTTCGCTTGCTAAAATAAAGAGATGTAGAGCGAGTATATATACACCCTTGAGGAACACCTCTTAACAGTATTATAATAACAAATTAATAGGGTGAAGCATTGCCATTATGAATCACACTACTAATATCATTACACACTGTTAAGTACCTCCTCAGTCCAACTAAACGCAAATTTATGAAACGCTCCTTCGAAATCCTTAAATGATCCCTTGAAAAATTTCCTCTTTCGATTACACGTCTATTATCTAGAACCAAACAAACCCTTTCAACGATATATCAATTTGACATAAAACTGGTTTGGTAACAATACATTAAAATGGCAACACTCTTTTATTTTATAAGCGATAGCTTAAGCACATAATTTTGAAGTCAACAGTTAACAACAAAATTGGTCTCCAAGGTTAAGGAGTTACGTTAGTGACTCCACATTAAGATAAAATTAAGAATCATACAAAACATATAGTATCACCTTTGCCTATAATGAAGTAAACCTGCTTTGCTCTAACCTGGGTCGCAAACTATATATAGACCGAACATGCGGTTGAGACCAATTAAAATTTAGGTTTAACGTGTTACTACCGGGCCTAATATATATACTTGATATCTGATATAAAAAGTCGCATCCCCTTAAGGTGATCCCCTGTCTGCCGCTTCCCAGGTTGTATCGTTACCCGGGTGTGATCCCTGGCTACACGGCAGTTTGCGGTTTAATGGCTTCTGACAGGCACCCCCGAACAAAGATATTGACAAAATTGGGAGACCACCAACATAGGGCTAGATAGCTCAGTTGGTAGAGCGCCGGCACGTTAAACCGGAGGTCGTTGGTTCAAATCCCGCTCTAGTCAATTTTTCTTTGTTCAATCCAAAATCATTTAAAAATGTTCCCAGTCAGTTTCCCTTGTGGTTTATTACTTGATATCTGATATAAAAAGTCGCATCCCCTTAAGGTGATCCCCTGTCTGCCGCTTCCCAGGTTGTATCGTTACCCGGGTGTGATCCCTGGCTACACGGCAGTTTGCGGTTTAATGGCTTCTTACAGGCACCCCCGAACAAAGATATTGACAAAATTGGGAGACCACCAACATAGGGCTAGATAGCTCAGTTGGTAGAGCGCCGGCACGTTAAACCGGAGGTCGTTGGTTCAAATCCCGCTCTAGTCAATTTTTCTTTGTTCAATCCAAAATCATTTAAAAATGTTCCCAGTCAGTTTCCCTTGTGGTTTATTACTTGATATCTGATATAAAAAGTCGCATCCCCTTAAGGTGATCCCCTGTCTGCCGCTTCCCAGGTTGTATCGTTACCCGGGTGTGATCCCTGGCTACACGGCAGTTTGCGGTTTAATGGCTTCTTACAGGCACCCCCGAACAAAGATATTGACAAAATTGGGAGACCACCAACATAGGGCTAGATAGCTCAGTTGGTAGAGCGCCGGCACGTTAAACCGGAGGTCGTTGGTTCAAAACTATTTCCTTTTCATCTTTTCCCACTTCCCACCTGTTCTTCTCAGAACACTTTTAACATTTTTCCTTCCTCTCTTTCTGGATCCTTTCCTTAATCCCTTTCCCCCTCTCTTTTTCTATAAATGGATATGTATTTGTTTGTACTTGTCTTATGCCTCTGAAGAAGGTCCGGATTGGATCGAAAGCTAAGGCCATCTACCCTATTCATTATATATATATATATATATATATAATGAATAGGGTAGATGGCCTTAACTTTCGATCCAATCCGGACCTTCTTCAGAGGCATAAAACAAGTACAAACAAATACATATCCATTTATAGAAAAAGAGAGGGGGAAAGGGATTAAGGAAAGGATCCAGAAAGAAGCGGGAAAATAACAGCCAATCAAAGTTCCTATTTCAGAAACAATATTGGTGGCTATGAACCAATAGGAGTGAAGTGGCGAGGACAAAGGATGTATAGAATGAAAGGAAGGGTTACTGGACCATAAAAGTGGTAAATGTATTGTTCGACAACAATGCAGGGAGACATGAAAGGGTAGGATTAGAGAGCAAGTTGCATCATGATGCAACTAACAATAGTCAATTAATAAGAATAGCAAGATCAAAGGTATGATGATTTTCAAAATAGGTATGAGGGACCTGTGGAAAAAAAGGGGGGGGGGGGGTTACTTACATCAGATAGTTACAGTGATGGATTTATAAAAACAACTTTAAACTAGGTTAATTTATACTTTATGTACAGAATATATACAACATATAAGTTCTTAGGCAGAAGTGAAGTGGAGGGTAATGAGAAGTTATTTAACACCAGTGTTTATGTTAAGTCCAAAGGGTTTGACTGTCTTGATTTGGTGAATCCAGTGTGATTCTCTATTCTTGCGGTGTGTGTCATCACCATTGCAAGCTTCAATCACCAGAAGTTCAACATCAATGACACTATGATTGGGGCTGTTGAAGTGGATAGAGACTGGGTACGGTTTCTTAGTCTTTATGGAAGAGACATGATTCGCAAAGCGAAGACTAAGTTTGGTCTTAGTCTCTCCCACATATTGTAGCCCACATCTCTTACATGATATGACATAGACTACATTAGACGTGCTGCATTCAGAGTCGGTCTTGATGTTGTATGAAGAGCCAGTGGTATGACTCTTCACCTTAAGTGAGGGCTTAATGTGCAGCCACGTTTTGCATTTGGAACGGGTACATTTGTGACAGCCCAGTATATCTGTCGGGGGTTGTGTTTGGACTGTACCTGGGGGAAGTTTGGCCCTGACTAGTATGTCACCAAGGTTCTTAGGGCGGCGGAATGCAACCATGGGAACCTCAGTGATTGCTGAGTGTAACCTGCTGGAGGAGTGAAGTATAGGCATGTTATTATTGAGAATTGAGGGAAGTTTGGGTAGTTTGGGGTGGAAGGTGGTGACCAAAGCAACTCTATTGGTAGGAGCTTTTTTAGCTCCCGTGTTAGTCAACAGAGTATGACGAGGTACGTTGAGAGCCCTGTTGATAGCAAGTTGGACCCTACGTTCGCTGTGTCCCCTAGATACAAGGTGTTTCCTTAGCTCTGATGAGCGCCTCTTGTACAGGGTATCTGTGGAACAGATACGCCTGATACGTAAGGCCTGACTGTAAGCAATTGCCTTCTTACAGTGACTAGGGTGACAGCTATTGGAGAGAAGGTACTGGTGGGTGTCGGTGGGTTTACTGTAAACATCTGTGACAAGGCCATTAGGAGACTTGGTTATTGTCACATCTAGAAAGTTCACACTGGTGAGAGATTGTTCGGTAGTGAACTTTATGGTGGGGTGAAATGAGTTGATATGGTCAATAAACTCATCCAAGCTGTCTTGGTCACCACACCAGATGGAGAAAATATCATCAATAAATCTCCACCAAACTAGTGGTCGGTTGGGGGCGGAGGACAGGAGTCTGTCCTCCAACTGAGACATGAATAGGTTAGCATATGAGGGTGCCATTTTGGTACCCATGGCAGTACCCTGTACCTGTAGAAAATGCCTGTCAGAAAATGTGAAATTATTCTTCATTAGAATGTGGCTCATGAGTTCCTTAATATGACTCACTGAGGGGCGGGACTGATTACTAGCATTGAGGGCAGAGACACATGCACTCATGCCTTCATGATGGGGTATGTTAGTATACAGTGATGAAACATCAAAAGTAACCAAAATAGCAGAGTCAGGTATTTGGTGCTTGACCTCATCTAGTTTGTGGAGAAAGTCTTTGGTATCCTTGATGAAGGAAGGAATACGGCAGACTAAGGGTTTGAGGAAGCTATCGACAAACTCAGAAATGCGCTCTGTGGGGCTACCATTCCCAGATACAATATATATATACGTTTTTTAAGAGGCAAGGTTCTTCTGTTGTCATTATTCATTTAAAATTCAAATCAAAATATAGTTCGTTCTTGAACAAACGCATGAAGCATTGTGTAATAGCCAATCTGACTCATCGCCCTAAGGCCGCGATTCCGTAGTCGTTTTTGATGCGGGGCCTGATGTACTGCAGCCAATCCAGTTGCTTTTCTCAAATTTCGTTAGGATATTGATAATGCCGACTCAATTAAATAAATTCAGGTTTATTTGATGTTTCATACCCCTAATATAATGGACGTAAATCAAGTAAGTAATAAAGTAAAAGTTGATAAAGGTTGCGCGCAAGTAGCAAACAAATGAAAGAAAGAAGGTAACTATAGGAGTATATTGGGGGGGGGGGGGGGCTTGTATAAGACTCATGAGACATAATTATTTACCACCAACGCTCATTCCACCAAACAGTCCCATAGACACAAAGCCTGTCAATTTAATTTCGCAAATAATTGCACTAGTGGCTGATGCGTAAAAGACAAACTTAATTTCGATGACATATGATGACGTCACAAACAAAACAATCTTAGATTCAGACACCATCTACAATAATGTTGTTAAATGTCATCAACAGAAACCAAACGTGAGGTATGTTATGTTCCACTTTTTCGGTATCATGAAGGGTACATTTACTTTACCGTGAAGGCATTCTTAGAATTAAGATGACTGTGCAGGTGCTATACGGTTAACGTATGGTAGAAAAAGGCGTGTCTTCAACTGGCTAATTAGGTACTAATTAGTGAACCGATTTAGCTTCCTCCAAAATTAAGTGTGCCCAGAAGTATGTTCTATTAGATAATGGAATAAAATTCCACTTTTTATCCAACATGAGGGGTACATTTACTTTACCGTGAAGGCATTCTTAAAATTAAGATGACTGTGCAGGTGCTATACGGTTAACGTATGGTAGAAAAAGGCGTGTCTTCAAACGGCTAATTAGGTACTAATTAGTGAACCGATTTAGCTTCCTCCAAAATGAAGTGTGCCCAGAGGTATGGTCTATCAGATTATGTAATAAAATTCCACTTTTTATTCAACATGAGGGGTACATTTACTTTACCGTGAAGGCATTCTTAAAATTAAGATGACTGTGCAGGTGTTATACGGTTAACGTATGGTAGAAAAAGGCGTGTCTTTAAACGGCTAATTAGGTACTAATTAGTGAACCGATTTAGCTTCCTCCAAAATTAAGTGTGCCCAGAGGTATGGTCTATCAGATTATGTAATAAAATTCCAGTGCGGTGAGTGAACTAAAGTCAGGTGAGTCGGCGCGCGCGCTGTCGGTGAATGGGAGACTTTCTGGGACGATAGAGGGCAGCAGACTTACCGGGTAAATCCATTGTTCTCAGAATTATGCGCATGTTCAGAACTACGTAAACAATGGAAATTTACCCGGTATGTCTGCTGCCGCCTAGCGTTGGAAAGTCTCCTATTGGCCGCGGTGTGCGTGAAAAGGAAACGAGAAACGTCTTGCACCAAGACTAGTGTATCTTCTGGGAGCCGTCTGACATGACCCATGGAGGCCCCAAAGAGGGAATGACGTCTCCGGGAGATAGTCACACGGATATCATCAGTAAGTAGTATTTGAAGGGAAGCTTTCTACTATCATTAACTTCAAACCGTGTAAGTTTATTTAAGTATGTGGACATTTTGAAAAGTACCCGAATTTGTAAGCAACATTATCTGATTAAGCATAATGTGGAATTGGACCCCTAAGAACTTCGAGTAAGAAACTACGTTTCATACGCAGTTGTGGCTGCTATAATATTGGTTCTTTTCAGCGGCTGAATGGTGCATGTAAATAATTTTCGATTGCAACCATTGCTAAATCCAAAAACAATATCTTACATTATCAAAGCTTAATTTGTTTTCTTTCTTTCCTCTGTAATCGTTTGTAGTAATTGTTGATATTGCCCCCAGCACTGTGTGGCGTTTACCTTTTGCCCTTAGTAAATTAATACTTTTTGTATCAGTGCTATATGAATGTAAAATCGATATCAGTTCCCGTTCGGGAGATCACTTTAGAATTTGGATTTTGCTTTTGGTGAAAGTTGGTGAATGCTCGACCTGTTTATTAGAAGGACCGGCCCTTCCCGTGTCGTTAAATACAAATATACAGAATCGTTAGTTAATAATGAACTGTTTTATTAATGAGACCTTTATTCGAAAACTTAAACTTATGCCATTGACTGATGAAACACGATACGATTCATCTTCAATGTTTTATATACTTCCATACTTTTTTTTGAGAACAAATTTAGCGACAATAGTCACAACAAGAATAAGTCGTACATTTTAGTCTTAGTTTTGGGGGATATTTTTGCGAAATTAATTCACTACTCACAATTTGTGACATTTGTTGTAAAAATCAGAGTCGGAATACTACGACATAGGGAAAAAGCTACCACAAGAGGCTGGCCGTGTTAGAAATACGAATAAACAGATAAACTGTATAATGACAACCGTTTCGTACCTTCACTTTTAAATCGAGCGAACCTTATTTTCTTTATTTTATGTTTCCAGTAGACTTTACCTTGGGTCCCCAAGGGTTGTTTTCTTCTTTATTTTTTCGGGAGACCTTCAATGGTTAACTGACCAAGACCTGACATTTGAATGTGTTTGAATTTGTTTTTGTTTTTTGTTTTTTTTATAAATATTTTTCCAGTTGTTGGTTTTTGTAAATATTCACCAACCATCTGTTGGTGGGCCAGACATCTTGGCATTATTATGTTTAAGAGTGCCAACAAATTAACCGCATGCCTTTAACATTCGTATATGGAAACAACAAGTTAACCAAGCGTTTTTAAGACTGCACAAATCATTTAATGTTCTCGTGTGACATGGCCCTTAGTTTTCTAGAGAACGTCGAATCATCAACGTATAATAGGTACAATTCCGGCCACATCTCGTTTTGCCCCCCCTGTCCCCTTTTAATGTTGATTCTCATTGTTGCACGGTCCTTTGCATTGAAATTAAGTCTGAATCGTGGGCATCACTGCGCTTGAATGTGTGTGTAAAAATAAATTCACTCTGAACAAATTTCAGACAATCCCGGCAATATTTCGTTGAGCGCCCCCTGCCCTTTAATGCTGGTTCACATTGTTGTACGGCGTTGCATGCCTTCCCCTTTTGATTGTTTATTTTTTGGCTCGAATTGTACAAAATGCTGGACTTACCCCTGGTGTTTTTTTTCTAAAATTTTTGGTCCAAATTCGGTAAAAATTTCGGCCTATATTTGATGTAAAAATGCCGGACTTACCCCTAAAATTTGTTGTCCTACATTGAACACAAATGTCGGAATAACCCCTTGCGTTTGTCTTAAATTCGGCCCAAATTGTTTAATAGTGGTGGACATACCTCTTGCGATTTTTTGCTAATATGGGTTCAAATTTGATAAAATTGCTGAACTTAGGCCTTCTACTCAGATTTTTTTTTAAATGTTCGGCCCAAATTTGATACCTGTGCTTGATTTACCCCTTTTGAGTTTGTAAAATTTTCGGCCAAATTGGATAAAAATTATTAGACTGCTCCCTTGTGTTTGTCCTAAATTCGGCCCTAATTTCATAATTATGCTTGTGATTCTTTCATTTATGGGTACAAATTGGATACAGTTGCTGGACTTAGGCCCTCTACTGATGAGTCTATTTTCATTTTACGGCCCAATTTTTTATTGTTTTTTAACCCCGGCCATATCTTGCCTCCCCCTCCCTCCGCCCCTTTCAATGTTGGTTCTCATTGCACGGTCTTCTGCGTCAGTCAACATTGAGCGGAGGGCGGGGGTTGTTTATTGTTGGGGGGGGAGGGGGAGGGGCGATTGGAGAGGGAATGATTTATGTAACGTTAGGAATTGGTGGGCCAAGCATTGTGGCCGGGGTTAGGTGATGACATTGGGTACCAATCGTATCTCTTCTAGTAACACCGCGTTTACACTAGATCCTCCTACAAGGATCCTATGAGGACCAGAACCCGAAAGCGAGATCAAGCATTTTTGTGACTTATATGACTTCTAGTTCTTATATATAACTCTATGGTCAGCCCCCAGTGCCCTGCTTGTGGAGTGGGTCACTTCGGGCTGGCCCTCGGTGCATGACGTCACCACGAGAGGGCGAGTGTGATCGTTCGATATAGCATGGCGGCCTTACATTTTCGTTACCAAGAAAGGTTTTATGCTTATAATTATTTTGAGTAAATACCAATAGTGTCCACTGCCTTTAAACTAGAGGTCGCAGGGGCTAGCTAACCAGTGACGTCCTGGACATCAGGGTACATTTCTGGGGCGGACAATTTTCACAGCTTCATAACTCAAATCTTACCTGCAACAAGCCACTAATTTCTACAGATTCACATTCCATGGCAGCATATATTTTTCTGCGGTGGGTTTGGGTCGTCATATTATATTCTTCACAAATCCGTCATTTTCATGAAATAATGCAGCTCCCAACGTTAATAAATTCAAATATTTGTTCGTATTCTCACAGTCTGCCGTGTTTACGCAAGACAAAACGCACAACGCGCAAATCTTGCGTTGTGGTTGCGTGTTAACGCTGTGCAGTCAAGATACGGTGACCAAGAATTCTTGCGTCTTGCATCGTGCGTCTGTATACGCGAATGTATACGCGTACGCACGGCAACAGACAACACTGTGAGAAAACCATCAAAACGGGAACTTTTTTAACATTGGGAGCTGCATTATTTCACGAAAATGACGGATTTGTGAGGAATATATGAGGACCAAAACCCACCGCAGAAAAACGTATGCCGCCATGGAATGTGAATCTGTTGAAATTAGTAGCTTGTTGCAGGTAAGATTTGAGTTGTGAAGCTTTGAACATTTTCCGCCACAAAAACGGGCCTTAGGACTCTGTATCTGTGTACATAGGAAGAGTCCTATATAGGGCTAGGGCTAACCCGAGTGAGCAACGCGGGGTCGACACAAGGAAGCTAATCGAACACACCCAGTATCAACAGCTCTCCATTGCGCATTCCAAATAAGTTTTTTAAGCTAATCTTTACTTTGAGTAATTACCAATATTGTCCAGTGCCTCTAAGCAGTTGAAGTTTTGAAGAAAAAGATAAAAACATCAAAACTAAACAATATAAATAGAACATTAAAATTCACTTGACATGTCTAGTTAACCACTTTAAACCACTTAATTTCGTTTGAATAATTGCACTTGTAATTGATTACTGTCTAGCAAAAAGATTAACAATGATTTATTCTATTAACTCACTGACTTTATGAGCTAGTAAGTTATACTCTTAACAGTTTTGAAGATACACTATGATTGAAGATAATAATGAAAGTGCTTTAAAACATCAATACTTAAATGGTTAATGTTAATCACTTTAAGTTCAATCCACTATGCTGTAACATCGTAAGTGAGGTCGCTACCTGGAGTCAATTCCCAAGAGCAGACTATAAGCACACAATGAACTAAGCACAGTAAAATTATGCTAACCACAAAAAGGGTTTACCAGACACAAAATTATATCCCGTGTATCATTAATTTTGTGTCTGCCATCCTGCGCCTTTCTGCTAAGCAAATAATTGTTAAGCAACGTTATCTGGTCAGACTTTGACAAGTCAACCAACAGCCTTGCCTCGGTCTTGACGGACTTGGCCTGCACGTTCTCGTCATTTTGGACTATTATTATTTTGGAAATGTCTGCTACCAAAAAAGTTGATAAAAGTCTTGCTGCCAGATTTTGTAAGCATCCCTCAAATCCCCGAGTTTAATATCTAATAGGTTTTCTCGGTCAATTTCAGCAAATAATAATAAATAATAATAATAAAACGGACATTTATATTGCACAGTAATTTACCTATATAAATAACTCTACTGCGCACTACAAGGTATACAAAAAAATGCAGAGAAAAAATGAACAACAAATACAAATACACAAACAGAGCAAGAATGAATTAAATGGATGAAGTAAACAAATGGGTTTTTAACTTAGATTTAAATAAATTAAGTGAAGAAGACTGTCTAATGCAAGGTGGGAGATTGTTCCACAGATTTGGAGCGGCGTATATAAATGCCCAATCACCTAATGTAGGCCTAGATTTCCTAGATGGGTGAGATAACAATGTGGGATCTTGAGAACTCCTGAGACGGTAGGTTGATTGAAACTGAGAGAGGGATTGCATGCTTATGAGTACTTGGATGTATGTTGGTGCTAAACCACGGCTATTTAGGTTAATATAGGGTTTCTCGGTCAAATTCGGCAAATGAGCAGTCAATTTAATTTTCATGCGTTCGAATTAAAGCTGTTTTGCGTCTCCAGTTGTTACTGCGTTTCAAATTCAGAATTCGGTCATACAATTTCGTTTTGGGTCGAGTCAAATTCCTTTAGCACTCTGTTCAATTTAGCGAAGCGTCATTCTTTTTCGTGACACACACGCCTCAAGAAGCGTCTGCGAATTTGAATGCTGCTTTGGTGAAAATGTTAAATTGAATGATTGTTTTGTTAATTCGAATGACGCAACATTACATTTGACTAATCATAAAACGAAACCGAATTACCCTTTTGAGTAGCATTTGATTTTGCGCGAAATAGAATAGCTTGGTGGTTAAATTGGCTGCTCATTTTCCGAAATTGACCGAGAAAACCTATAAGAGAACTTTAAATGCTATTCTAAAGCTGTTTTGCCTCTCCAGTTGTTTACGCGTTTTAAATTCGGAGTTCGGCCATTCAAATTCGTTTCGAGTCGAGTCAAATTCATTCTTTTCGTGACACCGACGCCTGATGAAGAAGCGTCTGCGAATTGGAATGCTGCTTTGATGAATTGTTAAACTGAATGATTATTTTGTTAAAATCGAATGACGCAACGTTGTGTTTGACTAATCATAAAACGAAATCGAATGACCCTTTTTAGTAGCATTCGATTTCGCGCCAAATAGAATAGCTTTGGTGGTTAAAGTGGCTGCTCATTTGCTGAGAAAACCTATATACTACCAACTTTATAGCCTCAACTTATCTATCCTCCTTAAAAGTTGAAGCACAGAAACACATGATATAATAATGTACAAAATTCATTATTGGATTTTTTGCTAAGATTATTCGGAACAAAAGGTTGAGAGCCTTCACAATTTGTTGAAGCACGAGTTTTGTCTGCGTAGTGCCGTGCACCCTTCATTTCAGAATGGAATCGAAAATACAACATCCGTAAAATGCCACGACAGAATGGTTTGGTATTAAAATCACCCTAAAATATGCCAATATTCTGCAGTCATACATTCTATTTCGTGGATCGTTATCATGTTCAGTGGATTTTGATGCGCCATAACAATGCATTTATAGGGTGGCTGATTAAGGATCATTAGCAGAAACAAGACTCGTTAATGTTGAGAAGCCAAGCGCGCCCTCAATGTTCAATGTCTGTTTCACTAGGGTAGCGACCTTTCGTCGACCAAGGGCGCTGAATTTACTACGAGGAGTTTTGCACTGCGTTTCAAATTCAGAATTCGGCCATTCAATTTCGTTTTGAGACGAGTCGAATTCCTTTAGCACTCTGATCATTTTAGCGTCCGTCATTCTTTTTCGTGACACACGCGCCTCAAGAAGCCTTTGCGAGTTTGAATGCTGCTTTAATGAATACTGTTAAATTGAATGATTATTTTGTTAAATCGAATGACGCAACATTACATTTGACTAAACATAAAACGAAATCGAATGACTCTTTTCAGTAGCATTCGATTTCGCGCGAAGTAGAATAGCTTGGTGGTTAAATTGGCTGCTCATTTGCCTAAATTGACCGAGAAAACCTATATTAGCAACAAGCCGTACACATTCACGACTAGTAGACAGGGGAGATTTTAGCATATTTTAAGAGGCTGTATCTCGGAAACGGTATGGAGTGTGGATTTAATTTTTGGTTTGTGTTCATTTTAGCCATAGTGGAACAGTTAGACAAAGTTTCATGTAAATCTGAGCTAATTTGACAACTGGTTAATTTCAACCCATAGGTTTGTACACTAAATATTTGGGGGAGGGGTGTCTGGCAGGCCTAATGCAGCAGAAAATTTGTCTGGCGGTTGACTTTGTTTACTTAGTATCATGGTAATGACCATTTCCACTTGGTTTCATGTGGTACCTAGAATGTTTGATCCAGCCCGTTATTTTGCCTCTTTGTTGGGGGTCCATGCGCTACACGTAGCGGGGGGTCCCCGGCAGACACCCATTCTGACTATGTCAGGTTATCCACTAAACGTTCGTGTACTCAAATATTGGTACCTCGTTCCTTTAACCAAAGTGCTCTTGGCTGCCGGTCTATAGGGGTACAGGTCCTAGCTAGTGCTGTAATCATAAGCGACAATATCATGACTTCAAACACAGGGCCCAATTTCATAGAGCTGCTAAGCCCCAAAATTTGCTTAGCATGAAATTTCTTCTTTCCTAAAAACAGGATTACCAATCAAATTTTCATTTGTTGCATATTGCTTGTTACTGGAATTCAGCTGTTGTTTGCTTATCCTGAAAATCACGTGGAAATTTGGTTGGTAATCCCGTTTTTATCAAGGCAAAAATGTCATGCTAAGCAAATTGTTGTGCGTAGCAGCTCTATGAAATTGAGCCCTGGTCGTGAGTTGTAATTTTAGGGGGTAAATATTGGCGTAACAAACCCACGACTCACCATAGTTGGAACTTGTAGTTAATATCAGAGTCGGTGTTACACAAATTGAGGGCTAAGTTGACCGTTATGTTGACCATGGATGTCCCTCCCTAATTATTTGTTATCACCAATTTAAATATAATCTTCAAATCCATGACGGTGTCTGTTGTGTAAGAAAGTAGGTCACAAAAACCCCTGTTTTGTTAGCTTGAATACTTATTTCAATGGAGTCGATCGGTCGTTATTTCATTCATTTGAAGGCAGTGGACACTATTGGTAATTACTCAAAATAATTATTATCATACAACCTTTCTTGGTGACGAATATGGGAGCGGTTGATGGTATAAACCATTGTGAGAACCGGCACCCTCTGAAGTGCCATAGTTATTGTGAAAGAAGTAATTTTCCACCAATTTGATTTCGAGACCTCAGATTTAGAACTTGAGGTCTCGAAATCAACCATCTAAACGCACACAACTTCGTGTGACAAGGGTGTTTTTTCTTTCATTGTTATCTCGCAAGTTTGATGACCGATTGAGCTCAAATTTTCACAGGTTTGTTATTTTATGCATATGTTGAGATACACCAAGTAAGAATACTGGTCTTTGACAATTACCAATAGTGTCCAGTGTCTTTAAACACCTACTTACTTTACCGACATCCTTTCACCTCAAAGCGCATACAGCATCGGGACATTGCACATGATTTTGCATTGATGCGCAGATACTGTGCGTGCAACACAGGCCAGAACGTCTGTGTCTTGTGAGCATCGCCATCAGTATTACCGTACATCTGTCAATAATGATACCAAGTCATAAATTAATACAAAACGATACCAATATTGCCCAAATTAATCATGATGTTTGTCTAGCCCACCTTGTTGGACTATCATGGTTCTCTTTTAAACAGCTACATGGGCGGAATGTTTTCAACGGAAATGGTATTTTAACTTGTTTATAATGCACTTGTTCACCATTTTAATGTTATTTTTTATCTGTGTACACTTCTGAATTTTTCGTAATTATCGATTAAAAAATCAGGCCCCAACGTAAAGGTTTTGAAAAACTAAAAACACTTCTGCCGTTGACTGCGCACGTCAAAGGACAATGCCGCTGACGTCATGTCTGGGAGTTTACTTTGGGTGCGTTCGTTTAGCTTCCCTGGGTCGACCCCGTCGTGTGGCGTTTTTTCTTTCTAGGACGAACGTGTGCAGATAATTACCCACGTTCGTCCTGGAAAAAAAACCCGCCACACACCGTGGTAGACCCAGGGCACCTAAACGAACGCACCCATAGTTATACCTCCACGCTGCAACAAAGCGGCTTTACAAATTGGAACTCCCAACTATGACGTTTAGAGAGTGATTACGTAACGGGGCTTTTCGCAAATCTCCCAGAAAAGAGCTGGATAAGGGCATTCGAAATGATTGTTTTTTTTACACAAGTAATGAAGTCTATTTATAATCATATGACTCGAAAACATTTTAAGTGAAATTCATCAAAGTTCACGACTTGACATTTTCGTTCAAGCAGGTCTTTAACATCGACGTTAAAGGTCTTTCCATAACAGCTAACCTGAGATGTCTAAAACGCAAAGTTTTCAAAAGTCGCAAAATGCATGGTGCTTCGATTGCAATTTTCTCCAATAGGATCCTGACGGGCTGTCTTTATACACCAATTTAATGAGCAAGGGACTTGGGTTTAATGAGCACTTCGACCAGGGCGTGACCTCTTGTGTGCTGGCATATTCATGATTTATGTAATTCTTTAAAATCCGCTGGGATCCATATTATGACATGATACGTGTGCAACATATTCGTAATCGGTATTTATACGTCGCGGTACTAACCACTCGAATGGATCCAGTTGTAGTGCCAGTTCTCCAGTATGTCAAAGATGATGTAGAGTCGCCGTACTTAATGCTGTAAGTTTCAACATAGTGGTTGTCACTGAATCCCTGTATTATCAGAGTACTGATGTACACCTTAACGTTAAGGTTGACTTGTATCCATGGAGTCCGGTCGGAATCTGATGCGCACCACCCACCTTGATATTGAAAGAGATGAGCATCAAGCATAGTATACAAATATTGACTGCTTCGAGTGGCATAGTAAAACTAGTCACTCGAGGTGATCCCCAGAGCAGCCTATCTTCCCGAGGCGAAGCCGAGGGAAGATAGGCTGCTCCGGGGATCACCGAGAGTGACTAGTTTTACTATGCCACGAGACAAAGCAGTCAATATTTGTTTTATAACACCCCTTCCTTTGATTCTATCTGTATACTTTAATACAAATTTATTCACACAGCACCTTTATTCATGTGATCCACTATCTCCAACGTTGTGTTGCGTACAGAACAGTACTGTTGAACAATTCTTTCGACGTATTTTATGCTGCTTTTAGTGTTCTTTGAATCTGCTGAGCTATAAAATCTCGTAATTCATCTTCAGTAAGTAAAACAAATCGCGGACGGGGCTCATTGTCCACCATGTTCTTGGTAGAATCGCCAAAAAACAATCAATCGTGCGTTGAAACACCGAGTTTTAACAAAATAAGAGGGTACCAGACTACTGCTGTTACGTTCGTTCTCTAAACCGTATTTCAAATGCACATAATTATGTTGTTCATACACCGGGTTCGAGGTTGTCAAGCAGCTCGTTTAAATCAATGGTAGTCAATGTAGACTGGGTACCAGGGTATCCATGCACTAGTACATCGGTTGCTAGGCTATCATTGAATAGTCCATTGAGTAGTTACTTTGGTCGGTGAACATGTACAAGAGTAAAAACACACAACACCATGTGACACGCTCTCGGCCAATCCACAGATAGAATCAAAGGAAGGGGTGTTATAAAGTTATATATGAGAACTAGAGGGCGCACGAGTGGTGCTTCGTGCACAAACGTCACGGGACCGCAAGATGACAAGCGCGTCATTCTGCACGCGCGTTGAATATGAAATACACGTTTGAGTTTTTCTTATTTTGAACGCTCACACAAAGCTGTTTGTTCAACTTACAAAATGGCCGCACAAACACACGCTGTGAGATGCCAGTTTTGTCAACTTAGAAAATGGCCGCCTGCGCACATGCCGGAGCGCGTATATAGGCCAGTGCGCCCTCTAGTTCTTATATATTATATATAACTCTATGGCATCAAGATATTATACAAATATTGACTGCTTCGAGTCGAGTGCTATGGTTAAAACTATGACTCCCGAGGTGATCCCTGGAGCGTTCTATTTTCCCGAGGCGAAGCCGAGGGAAAATAGAACGCTACGGGGATCACCGAGGGAGTCATAGTTTTAACCATTGCACGAGTAAAAGCAGTCAATATTTGTTTTATAATTAACACCCCAAACATTTCTAAATACTGTACTATTATTATTAAGTTACAGACCTGAATGCTACAATCCATGGACGACGCGAATACAGATTGCAAAAACTTTTACTGTGCTGCATGTAGTGTCATGTAATCAGAAATGATTACAGACTATTAATTTATCATCCTCGTACACGCAACGGACGTCTGGGTACTGCACGCCATGTGCTAGTCTTCGGACTAGCGCACGGCAAACCGACGCACTATCACACGGCCGTCGTCTAGCAAAACTAAGACATGTCATGTGACGCGCTCTAAACCAATGAGCAGGCAGAATACTTGTAAGGGGTGTTATAAGTCACAATATACAGCTACTTCTCTGTCAAAAGGCGACTGGTTTTGGAGTAATTTCTTCGAACTTATAAACTCGTGTACGGACAAAAATGATTCCGCGTTTTTCAGATTAAGAGTTGCATTCCTGCAACGAAAATCTTACTCCTCCATGACAAAACATGTCATCTTCTTCGGATCACGGACGGATGCGGGATTTAACCGAGTCGTCGCGTCCGCATTGGACTTTCTGGCTCGGTTAAACTAACCTGGTCAATCTTCCTTGGCACACCTTTGGCCCGGTTAAACTACTCATTCGGGTCGGGTAAGTTATACTTGGGAGGACAACTTCCTGGGCTATTCGCATTGGACTTAAATAGGATAAGTTACCCATTGGCTCGGTTAGTTTACCCAAAGAAAGTCCAATCCAAAAAGGGCTTAAGACATCACTGTACGAGATGTTTTTCAGCCAAACTTGCAAAAGTTGTAATGCGTGACACTAAGTGTCCTTCAGCAAGACACTTAACCATTGCTTGGTCCTTCGGATGGGATGTAAAGCCGTTGGTTCCATGTGTTGTGTAAATGCATGTATAAAAGATCCCAGTGCACTTATCGAAAACGGAAGGGGTTCGCCCCGGTGTTCCTGACTGTGGCTGCTGTATGCGCCTAGCACCTTGTAAATTATTACAGGGCAATGACCTATCTCTCTGAAAGTTTGTATAAACTCAGCACCTTGAGTACCCTGTTTGGTAGATACGTGCGTTACAAAAACGATATTATTTTGTTTTTATTAAAAATTAGGTGCTTCCACTCTCTACTTCTCTTTTCTGTTGTAATAGGAACTGTACCTTGGAAGTCAAGTCTTGCATTGCTAGCTTTAGTGAAATTGCTGTCGACCGTCGATGCAATGATATTGTCATCTGGAATTTCTCCGCTCTTCATGCCAAAAGGTTTCTGAAGTTCCTTTGGACAAACTACATTAGAATGAAAAAGCGATTAGTTATAGTAAGATAGCTTCCTTGACCAAATAAACATGCTATCAACAAAAAACAGAAAGGTTGCCGGAAGGGAAAGGTTGTAAAGGCCAGCAATATTGAAATCAACAAAATCTGGTAACAAAACACTTGTTATTACATCATGATTCGATAAAAGGCATTGATAGTGTATCTCATTTCTGGATAGAAAAATGTCTTGATATCTACAAAGTATATCCCCAATATACTGTTAAATTAAAGGTAGACACTATTGGTAGTTAGTACTCAAAACAAATAATATTAGCATAACACCTTATTTGGTAATGAGCAATGAGGAGAGGTTGATAGTATAAAACATTGTGAGAAACGCCTCCCTCTGAAGTGACGTATAGTTTTCGAGGAAGAATTCTTTTTCAACTAATTGATTTCGAGACCTAAGAATTAGATTTTGAGGTCTCGAAATCAAGCACCTGAAAGCACACAACTTCGTATGACAAGGATGTTTTTTCTTTCATAGTAATATCTCGCAACTTCGACGACCAATTGAACTCAAATTTTCACAGGTTTGTTATTTTGTGCATATGTTGAGATGTGAGAAGACTGGTTTTTGACAACTACCGATGTGCCCAGCGCTTTAATCACAGACAGCACTCCCCCTGGCAAACCATCTTGAATGTCAACCATGCAGAATGAGATACAGGTGTTTGATCACCATCATTACCACTATAAAGCGTTTGCCTGCGCTAGCACAACAAAGTGGTTTACAGGACTACAAAAAACTTACAGGGTTTACAGAAGGTAATGGTGAAATACTTCTCTTGAAATATTATCCCTGGAAATGCTTTACTTTTTGAGAAAACATTAAAACAATATCAATCTCGATATCGAGAATTACGGATTTATTTTAAACGCATGTCATGACATGGCGAATTATGCAGACTCTGCTTCAGATTGATTAGGGTTAAAGGCTAAATCAGTCAGTCGTCAGAGATTATGATTGTGTTCAATTGTTTTAGGACGTAAAATGGTTCCCGGTTAAAAAAGCTCGTAATAACTATTTTTGTTAACTCATAAGCAGACTGAACTCAAACTATGTTTTCTCTTGCGCTATTAACCCTGGCGCAGAGGCATCACACAGCATTGTAAACTGTACATTGACATTAATACCGTCACAAATAGCGGATTTTGCGATCTAACACGGTCGGCCATTTTTGCGTAGTCACTAAAAAGGCAACGTGCCCCTTCAATACTCATTGATATTATTTTGTGTTCTACTGTATGCTTTAAAAATTATATGAATGAACGAAATATAATTGTAATTCTATGAATAATAATGAAGTACAAGTCGAAGAGGGTCCCGCCCGCTGCTGGGTTTTGAACCCTCCCAATACTGTTTGATCAAAAAAATATATGACCTCAGAAAAGATGGACCTCGTCGCCCCATGGACTTATTTGAATAGCAATACAACCTTTGAATGTATTGTGTGATCCACATGCCATCACGTAGGAAGGAATGCAATCCCTCTGAAGACTTGTACGAATGTTATGAAATAGAATTAGTTGTTATTGTCGACATGGAAAATAAATGTACATTGATTGATTGATTGACTTCAATTCATTGTAAATAATCCTAAAACTAATTGTTTACCTGATGAGCAGGTGTCACCTTTGTAGTTGCCAGTACAGTTACAGGTAAAACTGGTAACATAATCAATGCAGGATCCGCCGTTTAGACACGGATTAGGGCTGCAGAATTCGATAACTAAAATAGAAAGAACGTGTATAAATGGAGGTAAAGGAGTTCATTTATTTATTAACAAAACCAGCTTCTCAGTGGACAAGTATAATGGATAGACAAGGATACTCACTTGCAGCATGTCAAGGTTCGCAAGACAGAGTATGGCTTATTTTTAATCACTGATCTCTTTGTTTAAACAACAGCTACAGGATGCTCAGAATTATTATAGTTGTAACGTTTTTGTAATAGATGCAGTCCACAGGAAACAGAAATAAATAACGAGTCTCGTACCTCACGTTAAAACACGGTTAACATGTTTTTTTTTCCCGAAACACTCCAAGCCGAAATTCTGAAAAATGTGAGGTCAAACAAACCCGCGCAACATACGAATCGTGATGTCATTGGTGGCTATTTGATGTGGGAAATAGCGCCCTCAGTTTGCCAAAGCATGGAGAACTGTGCTCAAACCCAATTAGGGAAAATCGCCACTGACGTCAATGGGTCATTATAGATAAGCCGTTTTTGACTCTCGACTGAAAAAGCCGCGCGGAGAGGTGCATTTTTTACTTGAATTATTTATTACCAAATGCAAATTTTAAGCGTAAAATGGTTATAAATCGGTATGTACGATGTCTGTTTGGCCCAAAAAGGGTAAAAGTTAAAACATTGAGATTATCCTGTAGCCGCTGTTTAATCTGTCAACCTGCACGGAGCAGCCCCTACCCTATCTACACGTGGAAATCTTACATCGGACGCTCTCATGGGCACCCCAACCCGTACAATGCCCGACCGATGCCCCACAATAGTTTCTGGATGGAGCAGCTGTTTCAACAAGCGCATACGCAGAGGTCACCTCATTGACGGAGCACCAGATCATAGAGCCAAGCCTTTTAGTTTTCTTGTTGATTCCTAGTTATCTTTGCTTTTTTTCTGAAGGAAGCGTCTCCCTAGCGGAACCGGTCCCGTGTGTTTACTGCTTTGGGTCAAGCAGAGTCATCAGAGGAAGCCAGTAGAGGGCGCCAGCACAGCTCCGCGGTGGGGCTATTTGCTGATCGGACCCCCTGCTAAAAGATTGGGAAACCCGCTCGCCTAGACATGTTTTCTTGTTGTCTATTCTTAACGAAGAGATGTCTGGAATACAACGGTCAGAAAGTCAAACAGTAACACTGGTTTTTAGTGTGTTTTATTGCTCGATACTGTTATTAACACGGGGTTTTTGTGTTACAGTATGGACAAGCCCCGGTACTCACTTTTCTGGCAGGTCCTCCCCTTGTAGCCTGGAGCACACGTACACTTAAATCGGTTCACACCATCCACGCAGTTACCTCCGTTCAGACATGGATTGGAGTTACACTCATCAATATCTAACGCAAAATGTAACTTGTTAAAGGTTGCTTTATTTATTCTACAAAAACAACTCACAAGTCAAGAAAAATGTCTCAACCTGGTACTCACACCATGGAGGAAGGAAGAGAAGGAGACCGACCCGTGGTACCGCGGTCGCTTAACGACACCTCGTAATCACCCACATACCTTATACAAACAATGGGCGACCTGACGTCAGTGAGTTTGCGCTTGCGCACTTGGTTCCTCACTCAACTATGGTGTCGTATGTCGTATGGATGTAATAAAGAAACAAAACTGTTTTTTGAGACCTGATAAAATTTGTACACTTTCGCCCACCAAATCGAAACACACAATTGAATACCAACCACCCTCGTTTGCTAATACCCAAATTTTGAACCACCGCTAGTGACAGGAAAGTCGCACATGCTATGATATTTCCATGTTAACACCACAAACGGTAAACGAAAACGTGCATATTCACAATTCTTGTCTCCAATGATTCAACTTTACACGACGGCAACGGTGCAGAGTGGCAGTACCACGGGTTCTGTACAAAGAGATCTCAAACCGCTCGTTAATCGGCTGTCCAGCTGGAGGTCCCCTAGCTTTTTCCACTGGTCAGATAGGGGCATTGTCAGGGTATTCTGTTGTTACTCTGCGGTTTTGCGGGTCGTTTAAACTGTTTTTCTTCCTTCCTTCCTCCATGCTCACGCGGCACGTTCCTACTTACCTCCGTTCAGACAGTGTAAAATGACACTCAATGAAAGGTTACTAGTTATTGCCATCATTTTATTCGGCATAAAAACACATACAACAAACAAACATAAACAAAACAAAAGCCAGGGACATAAATGCCTAGAATTTAAAAAAAAAAATTGACAAAAAACGGTAGCCCGAAGGTCTTCAATTTCCAAAATCCCTGAAAATAGTCTTATTTCTTCGACACGAACGATTTCAAAGTCAACAAAGTACGGATTAACCCTGGTACTCACTTGTTTCACAGGTACTCCCCTCGTAGCCTGGAGCACACGTACACGTAAATCGGTTCACGCCATCCACGCAGTTGCCTCCGTTCAGACATGGATTGGAGCTACAGTCATCGATATCTAAGATAACAAAGAAAGTGTATACAAACAGATTTATAGTGTTATTTCCTCAACAAAAACAACCTTTTTAGTCCATTCAGACATGGATTGGGGCTACAACCATCAACATCTTAGACAACAAAGGCACAATAATATTCAATGTCATCAAATCGAGAAACAAGTCGGACCGTTTAAATAGCGTAAACAAAAAAAATGAAAAAAAATGTAAGAAACTCTCAAATGAAAAGCAGATGAAACAGCAACGTGTCCATTTAATACTTCAAATTATTCATTGTAGATAATCCTATAACTAAACTTTTTACCTGATGAGCAGGTGTCACCTTTGTACACGCCAGAACAGGTACAGGTAAAACTGTCAACATTAAAGATGCTATGTCAGATTGTTTGCCCCAAACATTAAAAAATAGATTTTGTTTGAGTGAATGGTATTTCAAAGAGTATCACCCTCTCTAACGAAAACAAGTTTAACTTTCCAGTCCGGAAACTTTTGCATATGCATTCGTGTCCGTGGCCTATGCAAAAACCGTCCAGGGGACATGTACATGACTGAAATGTATGCATCGAACCTACGTAATGCAGCATGAATATTTACGTATTTTATGATTGCAGCGAATACCCAACGGCCGAACTGTTTCCAATGTCATTCATGACATGTACTTAGTTAGCTTGTAAAAAAAGACGTGCTCCGTCGACCAAGTGGGTTTAGTTTACTGCAAGGAAGGTTTTGAAGGTTTCTACAAGGACAATTGTGTCCTGGCGGACACAATTGCATTATGCAGCAGAGTCCGGGCGGACACGATAGCATAATGCAAACCGTCCGGCGGACATTATTGCATATGCAATAATGTTCTCCGGTTAGTATTGCATAGAGGACATAATTGCATTCGACACCGGCCTCGTGGTATTATAGGCGATCTCTCAAGTCTTTAAACAAAGGCGGTTTGACGGCTCGGAGTTTGGCTTATTGAGACAGGGGACACTATTGGTAATTGTCAAAGACTAGTCTTCACAGTTGGTGTATCTCAACATACTCATACAACAACAAACCTGTGAAAATTTGAGTTCAATCGGTCGTCGAATTTGTAAGATAATAATGAAAGGAAAAACACCCTTGTCACATGAAGTTGTGTGTTTTCTGATGCTTGATTTCGAGACCTCAAATTCTAAACTTGAGGTCTCGAAATCAAATTCGTTGAAAATTACTTCTTTCTCGAAAACTACGTCACTTCAGAGGGAGCTGTTTCTCACAATGTTTTATACCATCCATCTCTCCCCATTACTTGTAATCAAGAAAGGTTTTATGATGATAAATATTTTGAGTAATTACCAATTACACAAAGATTTCACAAAGATCTAAGATTGATCGTTACTGCTATTCAAATCAATCGTAGTTGCTAAGTAAAACATGATGTCACAATACAAATCACTATGGTGAAACTTAAAATTTGTCTTGCGATGAATTGTATTGCTTTGTGAAATCGGCCCCATCAACGCACACAACTTCGTGTGACAAAGGTGTTTTTTCTTTCATAATGTTATCTCACAACTTCGACGACCGATTGAGCTCAAATTTTCACAGGTTTGTTATTTTATGCATATGTTGAGATACAGCAAGTGAGAAGACTGGTCCTGACAATTACCAATGGTGTCTAGTGTCTTTAATGCCGACATCCATGGTAAATCGTACTATATACTAAATTTATAATAAGGTACAGTCATGAATTTATCTGTTTTCCTTCTTGTGTTTTTTTTCGTTTTTGTGTAATTCTCAGAATTTGCGGTAAGACGTTGATAAAAGTTGGGAAAACAACAGAGAATGAGAAAATCCTTTCGGGTATGATTTTGAAGAAGAAATACATGTTGGTACTTAAAGTTTTTTCAATGACAATGAGAAAAAAATGACATTATTTCTTAATCAACGTTCCCATTACCAGTGGCAAGAACGTACGTTGTTGACTGACGCAAAATTATTAATTTCAAGTAAAGGGACACACCGGCCGAACTGGGCTATTTGGGCTACAAAATAGACTAAGATATGACTTCAACGGTCTTCCAGGAATGAAGAAGAACAGTCCTTTAAAAAAAATCATCACATTTAGCCGTTTTTGAGCATTTTAAGGCAAAACCGCAGGTCGCGTGATTGTTCTAACCAAAAAGTGGTACAAACAATCACGTGACCTTCCGGGTTAGTTTTACTTCCAGCCGTCTAAAAGTAACTTACTTAATCAAATTGAAATCTTTTTTTTACAAAATTATTAACGAATAATTGACGAAAAAGATCATGTATTCAAATTATCGCGACAAAATGTAAATAATGGTGAAAAATCTAACGTAAGATTCGCATTCAAAGAGTCCGTGTAACGGAAGCTTTTTATATGGCCCCACGGCGCGGAGCAATCAGAACGTAAGCCTCGGGCATATATACCGTACCGCACATGCCGTGTCTCGTGGGGGGGGGGGGGGGGGGGGGCTGGAGGTGTAATCCCAGGCGCTATGAACTCCAAGCGTGCGGGTCTCGCCGTTAGCTTAGGAGGGGTTGGGAGCCAGACATCAAAGTACATGTTTGTCATCGTGGGTTTGTCAGTCGGTACACCTCGTGTCGATTCCGTTATTTCTTATCATTGCATAATGCTCTGTTTTAATTAATCAACAACAAAATGGTTGCTGTCTAGGTACAATAGTAAAAACATAAATGCCGGGTCAGTACCTCCCTTTGTGTTCAGTGGGCATCCGCTTTGAAGCTTCTCCATGGCTGATTTCACCCAGTGGTATTTGTTATAGGGCTGACCGGGATCCGGCTCGGGTACTGGACCGTAATAAGACGACATCTGACGGCTCTCAACGATGTAGATGTTTGCTAAAATACACACATGAAAACGAAAATTAGTGTAGACAATCTGTTAACCTGACATGACATGAGTAAATTGAGGTTTCCCTAGTGTAACTTTTTTTTGTGGAACACCAACAAATATATGTTTTAAAGACACTGCACACCTTTGGTATTTGTCTCAACATTATGCATACAAAAACTAAGAAATTTTCGTAATTGTTCGTCGAAGTTGCGAGATAATCATGACAGAAAACACACCCTTGCTACACGAAGTTGTGTGCTTTCAGATGCTTGATTTCGATACCTCAATATCTAATTCTGAGGTCTCTAAATCAAATTCGTGGAAAATTACTTCTTTCTCAAAAAGATGGTGTTTTGTTGGTGTTTATTCGTTGGTGTTTGTTGTTGGTGTTTTTGTCTGACAAGGAGTCAGTGATTGGAGGTTCAAGTTTAAAACAAATGATGAGGATTTGTGCCGGGAGTTTGTCAGTAACAAAATTTGAGTAACAAAATTTTACCATAATCGATTCAATGATGAACTGAATTTGGATAGCTGCCGCGTGTTGTTAGCTTAAAGGCAGTGGGCACTATTGGTTATAACTCAAAATAATTATTAGCATATCAACTTACTTGGTAACGAGTATGGGGAGGTCTTGATAGTATAAAATATTGTGAGAAACGGCTCCCTCTGAAGTAACATTGTTTTCGAGAAAGAAGTCATTTTCAATGAATTTGATTTCGAGACCTCAGATTTAGAATTTGAGGTCCAGAAATCGTACCTCATATCTGGATAAAAAAAGTGCCTTGATATCTACAAAGCATGTCTCACATTCCTTGTTTTGAAGTTAACTATACTCCCAAAAGCAATGTAAAATGATCAAATAATTTCTTTCTTGTTTTTATCCTCCATTGTTGATGCTATCTTATACAGTTTTGTTTTACTTCTTGAAATCCTTGCGAATTACAAGAAACCTTTGATGATCAAATTGAATTACATTTTATTATACAATCCAACAACGGATACACACAGACTAGGAGACTCAAAAACAAAGACAAGCACACGGCTATGTCCCCCATTGCACAAACGTTTGTTGCGAAACCACCCACATATTTTTCGGGGGAAAAAAACCCCAAAAAACAAAACAGGTTCAACACATTTACCCGGTACAATGAATCCACCTATATATTCAACTGAAGATGAAGCGAAACAGACTTCTGACAACAGTTTATTGCCCGCTAAAGGATACTACAAAAACATCTCAATCTCGATAAAACCCGTTCACGGTCGACCAATTTGGTCGCATAAAGGTCATAAGGCAGAGGACACTATTGGTAATTGTTAAAGACTAGCATTCAAAATTGGTTTATCTCAACATATGCATAAAATAACAAACCTGTGAAAATTTTAGCTCAATCGGTCATCGAAACTGCGAGATAATAATAATGAAAGAAAAATAACCCGTGTCACCCGAAGTTGTGTGCGTTTAGATAGTTGATTTCGAGACCTCAAGTTCTAAATTTGAGGTCTCGAAATCAAATTTGCCGAAAATTACTTCTTTCTCAAAAACTATGGCACTTCAGAGGGAGCCGTTTCTCACAATGTTTTATACCATCAACCTCTCCCCATTACTCGTCACCAAGAAAGATTTTATGCCAATAATTATTTTGAGTAATTACCAATAGTGTCCACCACTTCCCAGTTAATATAACGAAAGTGTAAAAAGTCCAGCGCAAAGATATACTTGAAATCGTTTTATCATTTATCAAGTCAAGATTTACAGCGTCACTTGACGATACTCTTTCCAAATTACTACAAGTCTAGAGACACAGCGTCACTGAACGGGTAAGCACCAATAATTTTATCTTTAAACATGTCACAAATTTCCCCTTTTAGAAAACAAAAAAAAATTATAATGAATATCAAACTTACCGATGCCGATTGATATCCACATCATATACATGATCAGGTCGCTGTTGTCACCGAGGATGGCCATGGTGCTCTTAGGTAGACCACGTTAGACCCAACTGACTACTTCGGGTAGATGATTCGGCAAGTCTTCCAGTTAAATGATTATAGGTAAAGTACTGACTTTGGAAGCTGAGTAGTTTTGACGGTGGACCGGCTGTTAACTGTGAGGTACAAACGTCTCTCTGTTTGTATGGTGGCCCAGAAGGGACGTCGCACATCGCGAATAATTATGTGTGCATACGTGTGCGCATGTATTTACAATAACTGGTAACTTTATGGCATATTGTTTTCACAAACCTTTGGACAATTTGTCATTGACTAGGTGTTATTATTAGAAAGCAGTTTCTTTGTACTATTTGTAAACAACGTGACCTAAAGCATAAAGCAGCATTTTTACAATTTTTTTACCACAAATTTAGAAAAACAAAAGGGGTAAGTCAAGCATTTATATTAAACTTGAACCTAAAATTTAAAAGTAAAATTACATGGGGTAAGTCCAGCATTTTATCCAAAGTGGGCGTAAAGTTTGAAGATCACAAGGGGGTAATTCCAGCATTTTTATCAACTTTGGGCCAAACATTCATAGATCACAAAGGGGTAAGTCCATCATATTAAATTTGGGCCGAAAAATAAGACAAACACAAGGAGAAGGTCCACCATTTTCACCCTATTTGGGGCGAGAAAAAAAAACGACTAAGTCCAGCAACTTTATAAATTTTGAACTGACTCCAGCATTTGTATCCAACTTGGGACAATTTTTGAACAATCACAAGGGGTAAAAAAGCATTTAAATCAAGTTTAGGCCGAAAAACTATGAAAAACACAAGAGTTCAATCTAACTTTTGTATCCAATGTGGACCAAAAAATTAAACAATCACAAGAGGTAAGTCCCGCGTTTTCATCAAATTAAAACCGAACATTTAAGGGGCTAGTCCGACATTGTATTCCAATTTGGGCCGAGTTGATCAATCCTGATTGGTAATTTCAGCATATTTATTGGATTTTACCTACCTACAGAGTGAAAAATAAACGGGGTAAATTCAGCATTTTTAACAGATTTGGGCCGAAACCTAATAAGAAAACTCGAGGAGTAAGTCTATCGTTTTTATCCAATTGGGACCAAAGTTGAATCAATCTCAAGACTTGAATCCACCATTTTCATAAAATTTGACCCAAAAGGTGAAAAATTACAATGAAGTTGTGTCTAAAAAAAGTCGTTCAGAACACGATCGGCCATGCTCTTCGGAGACCTGAGGTGCCTCTCGCTACCTCTCGCTACTTTCGTAAATCCACGAAACCAGACATCTGAACCCTTTCGACAAGGTGGAAGCCTCCGCTGCACCTACATATCACAGCTCATAGACGACCTCAACGCCATCGGCCTACAATAAGATCAAGCTATTCAAGCTGACCAGGATCGGCCTGGATGGCAGAGACGAATTTCTAACATTGGACAAACCCATGGTCACAACGTCTCGAGCCGAGTTCGGCCCGAGTAGCGTCAACTATATATAGTATACAAATCGTAAGGCTTAATAAAATTGAAGTAAATTTGTGCCGAAAGTTAGTCGGAGTGAAGACCATGCATTCAGGGTACTCAAAGTCTGGTTTGGTACAGGAATAAGATTCGAACCGGATGTCCCAGCTCTGGATCACCCGCAATTAAACTGTCCAGTGCACCGTTGGTGTTTAAGCTGGTTTTAAATACTACTCACTATATTATATAATTCACTGGCGTCTATAAGCAAAAGAAAAATAGAAACACACGCGGGTAATTGAACCCGGGTCACGTGGCTTTAAGCCTATTCGCACTTCGTGTAACTGTGGCGCCACCTCACTGTAATAATATGATATTTACATTAAGACCAAATTTAAGCAATTTAACCAAATGTAATACTATAGACGGAATTACAGGTCATGATTTATACTTCTGTGTGCTTCATGCCCCCCCCCCCCTCCCCATTTTATATTTCCACTGCTGCGGATACACTAGAATACCTTTGTATGTGTGCTTCACTAACCCTTCAAGGAAGACTCTTCTAAAAAGGTCGAAACAAGTTCAACCCATTAGCTAATGTCAAACAATAACTATGGGGCAGTTTAATTTATATTTAGTTGAACCTTTTAAGCTCATTTTTAAATGTTACATAGATAATATGAGTTAATTTTCCTTAGTGCGTTTTCCAAGCATTTTCGCAAGCGGGAATAAATGCCTTATCAATTCAGCCTCTCAAGGTTCTTCATCATTTATATGATGGGAAACTATTGTAATTAGCAACTAACATGCTTGTTTAGACGATGTGACCTGTGACATCAAATGTTTACGAAAGAGCCACAGAGCCTTGACTTCCTGCTGCAGGCACGATTTGTACACATCTCAATGGAAGAAAACATAAAATCTTATATTTTATGCAGATTGCAGTGTCAAATTCTTATCAATTTTGATATAATGAAAGGTGGCACATCTCAAAACCTGTCCAGCTTCTACTTTCATAACTCTTAGATTTTTGTGGAAGCTTTATTAATTTCCTTTTAGTTTACCACACACAAGAAAAGTGATATTTGTTATGACACAAAATGTCAAGTTTCCCACAGCTTATGACCAGTGCAGTATTTTGCCTACCAGAATACAATAATGCTTCAAGCACTAAAGAATGCCCATAATAATTATACTTTGAAAATTATTATAAAATGTGACCAACCGTCGTTTGACATCGTATTCGAAGTTAGAGAGACTAACTAGTGTTGTTACATTAGTTTTTCTTTTACAAAGTAAGTTTGAATGAATGCTTGAATGAATGGAAGAAACATCATGGTTGATGGCGTAATGCTTGACTGCTTGATGCATTAATGCTTGGCTGGTCGTACAAGGCTGAATATCCAAACTAATCCAAGCTAATAACTGTGTGTAAAATATGAGAGACATTGTGTCTACGTAAAATAAATAAGTCATTTTCTAATTGCCTTAAAACATTGTACCTCAAATGAGACACCACGCTTCCAATTAAGTTACCAAATGAACATGGGCGTTAATCTGTCTTGTAAGATGAAGGGGGCGTTGATAGTCATTGCAATTACGGCGTTGGGTCCGGGCCCGCTTTAGGGCCCCGGGAAAAGACGGCGTTTCATCCCGATCGTCACCATCATTACCCATGGGATACATGGTTTCGTCGTACAACGTGCAATAACGGAGAGGAAAAAAACATGGGAGGGACATTTCGATACTGTGTCCCCCAGCCCTTGAAGAGTTGGGGTTGACACGTCCCCCTGTAACCCCCCCCCCCCCTTATTGACGCCCATGTCTCAGCTCGATGGCTCAAAGCCTGTTTTAATTAAACGGCATTTGGTTAAGTAAACGAAACACTCATCATCAACTCATTGTTTGTTTTACCCGCATTTGACGCAGTGATGGACAATGATACGACTTCTGTCATGTAAAGTTGAGGCGACGTTTTCTTTGTATGTGCATTTAAACAATCAACAGTCGTTGATATCAGTAGCTTGTGACCGTTTGATGTACCTCTGGTGGTTTAGACTTGATTTAAAGTCTTAGATAGCGGTTAGTCCTCTGAATCTCAGCTACGAAAACACCCTTCATTATTAGCTATCACGCGCCTAGCCTGAACATCCGACGTCAGAATTCGAGGGTCGTGAATAACGCCAGAGACCGGTGTCGCATGCAATTATGTCCTCTATGCAATACTATTCGGAGGACATTATTGCATGTCCGCCGGACGTGTTTGCGTATGCAATTGTGTCCGCCCGGGCGCTGCTGCATAATGCAATTGTGTCCGCTCGGACACATTTACATATGCAGTTGTGTCCGCCCTTTCAAAACCGTCCTTACAGTAAATTAAACGCCCTTAGTCGACGGTACACGTTCGCCATTTTTGTTACAAGCTAACTGCATGTCATGAATGACATGGGAAATGTTAAACCGTAGGGTATTCGCTGCAATCTTTTAATACGTGAATGCTCATGCTGCGTATAATACGTAGGTTCAGTGCATGCATGCTCACTTACGCGCGCACATAATGCACATAATGTACATGTACAGTCGTGTACATGTCCACCCGACGGTTTTTGCATAGACCCGGACACGATTGCATATGCACAAGTGTCCGGAGCGGAAAGAATTGAATGGCGGACACAATTGCATCTGAGAAGCCGGTGTGTACATTATACAACTTGTTGCACGCTGTGACGGGGTCCATGGCTTTTTCGTACACCCGAGGGCAAAAATGGCACCCGAGGCGAAGCCGAGGGTGCCATTTGCCCCCGAGGCTGTACAAATCCATGGACCCCAAATCACAGCGTGCAACAATTGTTTTGTTATACTTTGGTTACATGATTATTCCCCTTTTCGAAGCTCTGTTGTCATCTTCAAACATTGATTACGACGAGTATGCAGAGTTCAATAAAGCAGACGAACAGAAGAAACTATTTTCACTGTTCACTCGAACCCGCGGCCGTTTCGTGCTAGCACTGGAAATCGACGACCAATGGTAGGAACGATCAAAATGATGTACTCCGGTTAACATCACCGGTTAAAATGCCATTCACAATCAAAGACTTGGAACCAAGTCTACTGGTGTTTCCATTCAACAATACCATGGACAGTTTCCAGTATCTAATTGTTCAAAACCCGATCACGTGGGGATGTATCAACGGTAAAGGACCGGCTTTGGAAAATAGTGTCGCATGCTTATTCATCTTGTTTCAATGCCGCTGAAGAGTCATCAATTTTTATGTAACAGGTGCGCACGTATAAACCCATGTCCATACAGGTCTTGCTTACAGCGACACGTTACATGCATGGACGCTAGCTGAGCTCATGCGCGCGTTTTAACACACACAGATTAGCTATCGTCCAATCATTTGCCTCATATCGAACCATTGCATGGGATCTCATCCATGCCGAGAAAAATCATTGCGGTCCACAGTTGATCCTTTTTTGTGTAAAAGGGGGCAGGTTTTGGGACAAATTTTTGTCCGTGTGAACTGTAGGTATTTGGATAAAAACAACAATTATCGTAATACTTTTAATGTGCTTAACCTAATCGCAATAGACCCAAAGTACAAGTGACGTCACGCTGTGTTCAGATATCAGTGTGCTTGAGCCTCGAGTCTGTAGTCAAGACCTGATAACGATGGGTGCGTTGGATTATTGGGTCGACCCCGCGGTGCTCACTCGGGTGAGCCCCTGACAAGAGCTAATCGAACGATCACACTCGCCCTCTCGTGGTGACGTCATGCACCTCGGTCACCCCTAGACTTGTGGACAAGTCGTTAAATCGGCCCCATTCGCTGAGATAGTGGTCTCGCGAGATCACTGCTCTCGCGCGAACTGATGGCTCCCCGATTTAGGTCACCCCAAGTGACCCACTCCACAAGCAGGGCACTGGAAGGGGCTGACCCCGGTGAGCCCCTGGAATTACGTCACAGGTATTCGAATGTATTTGCTTGTCTAGTTTCTAATTTCTGGTTTTGGTTTTGTTATTTGTTATTTTAAATTGTGCTTTGTGTATACAGATTATTTATATTGTTATTTATTTCAAATTATGATTATTTTCCAAAGAGAGTATTTTATATAGTGTGTTTGCTTCCCTATGTGACTGGATTAACAGGCTTTCGAGCTACAGTGTACTTATACTTTTGTTGATCCTGGCCATCACATTAGGGTTGTTTTATAATTCCCTGTGCCCTTACTGTTTTTCTTGCTTTGTATTTACTTTTGTACATGCACTTATATTATCTATTTGACATACTGTCTGCTTGTATTTGTAATTGTTTAATGGCCAAATAAAGAACAAGAATAAGAATAAGTACCAGGGGCAGACCGGGGTCGACCCAGTGAAGCTAAATAAACGCACCCAATAAGAAAGTACACGTGTCAACAATTCGTGACGTCAGCAGCACATTGGGTCTGTGTGTGCCCAATATTATAGAGCTGCTGGAGCAGGCGATGTTGCTTAACAAACTGTTGCTTAGCAATTGATCAGTCATATCATGTACAATGTATGGGCACGTAGTAGTCCAGCTGGTAACCTTTTTCTGGTAAGCATAATTTTGTTGTGCTTAGTTGCTGTGTGTGTATATAAAGTGGATCCTGTTGCGGTATCCCATCTTGCGACGACACGTTACTTCAGGCCCCAATTTAATAGGGTTGCTGGAGTAGAAATTGTTGCGGTTAGCAGAAAGAGTTTCCCCAAACTTCGCTGTTACGGCAACCCAACAAATAACATTTTGTTTCTCCGGCTTCGTCAAGGGTTTGACTGACTTAAAACAATAAACGATGTATATAATATTCAATCAGCTTAATTGAAATGGAAATCTATTAAGCCAAGCAAACTGAAGATGAAAATGGCAAGTGTTCCCGCCAAACGTTTAATAAGGGTCTTGAAAATAGTGAAAAATGCACCACAACTCGAGAAATGAAAATATTTTTAATACAGTACAAATAAAGGTGGTGATTAAGAAATAATAATCCATTAGGAATTGTGATTTATACAAACTTCTTGACATACTTTACTCAGAGAAAATCTCTTCTAATTTAAATTAATTAAAAATAAAATTCACTCAGTAATAATATATTTATATGCCTCTATGAGTAAATGAGGTTTTATAGAAAGACTTTATATGTGTTTCATGTCGTTATAGCTAAATTAAGATGGCGTTTGTCAAGCTTAGGCAAAATATTGAAGAAAGAACAAATAAAGGGGCAAGTCCACCATTTTCTCAAATTTGGGCCAAAGTTAAAGGAACCACAAGGAGTATTTATGTTGGCCAGTGGTTTAAAACAACAAGGGGCAAGTTCGGTATTTTTTTAATAAGCTTGTGCCATATTAATTGTGGTTTTCACCCATACACCGATGTGTGTAAGCACTGTATACTCGGTACTTGTACCAATTATTTGAAAAATCACTAGTCCAGCTTTTTAATAATTGCAAAATATTAAAATAAAATTATGTGGGAATAGGTCCAGCATTTTTTTCAAATTTCGGCGGAAACGTTAAAAATAATCCTAAGTAGAAGGCTTAAGTCCAGCGATTGGACTTGGGGCGAAACTTAATGGTTAACCCATAAGGGCAAAACAAAATCACAGAGGGGTATTAAAAGTACAGCTTTTTTCCGACTTGGGGCGAAAGTTAAGAAAACACAAAAGGTAAGTCCAGCAATGTTATCCAATTTGAACTCAAAAGAAAAATAAATAATCAAAAGTGGTAGCATAAAGCAGCATTTTTAAAAAATTTTTACCACAAATTTAGAAAAACAAAAGGGGGTAAGTCCAGCATTTTATCCAAAGTGGGCGTAAAGTTTGAAGATCACAAGGGGTAATTCCAGCATTTTTATCAACTTTGGGCCAAACATTCAAAGATTCACAAAGGGGTAAGTCCATCATATTAAATTTGGGCCGAAAAATAAGACAAACACAAGGAGAAGGTCCACCATTTTCATCCTACTTAGGGGGAGAAAAAAAACCGGCTAAGTCCAGCAACTTAATAAATTTTGAACTGACTCCAGCATTTGTATCCAACTTGGGTCAATTTTTGAACAATCACAAGGGGTAAAAAAGCATTTAAATCAAGTTTAGGCCGAAAAACTATGAAAAACACAAGAGTTCAATCTAACTTTTGTATCCAATGTGGACCAAAAAATTAAACAATCACAAGAGGTAAGTCCCGCGTTTTCCTCCAATTAAAACCGAACATTTAAGGGGCTAGTCCGACATTGTATTCCAATTTGGGCCGAGTTGATCAATCCTGATTGGTAATTTCAGCATATTTATTGGATTTTACCTACCCACAGAGTGAAAACTAAACGGGGTAAAATCAGCATTTTTAACAGATTTGGGCCGAAACCTAATAAGAAAACACGAGGAGTAAGTCTATCGTTTTTATCCAATTGGGACCAAAGTTGAATCAATCTCAAGACTTGAATCCACCATTTTCATAAAATTTGACCCAAAAGGTGAAAAATTACAATGAAGTTGTGTCTAAAAAAAGTCGGTCAGAACACTTTAATATATAGATGCTTGTAATCTCGCACATGCATAACACCTGCCACAACAACCCTGCTGAGAAGTCGTCTTCGTTTGATCGGCCATGCTCTTCGGAGACCTGAGGTGCCTCTCGCTACTTTCGTAAATCCACAAAACCAGCCATCTCAACCCTTTCGACAGGGTGGAAGCCTCCGCTGCACCTACATATCACAGCTCATAGACGACCTCAACGCCATCGGCCTACAATACGATCAAGCTATTCAAGCTGACCAGGATCGGCCTGGATGGCAGAGACGAATTTCTAACATTGGACAAACCCATGGTCACAACGTCTCGAGCCGAGTTCGGCCCGAGTAGCGTCAACTATATATAGTATACAGATCGTAAAGATTAATAAAATTAAAGTAAATTTGTGCCGAAAGTTAGTAGGAGTGAAGACCATGCATTCAGGGTACTCAAAGTCTGGTTTGGTACAGGAATAAGATTCGAACCGGATGTCCCAGCTCTGGATCACCCGCAATTGAACTGTCCAGTGCACCGTTGGTGTTTAAGCTGGTTTTAAATACTACTCACTATATTATATAATTCACTGGCGTCTATAACCAAAAGAAAAATAGAAACACACGCGGGTAATTGAACCCGGGTCGCGTGGCTTTAAGCCTATTCGCACTTCGTGTAACTATGGCGCCACCTCACTGATATTTACAGAAAGACCAAATTTAAGCAATTTAACCAAATGTAATAATATAGACGGAATAACAGGTTATGGTTTATACTTCTGTGTGCTTCATGCCCCCCCCTCCCCATTTTATATTTCCACTGCTGCGGATACACTAGAATACCTTTGTATGTGTGCTTCACTAAGCCTTCAAGGAAGACTCTTCTAAAAAGGTCGAAACAAGTTCAACCCATTAGCTAATGTCAAACAATAACTATGGGGCAGTTTAATTTATATTTAGTTGAACCTTTTAAGCTCATTTTTAAATGTTACATAGATAATATGAGTTAATTTTCCTTAGTGTGTTTTACTTAATTGGACAAGGCAAGCATTTTCGCAAGCGGGAATAAATGCCTTATCAATTCAGCCTCTCAAGGTTCTTCATCATTTATATGATGGGAAACTATTGTAATTAGCAACTATAACATGCTTGTTTAGACGATGTGACCTGTGACATCAAATATTTACGAAAGAGCCACAGAGCCTTGACTTCCTGCTGCAGGCACGATTTGTACACATCTCAATGGAAGAAAACATAAAATCTTATATTTTATGCAGATTGCAGTGTCAAATTCTTATCAATTTTGATATAATGAAAGGTGGCACATCTCAAAACCTGTCCAGCTTCTACTTTCATAACTCTTAGATTTTTGTGGAAGCTTTACTCATTTCCTTTTAGTTTACCACACACAAGAAAAGTGATATTTGTTATGACACAAAATGTCAAGTTTCCCACAGCCTATGACCAGTGCAGTATTTTGCCTACCAGAATACCCAAAGACTGTACAAGGTTACCTTATTGTGAACAAAGTCCACATGCGGTCTAAAATAACCACAGATAGAAGTTATTCATTACTGTTGGGATCCAAAGTGCTGAACTTCTAGAAAGTTAACTTCAGGGGATATTTGTACGTGATATTCACTCTCTTTTTTCCATAGCTACGTTCTTGAAAGAGCAACTTATTTTGGTTCTGTATTTCTCTCTATTATTATTAATAATAAACCCGCAGCATTCACTTTGGGGTGTTATTTGACTGTCCCCTTGAGTGTATATTATTATTTATTATTACCGTGTATGTATCTACTTGCCAGGTAGAGTTTGTTCTTAGAGACTGTCTTGCTTTATTCTTCTACTTTTCAAGTAGATACACACATGGTGAATACTGCAAACCAAATTATACGTGTACATTGATTGATACATCACCATGCAATGCCTCAAATCTTATATTCCCTTTAGCTAAAAAGGAGAAAACTCAGTTTGTCAATATAATTTTTTTCTTTTTTGTACAACATGTTCATTGTTCTAACATTTAGTGATGAATTTTGTTTTAAATTTATTAAAAAGGCTGCTGAATCCACTTGTTTTTACATACGAAGTGCTACTCTGTATTAAGTTACGTATTTGTGTGGTTCTTACAAGACAAATGAAGCTTTTGTGGTTGCTAACTTTGTTCCTAAAGTCAAAGATGATTTTGTAAATCACCCCCTGACAGTGCCACTCTATAGACAACATTCTTACTATCAATGATCAGGATATGTCTGCAGAGATCCTTTATTCGGTTATCACTTTTCACGGTGACTCCCTTTTGTCTTGACAACCCGGCCTCTGCTCATGTCACAAGTGACATAAACTACAATCGGTTCTTTCACTGTATACATTGTCAATTTGGAGTGGGGTGAAATATATTTATCTTTCAATTTACTAAAACATTTTCCCGTATTGAAAAAAAAATCACTAACATAATTTATTGTAAGCTGAGCAAACTGACGTTGTTGTCAATAATGCTTCAAGCACTAAAGAATGCCCATATTATACTTTGATGAAAATTATTATAAAATGTGACCAACCGTCGTTTGACATCGTATACGAAATTAGTTAGATAACTAGTGTTGTTACATTAGTTTTTCTTTTACAAAGTAAGTTTGAATGAATGACTGAATGAATGGAAGAAACATCATGGTTGATGGCATAATGCTTGACTGCTTGATGCATTAATGCTTGGCTGGTCGTCAAGGCTGAATATCCGAACTAATCCAAGCTAATAACTGTGTGTAAAATATGAGAGACATTGTGTCTACGTAAAATAAATAAGTCATTTTCCTAATTGCCTTAAAGGCAGTGGACACTATTGGTAATTACACAAAATAATTATTGGCATAAAACCTTTCTTGGTGACGAGTAATGGGGAGAGGTTGATGGTATAAAACATTGTGAGAAACGGCTCCCTCTTATGGTGTTCCATAGAGGACAGTCTCCGTCGTTGTTGTGAGTTGAGCCGTCGGAGTTGTGAGTTGTCCGTCGGAGTTGTGAGTCGAGCCGTCGGAGTTGTGAGTTGTCCGTCGGAGTTGTGGGTTGTCCGTCGGAGTTGTGGGTTGTCCGTCGGAGTTGTGGGTTGTCCGTCGGAGTTGTGGGCTGTCCGTCGTAGTTGTGAGTTGGGCCGTCGGAGTTGTGAGTTGGGCCGTCGGAGTTGTGGGTTGTCCGTCGGCGTTGTGGGCTCTCCGTCGTAGTTGTGAGTTGGGCCGTCGGAGTTGTGGGTTGTCCGTCGGAGTTGTGAGTTGTGCGTTCTGGTTGTATTGTTAGTTGGGCACCGTGGTTGTGATTTGGGTATTTTGTGATTGTGAATTGGGCGTCGCGTTATAGTTGGGCGTCGTGTGATTGTGAATTGGGCGTCGCGCATGGTTGTGGATTCATTGTCGTGGATGTGAGTTGGGCGTTGTGAGTTGGGCGTATTCTATGAAGTTGGGCGTCTTGCTTCTGAGTTGGGCTTCGTGATTTTTAGTTGGGCGTCGTGTGGGTTAATTGGGCGTCGTGTTGTTAATGTCCGTCGTAGTTGTGAGTTGGCCGTCGGAGTTGTGGGTTGTGCCGTCGTAGTTGTGAGTTGGCCGTCGGAGTTGTGGGTTGTCCGTCGGAGTTGTGGGTTGTCCGTCGGAGTTGTGGGTTGTGCCGTCGTAGTTGTGAGTCGGCCGTCGTAGTTGTGAATTGTCCGTCGGAGTTGTGAGTTGGCCGTCGTAGTTGTGAGTTGTCCGTCGGAGTTGTGAGTTGGCCGTCGGAGTTGTGGGTTGTCCGTCCGAGTTGTGAGTTGGGCCGTCCGAGTTGTGAGTTGGACCGTCGGAGTTGTGGGTTGTCCGTCGGAGTTGTGGGCTGTCCGTCGTAGTTGTGAGTTGGCCGTCGTAGTTCTGAGTTGTCCGTCGGAGTTGTGAGTTGTGCCGTCGTAGTTGTGAGTTGTCCGTCGGAGTTGTGGGTTGTCCGTCGGAGTTGTGGGTTCTCCGTCGGAGTTGTGAGTTGGGCCGTCGGAGTTGTGAGTTGGCCGTCGTAGATGTGAGTTGTCCGTCGTAGTTGTGAGTTGGCCGTCGTAGTTGTGAGTTGTCCGTCGGAGTTGTGAGTTGTGCCGTCGTAGTTGTGAGTTGTCCGTCGGAGTTGTGGGTTGCCCATATTATACTTTGATGAAAATTATTATAAAATGTGACCAACCGTCGTTTGACATCGTATACGAAATTAGTTAGATAACTAGTGTTGTTACATTATTTTTTCTTTTACAAAGTAAGTTTGAATGCATGACTGAATGAATGGAAGAAACATCATGGTTGATGGCGTAATAGTGACTGCTTGATGAATTAATGCTTGGCTGGTCGTCAAGGCTGAATATCCGAACTAATCCAAGCTAATAACTGTGTGTAAAATATGAGAGACATTGTGTCTACGTAAAATAAATAAGTCATTTTCCTAATTGCCTTAAAGGCAGTGGACACTATTGGTAATTACACAAAATAATTATTGGCATAAAACCTCTCTTGGTGACGAGTAATGGGGAGAGGTTGATGGTATAAAACATTGTGAGAAACGGCTCCCT